>NC_062284.1:120644794-120947825 GCF_902655055.1 Lutra lutra
CATATTTTTGCCATCTAGAGGTAACCATCCTTAAAAATGTTGGTGTATGTCCTCCCATTTATATTTATATGTATGAAATTTTAATATAGAATTAAGACCATACTGTATGTTTAGTATTAAGCTGCTCATTTAAAAAGGCATTATGACCTTTATTTCCATATTTGAGTATACTTCTATTTTGTCATTTTTAATGCTTATGTATATTCTGTTACACAGAACATGGTTTCCCAAACTTGCCTGTATATTCTGTTACACAGAACATGGTTTCCCAAACTTGCCTTGTCTCGAGAAGCACCTGATGCCAAAGATGCCTTGGTGGGTGCCTAGGTGTGCTGACTCATAATCTCCCCAGAAGGCTTTGGAGACTCTGCTGGTGTCATCAGTGCCCCAGCCAATTCTGATGCCCCACAAGTTTGGGAAGCACTGATGTAGAAAATGTCTTATACCTGAATGGTCTTCTCTTCCAGAAACGGAAGTTGTTTCTATTTTAAGTTGACAGCTTTATACACATTGAAATGATCAATTGTATACAGGTATCTTTGTACACATCTATAATTATTTCCTTAGGGTATATTCTTAGAGAATAAATATCTGGGTCGGAGGTATATAGATTTTAAAGACTTTTGTGTATATAATAAAATGCTAGTCAGGTAGTTTTTGGTTTATGTATCACTAGTCAGAGAAGATACTATGCATCTTGTAATCCAGGGGTAAAATCATGAGAACTCTTAGTTTTTGCTGGTAGTAAGGATTTTTGAAAATTGGAGCTATTATTTCTACTTTGTGTTGACAGAATTAGAAGGCTTTGATTTCCTAAAAAAGTCATTTTATGATGGGTGAGGACTTGGTAAGAAAAAAGGGAAATTCTGAGGGTAAGCTCTGGGTTTCTTATTGTTGTTAATGGTTTTTTTGTTGTTGTTTCATTTTGTTATTTTTTAAATTTTATTTATTTAGTTAGTTTTTGAGCTGTGAGAAACCCAGCAGTACCAGGAGCCAGAGCTTCCCTTTTCCCCTTGGATTTTCCTGAAAACTACGGAGTCACTATTTCAGGGTTCAGTACCAGCTATAGAATTCCTAAAGAGGGGGCCAAAATGCAGACCAGCAAGCTGACCCATCTTGTAGATGAGACAGAATCATTGCAGTATTAGACCTCAGACTTTGTTCTAGACACTTTAGGCATTAATACAGTGACTCCTCACAGTGATCACGTGAGCTGGATATGGTTATTATCCTCATTTTACAGACGATGAAACTGAGGTCCAGAGAGGTTAGTGGTGGAACCATGATTTGAACCCAGGCAGTCTGACTCTAAGAGTTCTCAATTGTAAGACTTTGCAGCAGCTCAGAGTCAAGTTCATAAAATTATGTCATGAAACTGGGGCATTAAGAAGGCTGACTGTCAAAGGGAAAGCAGGTATGGATAAAGCCTTTATTTGTATTTGACTCAAATCTATGACATGTCTGGTACTTGTAGAGCATATTCATCTTCTGGCTACACCACTGTTCAGCAAAAATTATATATCCCATATACATTTGCGTTTTTAAATTATGCAATTCACCATTAAAAATACCTAGATGGATCCAGCGCTGAAGTTTTCAAAATGTGAATGAACTTAGGTGACTTATATTTTCTTGTTTTGGGTGGTCATTTTTGCTCCTTCTCATATATTTATATAAATTCTAATAAGGTTTTTTTTTTTTTTACTACAGTTTTCTTGACATTTACCTTTTGATCACAAACTGTTTTGGCCTTTCTCTTTTATCAAATAAACCTTTTAGCACAATTGCTTGGAATTTGGTGGCTAGTTACTACGAACAGTTGCCTTACGGACGATGTGGGTTGATGACCGCTCAGGAGCCGTGGAGTGGGCACTATGTAGTAGAGTCTCCTCTCTGGGTATCAGGTATGGTTCAGATTCCATCTCTCATGCCTCAGATTTCTCTCTAAGGAGAAAAAGCAGAAAACAAAAGGGATTACACTAATTATGTGTGTGTGTGTGTGATGTGTAAGTTCTAAGTTTTGTCTCTGTTGTAAGTAAGATTTGCCATAGTGTTCTCTAAGAGCCTTTTGGATAATTACTTTTTGTATTCCAGTCTTGGCTATCCTAAGACCAGGCTCTTAGAAAAGAGGAAGAAAGGGGAAAGAGAGGAGGGAAAAGGCTTTTCATCTGGTGATGGAGACAAATACATTAAATAGTTGATAAATGTATAATTATAAATTATGATAATTTCTAATGAAATGATGTATTTATAAAGATTTATTGCAACTCAGATGTATCTAAAAGTCTTAAAATTAGTCTTGGAGACATTTTGTTGCTTTGTATTAATATAGTTATGTTGATGAGAATAGTGTGCTAACAAAATAAATGAATTACTAAAGGAGTAAGTAGATGTAAAGGTTCTGTGAGATATTGTGGCTTTATACTGATGAGTATTGTTATAGATAATTTAAGAAAAATATAAAATCATGACTCACATGCACATAAAAATGAACACATGTTAAAGACTTTTCTCATGCTATGTAGGAACCAGGCAGATGAATCAATCAATTCAAAGGAGAAGTCAAAAACAGTACAAAGTTATTTAGAGTAAAAGAATTTGAGATAAATTGCAAATGGAGACAGGTTGGGTTTCCCATAGCAGGGAGGGGAGGAAATCAATTAAGTCCTTGCCAGATGGAGACACTTTACACATCCATCCGTTATCTACACTTACGTAAGTTTCAAAATAGTTTAAAGACAATCAGCGGGGCTGTAGCAACAAAATTTTTGTCGCAGTATCAGTTATTAGTCACAAGGGACGTTGAGATCATGCAGACAGTGGTTGACAATTACCACTTTTTCATGAATGATATAACCATGCTAAAAATGAATATAATTTAAACAGAATAAAAATCCTGTTGTTGGATAATATTCAAGTTCTTTCTATAATTTTTTTAGTAAAAAAATTAAAGCATTTATGACCATTTTGTTTTAACATCATAACTGCAGTCTTTAAAAAAATCCATTTCTTCAAAGGCAGGATGCTTTCATAGGAAAAATCTGAGTTTGGAGTGAAGTTGTTTTCTTTTAAACCTTTATTTTGGGGATTTTATTTTTTATTTGATATATTTTCCTCAGAAGGATTTGTAGTGATGGTATTAGTCATGAAATCGTAACATTATTCTAAACTCTAAATTACATTTTAAAAAATATGCTTGTGTGTATGTCCTCATTGCTTAACCCCTTAAATTTGTAATTGTTTGTCCCACATTATCTAGGTGAACTAATATACTCTGCTAATATTGTCACTGTGTTTTGGGGGTAGGAAGGGGACATGAAATATTGCTCAGTACATTTTCAGAGCCAGCTTTGGAAGTACCCAGTAAATATATATTCTGCAAATAAAACTTGTTTGAAATCATAAAGCTTAGTTTTTGAAGTGCAATATTAACTATTTTTAGTCTTATTTTTTGTAGTTATATTAGGATGAGTTAAATAGAGAGGCACAATAGTTCAGAAGAGATTATTTTATTCTTGGGAAAAAAAAGACAATACTCTTGAATTAATGGTGTAGTTCATTTATGTTTAGCGGTAATTCTAACTATAGTTATTCTTACTACAATTGTACCATTTAACTGGATTAATTATTCAAAAGTTGAAACATGACATTGGCATGTATTTTCTTCTAAAATAAAAAAAAAGCTTGTTAGACTCAATCAGATTCAAGCCAGTAGACAGCTTTATTTTTTAAAGAAACTCTTCCATCACTATTTTATTGGGTCTTTCTCTGCTTTTCTATAGCTCATACCACTCAGTTTACTCAACCAGGTTGGTATTACCTGAAGACAGTTGGTCACTTAGAGAAAGGAGGAAGCTACGTGGCCCTGACTGATGGTCTAGGTAACCTCACCATCATCGTTGAAACTATGGTAATTCTTTGTTGTTTTTATGGAATTAACTGACTCTCTTAGAAAAACAGTAGAAAACATAATGAAGGGGCACTTGGGTGGCTCAGTTGGTTAAAGCCTCTGCCTTCGGCTCTGGTCATGGTCCCAGGGTCCTGGGATCGAGCCCCATATCGGGCCCTCCGCTCAGCGGGGAGCCTGCTTCTCCCTCTCTCTCTGCCTGCCTCTCTGCCGACTTGTGATCTCTCTCTGTCAAATAAATAAATAGAATCTTAAAAAAAAAAAAAAAGAAAACATAATGAAGCACTTCCTTTTTAAAAAGCCCCAGCTCTACCAAAGTGTAATTGACATATGACAAATAACATGTAGGGGAGGAAGAAGCTACTTCCTATACCCTCTTAGGTTCAGAAACTGAGGCCCCACATATTAAACTGTCAAAAAAATGCCAGATTCACAGGAGAAAAGTTTATTTGTGCAAGCAACGTGCATACACATGGGAGATGCTTAGTGATGAGTAACCCTGAGGGGTGGTTAGAATTTGGGTTTTATATACCAGAGGAGTAAGTAAGGGAGAAGGGGAGAAAGGGCACTTAATGGAAAATAAATGACTTTTTGGGAAGATAAATGGGTTTTCAGGAGAACAGGCAAGAATGATTGTGACACTGTATGTCTATACTGGAGAGCAGTCTTTCCCTCTCCTTCAGGGCTGTAAAAAACCCTATGTAGAAGGGATTTGGGGGTAGGTTTTATTCGCATTTCTCCTTTCTGGGAGTAAATCCATCCTACAGAGTAGATCCATTTGTGGCAGTCTTACTTCCCAGAAGTTGCCGCTCTGAGTAAGCTGAGGGAAGCTCAGAGAAGACTTTGTCCCGGTATCTTTTGAATCTCAAATACCTTCAACTTTAAATAATATTTATACCAAAGTGGCCTATTTTTTGGTGGCATATTCTGGTTCCCTTCAAACACATAATTAACGTGCACAATTTTATGACTTACAATAGGTAAATGCTCAACAAACCATCGTCACAATCTAGATAAGTCCCCCAAAGAGTACTCATGTCCCTTGTTAAATATTCCCTCTGTCCCGCTTCTCCTCATACCCTATGACTTCCCTGATCATTACTTTTTGTCACTATAGATTAGTTCACATTTTCTAGAGTTTTGTCTCCGTGGAACCAGTTCAGTATGTAGTTTTTTGTCTTGCTGCTTTCACTCAGGGTAATTATTTTAAGATTCATCCACATTGTGATACACCTGTATCTATTGCTATTAACAATCTACTATTGCTAAGTAGTATTCCATTGTAAGGACACACCGTAGATTTTTTTTTTAATTTAATTTAATTTTTTTATGTGACAGAGAGAGAGATCACAAGTAGGCAGAGAGGCAGGCAGAGAGAGAGGGGAAAGCAGGCTCCCGGCTGAGCAGAGAGCCCGATGTGGGGCTCGATCCCAGGACCCTGAGATCATGACCTGAGCCGAAGGCAGTGGCTTAACCCACTGAGCCACTCAGGCGCCCCACACCATAGATTTTTTTATCTATGCACTTGTGGGTAGATGTTTGGCTTGTTTCTACTTTCTGGCTACTACACAGAAAGCTATGAACCTTTGTGCACAGGCTTTCTATGGGAATCTATGTCTTTTCTTTTAGGTAAAGACATAGGAATGGATTGGCTGGATAATAAATAATATGCTTCTGTTTAGCTTTTTAGGAAGCTGCCAAACTCTTCTCCAAAACGGTTATCCTGTTTTACATCTCCATCAGCAGCATAATTGGAGTTCTAGTTTTTCTTTATCATTGTGAACACTTGCTGTGATCAGTTATAAAAATTTCAGCTCGCAGTGTATATGATATAGCACTTTATTTTGGCTTTAGCTTGCCTTTCCCTAATGACTGATGATGTTGAACTTTCCATGTGCTTGGGCTTCATGTGTCTTCTTTGGTGAAGTGTGTGTTTAAGTCCTTTGCCTATTTTTTGTTGACTTTTTCTTATCGTTGGATTTTGAGAGTTCTTTATGTGTTACATATTCTGGGTCCAAGTCCATCACAGATACATGGTTTGTAAAGATAATTTCCCGGTCTGTAGCTTTTCTTTTCATTTTGTTAACAGTGTCTGTGAAGGAGCAGGAGTTTTTAATTTTTATGAAGTCCGGTTTATTCATTTGTACTTTCATGGAACGTGCTTTTGCTGTGGTATCCAAGAAGTTTTTGCATATGGGTATCTGTTGCATATGGGTATATATTGCAAATGGTAGCACCATTTGCTGGAAAGTCTATATTTCCTATCGCATTGCCTTTGCACTTTTGTAGAAAGTCAGTTAGTATACATAGGATTATTTCTGGACTCTGTTCTATTTCTTTGACCTATTTATGTATCTTTACACCATTACTATGATTACTCTGTGTGTGTGTGTGTGTGTGTATAAAACAGTTCCTAGAAATAGGTAGTGTTTGCTCTTCAGATTTGTTCTTTTTCAAAGTTGTTTTGGCTCTACTAGGTCACTTGTACTTCCATGTGAATTTTTTTTTAATTTTTTCATTTTTAAAAGATTTTTATTTATTTATTTGACAGACGGAGATCACAAGTAGGCAGAGAGGCAGGCAGAGAGAGAGGAAGGGAAACAGGCTCCCCGCTGAGCAGAGAGCCCGATGCGGGGCTCCATCCCAGGACCCTGGGATCATGACCTGAGCTGAAGGCAGAGGCTTTAACCCACTGAGCCACTCAGGTGCCCCCTCCCATGTGAATTTTAGAATCAGCTTGTCAGTTTCAACCAAAAAAAAAAAAAGCCTGCTCAGATTTGACTGGGATTGCATTACATCTATAGATTAATTAAAGGAGAATTAATATTTGAACAATATCAAGCCTTGCAGCCCTTTAGCAAGACATAACCTCAAGTTTATTTAGGTTTTCTTTAATTTCTCTGAATAGTATTTTATAGTTTTCAATGTACAGGTATTTCATATCATTTATCAAATTTTGGCTAAGTATTTCACATTTTCAATTTTATTGTAAATAGTAGTTTTTAAATTTTGCATTCAAGTAGTAACTAGTATATAGTAATACAGTATATTTTTGTATGAAGATCTTGTTTTCTGCAACATCACTGAACTCACCTATAGTTATAGTAACTTTTTTGTGGATTCCATTGCATTTTCTTTGTAAATGATTGGCAAATAGAAATAATTTTTCATCTTCCTGACCAACGATTGTTGGTCATCAATTGTTATTGCCTGTCTCTTTGTTATAGCCATTCTGGAGACGTGAAGTGGTATCTTATTTTAGTTTTAGTTTTGATTTATATTTTACTAGTGACTAATGATGTTGGGCATCCTTTCATGTGTGTATTGGCCATCTTTATTTCTTCTTTGGAGAAATGCTCATATAGACAGACCCTTTGCCCATTTTTAAATTGGGATGTTTGAAATTGAAATGTAAGAGTTTTATTTTTTTTTCTTATTGAAATGTAAGAGTTCTTCACATATTCTAGGTAAAAGTCCCTTATCAGATGTATGACTTGCAGGCATTTTCTCCCATTCTGTAGGTGGTTTTTCACTTCCTTTTTAAAATTTAAACTTTATTTTAAAAAATTACAGTATAGTTGACATACAATATTATATTAGTTGTTTTTCCCTTTTTAATGATGTCATTTCAAGTATAAAAGTTTTAAATTTTGATGAAATCAAATATATATATTTTTCTTTTTTTGTATATTTTTGTGTCATATTTAAGAAATTATTGCTTAATCCAAGGTCATGAAATTTATACCTATGCTTTCTTCTAAGAGTTTTATAGTTTTAGCTCTCACATTTAGGTCTTTGATCCATTTAATTTTTTTAATAGAGGGTTAGATATGTGTCCAACTTTATCATTTTCAGGTGGGTATCATCTCATTGTTCCTGCACCATTTGTTGACTGTTCATTCCTTATTGAATTGTCTTGGCTTCCTTGTTGAAAATCAGTTGGCAATAAATATGAGGTTTTTTATTTTTAGTTTTTCCTGGACTCTCAATTCTATTGCATTGACCTCTGTATCTATCCTTATGGGAGCATTATGGTGCCTTAATTACTATAGCTCTTTATTTTGAAGTTAGGAAGCATGGATTCTCCAACTTTTTTTTTTTTTTTTCAATACTGTGTGGCTAGTAGGGGTCCCTTGCATTTCCATAGATATTTTAGGATTGGTTTGTCAATTTCTGCAGTGAGGCCAGTTTGGGTTTTGATAGAGATTATGTTTAATCTGTAGATCATTTGGGTAGTATTGCCATTATAACAATAGTAAATCTTATAGTGCGTGAAGATGGATGCCTTTTCATATATTTACATTTTTGCCTTTTTTTTTTTTTACAGATTTTATTTATTTATTTGACAGAGATCACATGCAGAGAGGCAGGCAGAGAGAGAGAAGGGGAAGCAGGCTCCCTGCCGAGCAGAGAGCCCGATGCGGGGCTCGATCCCAGGGCCCTGAGATCATGACCTGAGCCACAGGCAGAGGCTTTAACCCACTGAGCCACCTAGGCACCCATACTTTTGCTTCTTTTAAAGATATTTATAGCTTGCAGGGTATAAGTCTTGCCCTTCTTTTTGTTACAGTTACTATTTCTGAGTATTATTTTGGCATAACTCTAAATGAATTGTGTTTTTAATAGCATTTTCAGATTTTTCATTGCTAATATATAGAAATACAATTAATTTTTACATATTGATCTTGTATCCCACAAGCTTTCTGTACTTATTTCTTAGTTCTAGTAGTTTTTTGTTGATTCTTAGAGGATTTTCTATATACAAGATTATGTCATCTGCAAATAGAGATAGTTTTGCTTCTTTTTTTCAATTTAGATACCTTTCCTTTTTTTCCTTGGTTAATTGTGCTTTAGTAAATATGGAATAGAAATGGTGAGAATGTACATTCTTATCCTGTACCTGATCTCAGGGGAAACAATTTCAATCTTAAGTGTAATGTTAGCTGTGGTTTTTTGGTAAATAGTTTTTATAAGACTGAAGAACTTCCCTTCTATTCCTAGTTTGTGGAGTGCTTTTATTATGAAAGGGTACTGGATTTTATCCAATACTTTCTGGATCTATTGAGATGATCATGTGATTTTGTTTTTTATTTTATTGATATGGTGTATTACATTGACTGATTTTTGTCTGCTAAGCTAGCTTTGCATTTCTGGGATAAATTCCATTTCATCATCATGTATAATCCTTCTTATTTGTTGCTGGATTTGATTTGCTAGTATTTTGTTGAGGATTTTTGTGTCCAGATTCGTAAGAAATACTGGTGCATAGTTTTCTTTTCTTGTAACATCTTTGTTTTTTATATTTTATTTTATTTTTTTACTTAAATTCAGTTAGCCAATATATAGTATATCATTAGTTTTGATATTATGTTCAATGATTATTAGTTGCGTATAATAACCAGTGCTCATCACATCATGTGCCCTCCTAAATGCCCATCACCCATTTATGCCATCCCCCTTCCCACCTCCCCTTCAGCAACCCTCAGTTTGTTCCCTATAATCAAGAGTCTCTCATGGTTTGTCTTCCTCTCTGATTTCTTCCCATTCAGTTTTCCCTCCCTTCCCGTATTGTCCTCTGCACTATTACTTATATTCCACATATGAGTGAAACCATATGATAATTGTCTTCCTCTGATTGATGTATTTCACCCAATACTGACCTCATAAACTGAGTTGGGAAATGTTCCTTCCTCTTATGTTTAAGATAATTTGTGAAGGATTGGTATTAATTCTTTATATGTGTGGTAGAATTAATCAATGAAGCTATCTGATTTTGTGATTTTTCTACAAGAAAGTTTTGGTTTATGGACTCAACCTCTTCTTATAGGTATATTCAGATTTTATGTTACTTTTTGAGTCAGTTTTGGTAGTTTGTATTTTTCAGGGGACTTGTCTCTTTTATCTGTGTTACCTAATTTGTTTGCATATGTTTGTGTATAGTATTCTCTTACATATTACATTTTAACTTCTGTAAGTTTAGTAGGAAAGCAGGCTTCCTACTAAGCAGCGAGCCTGATATGGGGCTCAGTCCCAGGACCATCATGGCCTGAGCCAAAGGCAGATGCTTAATGACTGTTACAATCTGTTATATTCTGTTATATTTTCATTATTGTTCATTTTATTTTCTAATTTCTTTCGTGATTTCTTCTTTGACCCATTGCTTATTTAGAAGGGAATTATTTGGTACATTTTTATGAGCTTTTGTAAATTTTTTTATTGATTTTTAATTTCATTCTATTAAGATTGGAGAATATGCTTTGATTTTAATCCTTTTAAATTTATGGAGTTGTATTTTATTTCCTTGTATATGATCTATCCTGGAGAGTATTACATATGTACTTGAGAAGAAGGTATGTTCTGTTATTGTTATTCTATTTTGTAGCTATTTGTGAGATCTTGTTGGTTTATAGCATTCAAGTCTTCTGTTTCCTTGTTCTTTCTGTTGTTGATAGCAACTAATTGAAGTCTTTAACTACTATTGTTGAATCATCTGGCCTCTTTTCTCTTATTCTGTTTTATGTATTTAGAGTCTTTCTTATTAGGTGCATATGTGTTTATAATTCTTATATTTTTCTGATGGATTTATCTTTATATAATTATAAAATGTCTCTACCTTAGTAACAATTTTTTGTTTGCTTTAAAGTCTGTTTATTGTTACTTTAGTTATTCTTGTGGTTTCTGTTAATATATGTTTTACCCTCCTTTTACTTTTCATCTGTTTGTATCTTTGAATCTAAAATATGTCTTCTTTTGACAGCATATAGTTGGATCTTGCTTTTAAAAATGTAATTAGTTGTTATGTAATTAGTTGATTGAGTTGTTTATTCCATTCATATTTAATGTTAATATCGATATAGTTGGATTTATATCTGTCAACTTTTTTTCTGTATGTCTCATTTTGTTCTTCATCTATTCTTTCTGTACTGTCTTCTGCATTAAGTGACTATTCTCTGATATAACATTTTAATTCCTTTAATTTTTTCCACTGTATTTTAGTGAGTTATTTACTGTATGGTGGTTCTAGGGTTGTATATCTTGACTTAATTGAATCTACTCCAGATTCATATTAACCGAATTCTAGTGAGATATAAAAACATTATTTCTGGGTTACCTGGGTGGCTCAGTCGGTTAAGCATCTGCCTTCAACTTGGGTCATGAGTCCAGGGTCCTGGAATTGAGCCCTGCAGTGGGCTTCCTGCTTGACAGAGAGCCTGCTTCTTCCTCTCCCTCTGACTGCTGCTCCCCCTGCTTATGCTTTCTGTCAAATAAATAAATAAAATCTTTAAAAAAAAGAAAAAGAGAAACATTATTCCTATATAGCTCTATTCTCTCTCCCACTTTTTGTTGTTACTATATATGTTAAACCTCTATCTGTTATAAGCCTAACAAGACCTGTTATAATTACAACTTAATATATAATTTTAAGTCTTCTAAAAAATCTGAGAGAATAAAGGAGAGAAATTATGTATTTATAATATTTATGTTATTTTTACTTACTATTTTTGGTTGTTTTTATTTATTCCTGTGGATTTGAGTTATTATTTGGTAACATTTCCTTATTCTAATACAGTTTTTTCCTCACCTGGCTACTTTATGCTATTATTGGCAGTTGTATCACATCTCTATATTTTATAAGGCCAACAATATGATTATTTACATATTATTTTATGTAGTTGCTTTTAAAATCAGTTATGGGAAGAAAGAAGGAATAGGCATTTTTATTATCTTTTATAATTACTAATTATATTTGCCTATACTTTTGTTTGTGGATTTGAATTACTGTGTGTGATCATTTACTTTCAGCTTGAAATTCTCATTTTGATATTTTATAACAGTTGTGTCTGGTATCAACACATTCTCTCAGTTTTTTTTAATGTGGAAGTACATTTTGCCTTAAATTTTTGAAGAATTTTGCTGGATATAGGATTCTTGATTGACAGTGGGTTTTTTTTTTTTTTTTTTGGAGCATTTTGAATGTGTTACTTTTTGTTATTTCTGATGAAGAATCCACTTTTAATCTTACTGAAGATCTCTTGTTTCTCTCTTAATAACACCTCTGATTTAGGAGCACAGGGTTGATAGATGGAGGTTTGGGACCCCATTAATCTCAGTATTCCAAGGTGAACCAATGAATGGGAGCTGGGCAGAGGAAGGGAGCCCTCAGCCTCCTAGCCATACTTGCTGCTACTTAACCTTGACCTCAAATATCTGACGGGGGGGGGGGGGGGTGGTGGTGGTGGTGGTGAGAAACGCTGACCTCCTGCTTCTCCCAGTAAGCTACTGTAGCCTTCAGCTGCGAATTGGGAGGAGGGAGCCCTCTGTTTTTGGCTGCACCTACTCAGCATGCAGTTTTCTTCCGCTTGGGTAGATCGTGGTTTAAATGTCACAGGTTCTTATTCTTTTTACTGAGTTTTTGTAGATTTTCTTGAATAAATGTTTATTTGTTGCATGCCCATAGGATCATTTCCATTTTCTTTCAAAGATTATGTTTATTTATTTGAGACAGAGAGAGAAGATGTTGGGGGAGGAACCGAGTGGTAGGAATAGGGATAAAGAATCTCAGGCAGACTCTGTGTTGAGCATGGAGCTCAATGTGGAACTTGCTCTCAGGACCCTGAGATTGTGACCTGAACCAAAATCAAGAGTTGGTTGCTTAACTGACTGAGCCACCAAGGAGCTCCGGATCATTTCCATTTTAAAAAATATTTTTCACCAGTTTTAAGGGATACAGCTTCATGGAGCTCCTAAACTGTTATTCTGGAAGTACAACTCTACTTCAGTTTTTTAGATGTGGTTTCCTTTGAACGTTTTTAAATACCCAGTTTAATGTCTTTGTCTAGTAAGTCTAATATGTGGCAAGCAATGCCTGGGCTTTGTCAGACATAGTTTCTGTTGACTGATTTTATTCTGTGTATGGGCCACTTTCCTGTTTGTTGTTGTTGTATGTTTGTTTTGTTTTCAAATCTCATAATTATTTGTTGAATATTAGACATATTACATAATATATTGTGGCAACTCTGGAGGTCAGATTTCTCCCCTGTCTAGCATTTGTGGTTGTTATTCTTTATTGTTGTTGCTTTTTATTTGCTTAGTGACTTTCTTGAACAAATTCTATACTTTGTCAGCTTTATTATATGTGGCCCCGAAGCCTCTGCTTAGTTACCTTAGTGGTCATTACATGACCGTACAGAGGTTTCCTTATGTTTGGAGCTAGCAAGTCTCCTGGCCTTGGCTGGTAGGCTCTGTGTGCATGGGGTATATGTCAGTGCTTAAGCGGGCAGTGTACAACTTTGTAGTAGCTTTACTTCATGTTTAAGCAAAGCTTCAGGGTTGACCTTAATTTCCCAGTACAGCCATTAGGGCTATTTGGGTTATCTGTATCTTTTTCAGTAAGCTTTGGGCTTTTGTATCTTTCTTTCTTTCTTTCTTTCTTTCTTTCTTTCTTTCTTTCTTTCTTTAAGAGTGGGAGGGAGGTAGGAATTGGACAGAGGGAGAGTGTGGAGCCTGATATGGGGCTCAGTCTCACAACCCTGAGATCATGATCTGAGCTGAAATCAAGAATTCGATGCATAACTGACTGAACCACCTGGGTGCCCCTGGTTTTTGTGTCTTTCACGAATTTTTTCAGTTTCGTTCAATTTTTGGACATAAAGTTATTGGTGTTAGTCCCTATTATTCTGCATATATCTATAGAATTTCTACTGATGTCACCTTTCTTACTGTTGACAAAGGCAATTTGTGTTTTCTTTCTTTCTGTCTTGATTTCCTGACTAGTCCAGCTAGAAATTACTCAATTTTATTGACTCAAAGAATCAGCTTGTGGTTTCTTGATTATTCTCTCATTTTTCTGGGTTTCATTTAATTGATTTCTCCTTTGATCTTTAATGTTTTCCTTCTGCTTACTTTGGTTTTTAAATTTGCTTTTCTTGTCCTAGGATCTCCAGGTGGAAGCTGAAGTCTCACATCCTTCTTCTCTTATTAGTGTTCAGTGCTATTAATTTGCTTCTAAATACTGCTTTTGTGGCATCCCACAAATCGTACATTGTATTTTTATTTTGATAAACTCAAAATTCTTCATTTCCCTTTTTATTTCTACTTATTCTTTGAGACATGGATTATTTAGAAATTTGTTATTTAGTTTCTAAACATTTTGGAGTTTTTCTAGAGGTTTTTCTATTATTTATCTCTCATTTAATTTTTCTTGTGGACAGAGGACATACATTGTGTGATTTGAATCTTTTGGTATGTATTAAAAGTTCTTTTATGGCTAAGAATATAGTGTTCCTTGGTGAATGTTGCTTGTGCATCTCTGTTGCTGGGTGAGGTGATCTATAGATATCAATCCAGGCAAGCTATATGATAGCATTGTGCAAATTACCTCTCTCCTTTCGATTTTCTCTCTAGTTGTACATCATTTACTGAAGATGAGGTGTCAGAATCTCTAACTACAATTATAATTTTTTTACTGTCCATGAAGCCTGACCCAGAACCTTTTGCTTAAGTGCTCTGGGATCGTTGAATTCCCTGAAGTAGGGATTATGTCTCGTAATTCTTTTGATCCCAATCTGTAGTAGTGACTGTTTAGTAAAAAATGATGTCAGTGTGAGAACTATTTGTTATATGTACGTACTGACTTTAGTTGTATAGGAAGATTCTATTTAGATGAGATGCCTTTTCAGTGAAAACATACAAGTATTTGTGTTTTATTTGATGTATGTTACTTGGAAAAGAATTATAATGTAAAAATTAATCTGTGTGCCACAAAATAACTCTGTAGTTTAAACATGAATTCAGTTTAATTCAGTCGAAATGCCATCGAGCTTTACTTTGACTAGGCATCCACAGTAGACTTCCAGTGTAGGTTATATTAGAAAAAAAGTCTTTAGAAATTTGAAATAAACTCATATTTATCACCTAATATGTGCCATTTCTGTTAATCTTAGGGCAATGAATGTTTAATTTTCTTTTCCTAAGGTGGCTTGTATATCATTTGGATAACTTACGTGATTTTTTTTTTTCTCCTAGAGCCATAAACATTCTAAGTGTATACGGCCGTTTCTGCCTTACTTCAATGTGTCACATCAGTTTGCTACCTTTGTTCTTAAAGGGTCCTTTGTAAGTATGTGGGACTTTTATTTTGGTTTTGATTTGAGAAGTTATATATTTTATCACAGGCTAGCAGTTTATAAGTGAAGTCTTCTGTTAGGAGCTGTTAAGTGTTTGCATATGAATGGATACAGGCTCTGGTGTCTTCTATCTGCTGAATGGTCTTAGTCAAACAGTACAGAAACCTAAGAGGCAAAACTCCGTGTGACTAAAACTCTCTGTCACTTTGAAGAACACTTAACAAAAGTCAGTTTGTAACAAAATTGTTCTTGTTGGTAGAAGCATCAGTAGTCTAAGGAACTTTCAAGCATTGATCTTTTTAGTACTCTGTACAAAAAACCCAACAACATAAAAGAACCAGATTCTTGCTGTTTCTACCTGTTGTTAATTTTGAACACAGAAAATACTGTGCTTTTTCTGACTACTAATTGCATAAAAATTGTTTTTAATACTAGAAAATTCCTAAAAAGTGTTTTGCAGAGGGATAATAGTAAGTATTTTGAAGCAAAGGCACTAAAATCTTTTTATTTAAACATTTGCCAAAAGTCTGTGGTATTTATAAGAAATAAAGTATTTGCTTGAACAATATCTTCCTACTTTCAGAACATTAACTATTTAAGATTTGAGGTGGGTCTTTGGCAAATAGGAATAGACTGCACATTATCAGGGGCTCATTCTTGCTGGTATTAATTTTGGAAAGCCTCAGAAGATATGATGAACCACTCAACCATGCCTTTTTGTGTGTGTTTTCTCCTCAGAGTGAAATACCAGAGCTACAGGTGTGGTATACAAAGCTTGGAAGACCATCTACGAGATTTCTTTTTAAACAACTGGATTCTCTATGGGTAGTTTATAAAATAAATTCCTGTATTTTGAGCTTTGCAACTAGTAAAAGATGACAGATATTTAATTAATGAATTAAGACATTTTAATTTTATAATTGATTTTATAACTGAAGTATAATAGAGCTAAAGGTGTCCCCAGCTGTTTTTGTTTTTGTTTTTTAAATAGAAGTCCTCCCCAAGGCATAATGGAATATAGGTGTGTTTGGTCTTAGCATTTAGTTTGTTGTGGTGAATGGTACCACCATCCCTTGGCTGCCCAAGTCAGAAAATTGAGTCTTATCTGAGACCATCTTTCCCATCCACCCTATCTTTGTATACCACCATCGGTCAAATCCAGAGCATTCTATCACTGATATGTTCTTCTTGCACAGTCCTCATTCTCCATTCCCACTGCTACTGCTTATTTCTGTTCCTATTATCTCTCTCTTGGATTTTGGAAACTCTTTCCTGTTTTTCCAGCCTCCAGTCTGATCCTGTCTGGCCACCCATCACACTGCTACCACAATGATGTGTCTAAAATGCAGATCCGAGTTTTGTCACTCCATTGCTCAAAGTCTCGCAGTGATTTTTCCTGTGAGTTCAGATCCCTCAGCATAGCACATGACTCTTGTGACCACCTCATGAGATAAAAGATGGCTTTCCTTTCTTGATGCCTGTTCTACTAACATGGCCTGTACTCACAGACCAAACTTCTTGCCCTTTTCAGAGCGTGGCGTGCCACTTCACTCTCCTCTGTGGCATTGTACTTGCTTCTTCCTCCTCCTAGAATGCCTTCTCCTCATGTCTTTGTTGTCCTTCAAGACTCAGCTCAGGTGCTGCTTCCGCTAAGGCTTTCCCCACCAGTCCTAGCTCACAGCCACCAGCATAGCACCATAGGAGCAGGTGCTTACCTAGTTAAGCACTTTCGCCACTACACTGGGCCCCTTGAGGACTGGGGCCCTGCTTTATTTAGCTTTTTATTCTGGGTCCCTACCATCATACTTATTAGCACATGGTAGTTCCTCAGGAATCATTTCAAAGAATGTGAATTGGTCCAAGTGAACACATTACTTCACCTAATTGACACAAATCTACTTTTCCTGGAAATTATTAATGTTTTCTGAATCAACTAGTCACTATCAATGATTGAACACCATTTCTGCATTAAATTCTAAAAAAAGAGCAGTTTGCTTTTTGCACAACAAATTGCTAGATATAGCATATTAAAATCAATTTTCCCCGCAGGAAAAATAATATCATTTGGGTTATTACCTGAGCCAGAATGTGGTGTTAGGTATTTCATGGATCTGACCAATAAGTTATTATTAAAGCAAAGATATGGTATAAGCCCTTTGAAGTCAAGTAGAGAAAAAAAAAACCTCATATTTCCTGAAATGGGCATACATGTAATGCCTACGTTAATTATGCAAAGCATTCTGGTGTCTTCAGAGGTCCACATGCAGCACAGAACACCTCCATGTAGGGAGTGTTTCTCTGGGGAAGGTGATGCACTGAGTGAAGCGGTTTGTAAACAGTTTGTTGTTAAATCCTGCAGCAACCCTAGGAGGTGTGTATTTTCAAACCCCCTCATTTTGTGACGAAGTGGCTTAAAAAGATTAAGCTGCCAAAAGCATAAATGTGACATAAACCTAACTTGCTAATTGAAATGTATATTGAACATGTCAAAAGTAGGACCTTTTTTTCTTAATAATTAAAGGTTTTCTGTGATTAACAGCTGAGTCATCAGTGAAGGTTGTTTCTTTTTTTTTTTTTTTTTTTGGATTTTTCTCCCTTAGTAAAGTCCTAAAAAGTAAATAAGCAGATCTCTTATTTATGTGTATTGAATATACACGGGTTCTGAGGAGCTTACAGTGTAATAGCAAAGAATAGACAAATAGAAATTTTGGTGTCATCTAGTCTTTCTTCCTCCATGGAGGGAAATTCTTTTGTTTTGTTTTTTTTTTTTCCTCCACATCTTTAATGTCGCTTTCGAGAGAAATTCTTTTAAAATCCTATCTACAAAGTATAATTTTATAAGCTCTTCTAAATAACTTAAAGAAAAATATCCCAAGGCCTTGATTTTGGATGTGGCCTTCCTGAGTGGTTATGAAGTTTTAGCAGAAGTGAGTCTGGCTTTTCTTTAAGTTGACTTTTCAAAAAGTTGATTTTGCCCAAATGAGATGAGCCAAAAGCACCTGGCCTTGACCTCCGCATTTTCATTTTCCAGCTTCTCGACAGTGGCGGCACTTTCACCCTGGAGCTGCAGGAGGACGAGCTCTTCACGCTCACCACTCTCACCACGGGGACCAAGGGCAGCTACCCACTGCCTCCAAAGTCCAGGCCCTTCCCACGGATTTATAAAGATGATTTCGATGTTGGTAAGTTTTGTTTGTTTGTTTTTACTAAAACTTAACGTGGTTTCTCTTTTTAGCACTAGTGGGTAGATTTCTACCTGTCAGACGGCTGTGTGATAGAATTCCTGTAAAATGTAGCTCTCAGTGTCCTTGCAGTAACTGAGACCTTGTTTCTGTGTTACCTCAAGGTGACTCAGCTTGCAAGCCCTGTATTTTTCAATGCCAGAAAAAAATGGAGAGGTCATTGTGAGAATGAAAGCTATAATCCTAATTTGGTTTTGGGGAAGCTTAAGGTTTGTGACCCTGCCAATGCCCTGTTACTCACATCTCATGAAAGCCATTCCTGGTTTCCTCAATGAGTGTGGAGGTCAAGGTCCTTCACTTTCCGCAGGGCTAGTGGACTGAAAGCTGAGGGCAGTTTGGCTCCCCGTGGGTGCTTCACCTTATTATCTACCTGGGAATTTTATGCTTACACCCTCCTGGTTTTCTAGGAAGATCTGTCCTAAAGCTATTAGAAAAGCTTTTGATTTTAGGTAACGTTAAGAAAACTGCTTGAAAAGTTGGAAGGCACAGTCATTGTGGGTATAGTCCTAGATCACTCAGTAAGTGACAGAACTTGGTGACCAGGAGATGTACAGCTTCTGGATCTCACAGACAGGGTCAGGTCGCTCTCTTCTTTGCTCCTAAAATCCATAGCTGTAGGAGAGAAGCAGGGAAGGGGACTGCCATTGAGAGAGCATCTTGAACTTCCTGTCTGTAGGGCTGCTCTTTGCAGCATTGCTGGTTGGAGACTTCCTGCTACCCCCTCCTGGTCACAGTCACGGCCGTAGGTCTCAGCAGCCTTTCCCAGGAAGAGATATGTGGGTTAATTGCAGTACGAGGCCCCTTGGACTGTGTATTGGAGTCCTCTCAGTTATTTGCAGAACAGAGACAACAGGGACCCTCGGAGGCTCTGTGCTTCGTTTCCTGCCAGTTCTCTGAAGTGGCCTCTTAGATGAATGCGTGAATAGGCCACCAGAAATGTCTTTGTAGTCTGTTGCTCACTTGTGTCGTGGCCAAAGTAACTCCTCTTGTCTTCAGTAAAGGAGTCTGGGTGGGATACGGCCTCATGAATAAGAGAGAAGTTCCCCCAACACCAGAATTACTTATTCTATGACCTGAAAACCGAAAAGCAATTCTAAACCTTCAAATCTAAAATGTAATGCTTTATTGACTGCAAAATAAACTAAAAAACTATAAGTCAGTCTGTAGCGCTCCTTTATGTGTTTCATTTCTCAAATGATGAATAGGAAAACATTTAGAAAAGTATGAAGTGTGAAATTAGCTGTAAGATTATGACTAAATTTGCTCTTCTCTAGCCTTTGTCATTGTAAGAGTGTAATTTAATTAAACCAAAAAAAAAAAAAAGATTGAAAGATGGCTGAGGCCCAACTGCTTCTGCTCCATTTTAGAAATAGAAAAGAAAATTTGTAATATTTAAATTCTATGGTTGACATAGTGAGCCTTTCCTAATCTTCTGCCAGCTGATGACTGTGACCAGAGACTTAGAACCTTGTTTGGCAGACACTAGAAATAACAAAACTAGCTCTTATTGAGCCCTTGCTAGGTGCTGCTTTATGTACACGCTTGACGTGCTTTCTTTCATTTAATTCTCTTATCCGCATGCCCACGTAGAGAGGGGGTTGCTTGAGACACAGGGCAGTTAAACAAGTTAGCCAGCGGGACAGACTGAGCAAGAATTTAAATCTTGGGTCTGCCTTTCTCTAAAACTTATGATGTTTCCTCTTATGCAGTTGCATGGATTAAATATGTAAAGTCTGTCTATCAAACTGATCGTATTGGTATTGAATAATAATGATGATGTACTTTATTAACTTAACCCCTAAACTTCCGCTTGTTATAAGTATCATTTACTTATTTAGGACTTCTCAAAAGTGTTTAAAAAATGTGCCATAAAATATCAGAGAAGAGAGATTCTATAAAGATTTTATACTAACCAGAGAATTTAATTGTGTTCTGAACAGATTACCCATTTTTTAGTGAAGCTCCAAATTTCGCTGATCAGACTGGCGTCTTTGAATACTTTACGAACATCGAAGACCCTGGGGAGCATCGCTTCACACTACGCCAAGTTCTCAATCAGCGGCCCATTACTTGGGCTGCTGATGCGTACAACACCATCAGTATTATAGGAGATTACAAATGGTATATAAAATTGGTGTCCTTAATGTAGATCTAGCCGAAATAACCTTGTAATGTTGTCAGGTACATTCTGAAGCAAAGACTGTTCAGTGGTCTTCCTTGTACAAGAACCTAATGGGTGTGTGGTAATTGTTGAATATCAAGGCCATAAGCCAGCATGTGGTTATGCCGCCTCAGTGTCCTTCCCTCATATTTGCCAGTTTAATAGTGATTGTTGCAGGAATAGATTGCTTTTAATGTAAAAACTAAGGACTTTTGGATCCACTTGTAATTTAATATTTATAAACAGATTTAGTGATTTTGTGTATTTTTGGTTTTGCTGGGGAGTTGATTTGTTGATCTGGTGTTGCCACCTGCTGGATCATTGTAGACTTACACTGTTTTAGCCTTTGTGGAAAATCTGTTCACCGGCTTACGGTAGATGGCAATAGTGAAAAGCAAATCAGCTTTTACCTGGTGGGTGAGTTCAACTCTTCTCTTTAGGCATTTGTTAAAGTCACAATTTATATTTATTCTACACTTCAAACGTAATGACCAAACCAAAACTTCACCTTCATTATTAAAGTCATTTGTGGGATTCTAATGTACTGATTTATACCTGTTTTAGGTGTTTCTTTTCTACCTTTTCTTTTAACTAGTATAATTCTGTGAAACAAAATTCACACATTCCAGGTTTTGTGATAGTAGCTGTTAATGCCAAGTCACCAACCAGCCGTATCTATTACTTGGAAATTGGACTAGGCAGGGATGATAAATCTGAGAAGAGCCTTGACTTATCTGTGGCATGCTGTCGAAAGTCCTTATCCCTTCTCTATTGCCTTACTCCCTATTAGAAATCCCAATTCTAGTTCCAAGCTCTGCTGTAAGTCTTGAGAAATTTTTAGTTACCTGGTTTCTAGAACCCAGAGTTATTGGGGTACAATGAAGAATGCTTGCCTAACTTAGGATAACCCTGCAAGGCCTGTCTTTTTATACAACAAAAATGCCATTTATCCCACATCTCTGTAGTAGACACTGTATCTCAATTTTCTGAACGTGCTAGTGAGGTGTGTGATTTTTTTCATTTGCTACCCGTGGTCTTATTATGAAACAGGTAGCTGGGTTTACTTGTCTAAGGGATGGTCCCATTATTTTGATTGCCAGTTTGGAAGCCAGCCACCATAGAAAACCTTTAACTTTCTGCAACAACTGTTCTCCTCCTTGCTTGTGAGTGCTACAGAAGAGTGGCTCTCCCCGAACCCAGACTTCCATCTGGCAGGGACTCTAGAAAAACCAAGGCTCTTCAACTGTCGTAGAAATGGGATAGAGCACCATCCAGAGAGTAACCAAACATCTTCATAACTTTGAATATTTTGCAGTATTTAAATAGCAGTGATCATCTTTACCGCTGCAGTGGGTAAGGAGGTGGGAAGAGAGGGAAGCAGGCAGGGAGGGAGAGAGTGACATAGTTTGAACGAGAAAGAATGAGGAAAGGGCAGTGACGCTCTTCGAGAAGGGACTGTTTTCATCCTTCTTAGCCCTGCTTTCGTCGTGCAGCCCTCTGCTCAGGAATATGCAGTGACTCTCGCCAGCAGCCCAGGCAGATCTACACGTCTGGGCCTGACTTCCGAGACCCTTTCAGATTCAGGCTCTTCCTATTTATTATGTGCTGTTTCCCAATATTTCCTCCTGGATTCGAGGTAGCCTTCTTCTAATGTTACATTCTTAGGATGAGAAGTTGTTTTATTATAGAGAGATAAGAGATGTGTTAAGAGACTTAAAAACAATAAGTACTATTTTTCCAGTTACATTAAAAGAGGCAATGAAATGACTTAACTTCAGCCACATAAAACTTAAAACTGTCATCAATGAGATTTTTTTTTTCAGGAATCAAGATTCTTGAAGCCCATCTCTGCTACACACACAGACTAAGCAAATCACATACTCACCTCAATTAGAAGTCTGGCAGCATGTGGCTGTGAAGGGACACGTTTGTGCAGCATTCGGAGAGGCATAATTAAGAGCGCTAACTAACGGTTTCATTCTGCAGGTCCAATCTGACTGTAATGTGTGATGTTTACATAGAGACTCCTGAGAAGGGAGGCGTGTTCATTGCCGGAAGAGTAAACAAAGGTGGTATCTTGATTAGAGGCGCCAGAGGAGTTTTCTTCTGGATTTTTGCAAATGGAACCTACAGAGTTACAGGTGATCTAGGTAAGTGACTTCTTCTGTAGCACATGACTCACTATGACATACGCCACGGTGAGCTTGTCACTTTCTGTGTAATGAGAGAGCTTTACCTCAAGGGCCTTGGGCGTCTAACTGGGAAGAGATTCAGCACATGGAAGCAAAAACCAAATGATTCAAAATTGGAGAGTTAATTAGAGAGGCAGCAGTGTAAAAGAAAACAGTGCCGAGCTTTTTCAGGTAGAGCTGAGTGAGGCTGTCAGGGTAGGATTCGCATAGACTGGGGTGAGGTGGATGTAGTAGGGAGAGAATGACTGGGAAACCCCATAAATAAAAAGCAAGACTACAAGAGTGTGCTGGTGTGCTTACAGAAATACAAGGAGAAGGGGTTGGTCTGCTTAAAATGGAGAAATCCTGTTTCCCAAATTATTGAATAATTTGAAAACAGCTTGACTTTTTTACATTCATCTTGAACAGCCCTTGTCTTATGTAGAATAGTATTTTATCCAGGATAGGTGCTTAAAATATGTCCGTGTTGAATTCTAATTCACTTTGGTGTTGGTACACCCACTCTGTTGAAAAAGACCGTATTGGTGCTGTGTCTTCCTGATTGCTTGCCTCTTGACTTCCCCTGCATTTGTGAAAAACCTCTCCTATGCCACTCTTTGCCTCTTCCTAAGGTGGAAAGGGCTCCACAAGTAAAAAAGAAAGAGTGGGTTATAAGGACAGTAGAGTAGGACTGCAGAATCATAGCATGACCCATCTGGAGCATTCCTTGCTGACTGTCCAGTCCAAACCAGAGAGGTTAATTGATTTGCCCGAAGTCTCAAAATGAGCTCGTAGCAGAGCTGGAACCAGCAATTTACATCCAGGTCTTTATTCCCCACTGTTCTTGTGTTTTAAGCTGCCCACTCAACATCTTATTCTGGTTTCTCTCAGGCATTCAAGGATAACCTATCCCCAAATTAACTCATTGTTTTCTAATTCTTAGTTCATGCTATTCTCACGTAACCAGTTAGGCCAGCTGCAAATCTTGTGGTGACCTTTGACCACTGCTCCTTATTTTTATCCAGTCCGGTTGAGTATAAATCTGTGCCTGAACTGTAGAAGCTGACACATTATACTGTGGTTGATTTGTGAGTTTAGTTCACTGGTTCTCCTGTGAACTCACATAGAATATGTGGCCCAGAGGAGGATCCCAGGACATGCTTGTGGATTGCATGCCTGAAGGAAGGATGTTTTGTTTTAAATCAGTGGTAGATCTGGAAATGTAGATCTTTATTAAGGCTTACTTTGTTACATATAAATGCTGCCTAAGTACCCTAACTGAGCTCTGTGATTCTGTGCTTTTGATTTTAAAAATATATCAGGATAATCTTTCTGTGTTGCAGCTGGATGGATCATATATGCTTTAGGACATGTTGACGTTACAGCAAAAAAATGGTATACACTCACGCTAATTATTAACGTAAGTAATGCTGACCAGCATGCCTGGAGGTAAAATATTCTTTTCTTGTGCCTTTCTGGCATTTTCTTTTATCAGGTAAGAGGGGAAAACTGTGATAAATGTAGTAATGGAAACAGGCAGAGAATTTGCCAGGATGCCAACAAACCAGCAGACCCTAGGGTGATAGTGTGTATCAGGGTAAGCCCGCAGGAGAACCACCAGCTGTTGAATTTATCGCTCTACAGTTTTTTAGAATTTTGGTTCTGTTTTTTAAACTCAGGGATAATTGGTAGATAGTCAATAATCAATTTTTTTTCCAAGTTGGCTGAACCAAGATTATAAATTGGAGCCTATAAATTTATTTTTGGTAGTTGAGAATAATTTGGTTTTCAGCGATAAGTACAATTTTTTAGAAGTTGGTTTCCATGAAGACCCTTGTCAAAGAAGATACCAGATTAATTGTAGGATCACGGCATCTAAACATATTTGTCCACATCCCTGGGTGATCATGAGTTATTGCTGGACGTGCGTCTAAGGGACACTGTGTGGAAACTTCTGTGTCACACAGGGCTGCTCTCTGGCAATAGGGTTCTGCCCTAAGTTGGTTTAGGTTAGAACAGCAGCTAAATTATGGAAATCAGATACTATTTTCAGGTTGTTCGTGTCTCTTAGCCAACCACCCAAAATGACTACACGTTTTTCAGGTGGTAACAATACGTTTTGAGCACCTGGTTTGGGAACAGCATTGTGTGTTGAACTCTGCCACCCTCAATGGGCACAGCTTTGTTCCTAGTTCTTCCCTCTCGTGGAACGGAGGCGTCTGGGCTGGCTTGATGTGCATGTGGAGGGGCAGGTCTGCTAGCTGCCTCCGGGGCCGTGTGTACTGCTGTTTGATTAGGCAGACATTTAGAAATGTAATTGTGTTTTGAATTTTGACAGGTATTGCCCTATTGCTAGCCAAGCTGTATCTAGTTTTATAGCAGTTATAATAATATTTGATATTACCTATTTTTAAGGATTATTTTTCAAGCTAATTGATATGATATATATTTCCATGATAATTAGGGAACTTTACCCCTTATTATGTGTATTGGCTATTTGTATTTTTCTCTCTTCTCTGAAGTTCCCCGTTTGCATTCTTTCCTCATTTTCTTACTGTGTTTTCTTTTTCTGATGTATTCATATGAATTTATTATATATTCTGAGTGATGACCTGTTGTCTGTTATGTATGTTACAGATAATTTTCTTCTGTCCTGTTGTGTGTATTTTTTGCCCCATGGTATGTTTCATGAATAGAAGGTTTAAATTTTGATTCTGCCAAATATTTCACTTTTTTTCATGGATTTTATGTTTTATTTAAGAAGACCTCGACCTTTCTCGAGGTGAGGAACATTTTTTTTTTATAAAATAAACAAAGTTTAGGATTTTTTTATGTTGAAGTCTTTTTTTTTTTTTTTAACATTTTCTTTATTTCAGGGGGGAAGGGGCAGAGGCAGAGGGAAAGAGAGACTCCCAAGCAGACTCCTGCTGAGCAAGGAGCCCCACATGGAGCTTGATCCCAGCCGAGATCATGACCTGAGCTGAAATCAAGAGTCGGATGCTTAACTGACTGAGCCACCCAGGCACCTCCCCCCGCCATGTTGAAGGCTTTAATACATCTGGAATTTACTTGTAATCATAAAGGGGATGAGCCCAATCTAATTTATTTTCATAACAAATGCATGGCCATCCTCATTCATTACATAGACTGTCCTTATGCCTATGATTTAAAGGCCGCCTTTTTGATGTAACAAATCATCACATGTGGATAGGTTATTTCTGAACTTTGTTCTTTATATTGGTTTGTCTTTTATTATCCAGTGTCACACTTTAAAGTGTGTTGACTTTCCAAAATCTTGGATTACATAGTTTACTCCCTTGTTCCCTTCAGGTTCTTTCCTGACCACCTTGTATAAAACAGCACACATCTTCATTTCTGTCCCTCCTCCCTTAGGGAATGAAGTGAGCATCCTTTATTTATTTATTTATTTATTTATTTTTATTACTTATTTGAGAGAGAGAGAGAGAATGAGCAGAGGGGAGAGGCAGAGGGACATGGAGAAGCAGATTACACTGAGCAGGGAGCCCGATGTGGGGCTCGATCCCAGGACCCTGAGATCACGACCTGAGCCGAAGGCAGATGCTTAACCCACGGAGCCACCCAGGCGGCCCTTAAGTGAGTGTTGTTAGCAGCAGGCATGTTTGGACCAGGCAGATCTGTGTGCAGACTTCCTTGCTGACACCTGCTGACTCCCTGCAAGTTATTCACCTTTTTGAGCTTCTGTTTCCGTATCTGTAAAAGGAGGATAGCTTCTGTAGGTTGTCTTAGGGTTAGATGTTTTTTCTCCTTTCCTTTAATACATGTCTATTAGGCACCTTTTATGTGTACTTTCCTAGGTGCTAGGGATGCAGCAGTGAATAAGACACACAAGGTTCCTGCTCTCTAGAGCCTGTATTCTTCTAGGACACGCGTTGGCAAAGTCTTTCTGTAAAGGGCCAGATAGTAAATATTTTAGGCTTTGTGAGCCATCTGGTCTGTGCAGCTTTGCTCAACTTTGCTTGTATTGTGAGAAAGCAGCCACGGACAGTAGGTAAAGGAATGCATGTGACTGTGATTCCAATAATGTTTTATTGATAATAGGTGGCTGGCCTGTGGGCCAGAATGGCTGCCTCTTGCTCTAAAACAGTAAGAAAATCAAACAAATCAATCAGTCAGTTAATTTGTGAAGAAAAAAAAAAAAAAAACAAAAACAAAACGGGACAATGAGATAAGGTGGCTCCCCTGTTAGGATTCTCCAGGTCTAGAGACTAGGGAAGGACTCTTAGAGTTGGTGCTCTTTGAGTTGAGGCATGCCTGGTGGGAAGAGTGTTCTGGGCAGAGGAGGCCGCTCATGACTGGGCTGGTGTGAGGAGCAGCCTGGAGGCCAGCGGCGGGCGGGAGGGGGTACAGGGCACCTGGGCTGTATGACCATGGGTTGGCTCCGGGTTAGTAGTCCCTGGTGGCCACTTTGAGGGCTGCGGAGAGCTGTGCACGTGTGTGGCAGCAGGAATGTGGGTTTCCTGAACGTGGAGTTGGACAACTAAGATTCGGGTTCCAGCTCTGCTGGTGAACCTGTGATTTTGACTTAGAGTCTCATGTCTCCGTATCTTTCTCCATAAGATGAAAGAACAAAATGAAGGCCCAGCGCATTGTAATTCTGTGACGTAAAAACAGATCTTATTTTGGTCCTCGGTCTAGTGCTTTGGATCTTTATTTAGCTCTTCGCCCTTTGAAATTAGCTACTTTTACATGTTTAGCTGCAATTGATATTCTGTGACTATATGCTCATAAATGTGCTGTAATAATAATAAGAGCTAATGTTTACTATCCGCTGTCTGCCGGGCACTTGGCTCTGTAGGAATGGCAGCTGTCTGAGGAAATTATTTTATCTTTCTCTGTCAGGGACCAGTGAGTCATTTCTATGGATATGTCCCTTCTTACCCCCTGATCTCCCTGACTGCAATCATCAGTTTAACTGATGGTTACTATTTTTCTAACCTAAGGGTGGGCTCTTCATGTGACTTTGAAGTGGTATTCTGTACATGGAGTCAAAAGGACTTAACTAGATGGATGGTTTGGCTCAGTAGCTGTGTCGAAAGAGCTGGTGCCTGTTGGACAACGTGTGTGCATGCAAGTACTGGTAAATTACAAATATTTGTTTATTTTAGTGGGCTTTTGTTCAAAATTTTATGATGCTATGGAAAGTTTTACGTTTCTGTAGGTTTTACAGCATCTTGGTGAGGTACAAGGAAATCCTGAGGTCTTCCTCGTGCCTTGGAAACTCTTACATACGTAGATAAGAATTTCCTCTGAGAGAATTTTTCCTGTGTTTCCAACTTTTGCTCAGACTGTGGAATTATGTTTTGCCATGGTGTGAAGTGAGAAGGATGTTAGCTCCACTGACTAGATTGGCTGTACACATTATGAAACAGACCTCAGAGAATCGTTTGCATATGTCTTCAAGGGGTGCATTTGTTTTTCCTCCAGGGCCGGTTCTCCTCTGGCATGCTGAATGGCCAGTATGTCTGGACGAACATCCCTGTGAATTTCCCAGAGAACGGCTGGGCTGCCATTGGAACTCACTCCTTTGAATTTGCACAGTTTGACAACTTTCATGTGGAAGCCTCAAGCTGATATTCATGGAGCACCATAGAACCACTCTTTGGATTTTCTTTCTTTTGTTTTTGGTTTTGGTCGAGAGCCAGTTCTTTTGATGGATCAATATTGAGCCTCTTGGAGGCTAACAATAGTGGAGAGTAAATGGGGAGAGAAATACATGTTTACTTGATCTTCTGGAAGATATTTTTAGAACTAGTGCCCAGGGGAAACGGATGAATCTTGAACATGACCTGTTATGTCCCCTAAAATTCAAGCCGTGCAGCGGTCCCGTTGTGAGGAATGGTTTGGGTGGTTCACACCTCAAAGCCTTGGCATTGATGCTGAGGTGGCTGTCTTCATTGAATGAGCAAGGGATGGCGTGGATGGCAGTAACTTGATCATCACAGAGACGGACCGTGTGTCTGAGTGAGCAGATGGCCTCGTCCAGAGGTCACACCCCACCACAGGGAACTGAAGAACACTGGAAGCGCTGCTTTTTGGAAACTACTTCAACATGTTAATCTTAACACTCTAAAGAGTATTTTTTTCTTTTCCTTTTTACGATGATGCTTTTGAATTATAGATACGATGAGTGGATCATTTGAAAAATGCCTCACTAATAAACTACCTCTAAAGCTAGTCCTGCAGTAATCAATGTGAGCAGATTAATTGGGCTGTCCGCAGTTTTTAATTCTTTTAAATCCAACCTTTAGTCTTGTAACCCGTAAAGCTCTCTGTGAACATTTTCCCAAGTGGCTGGAAGGAGGACAAAAATCCCACGTGGCCAGTGCTGTTCGCGAGTCTACAGATGAAGCTGTAGCAGTTCTCTGGTGTGTCATTTCATAGTGCCTTTCGCAGCCTGTCTTCTTGTGTGCCGCGCGTCACGGACTAACACAGCTCATGACTTCTCTCTGTGCATGGAAGAAGGGGAACACTGAGCTTCTGCCAGTTCATAGAATTGGATCATCCTCTAATATTTGTGTGATTAGATTAGATGCATTTATTTCACGAAAGTACAAATGTGTTTATATTTAAGTGTGGGGAGCAAATTTCTCATGCAGTATAATTTATATCTAAACATTAATGAACCTCCTAGAAACACCTCCATTGTTCATGTCAATAAAGTAAATTCTAGAATTCTCTAAAGTGAAAGTTCAAAACTTCATTGGACTAATCCTATGATTTTAGAATTTGTAATGGTTTAACATAGGCTAAACTGACATGAAGTTTCATATTTCTGTTAAAGACAAGAAGCTAAATATTAGAATATATCAGATTATAGAGAAAAAGTTTTAATTAAAACCAACTCTAAGTGATTTCTACTTCAGGTCTACATATTTTTTTAAGTTAACTTTATTGTGGTATAATTTACATACAATAAAGTGTCCCCATTTTAAGTATACAGCTCAGTGAGCCTAGACAAGTGGATACACCCCAAAACCAACACCCCAGCCAATATGGAATATTTCCATTACCCTAGAAAGTTCTCGTGTACACCTATGCAGTAATATCCTCTCACCTGCCCCCATCTCAGGCAACTGTCGATCAGATTTCTGTTGATACCGATAAGTTTTCCTTGTTCCAAAACATTATAGAAGTGATATACACTATGTACTTTTTTGTGAATGGTTTCTTTCATTCAGCATAATGCTTCTGAGATTTGTCCATGTTGCTATGTATATCAATGGTTTGCTCCTTATTTCAAAGAATATTCCATTGTATGGTTAAACCACAATTTGTCATTCTCCTCCCTCACTTTTTGGAATTACAAATAAACCTGTTATAAACATTTGTGTACAAGTCTTTATGTGGACATATGTTACCATTTCCTTTTTTTTTTTTTTAAGTATTTATTTTAGAGAGAGAGAGCAGGCAGAGGAGCAGAGGGAGATTGAGAGAAAGAGTATGAAGCAGACTCCCCGCTGAGCACAGACCCTGCCTCGGAGCTCAATCTCATGACCTCGAGATATAACCTGAGTTGGACACTTAACCAACTGCACCACCCAAGTGCCCTATTTTCATTTCTTAATCAATACCAGAGTGAAACTGCTGTATCTTTAGGGAAATATATGTATAGCTTTATAAGAAACTGTCAAACTGTTCTCCAAAATGCTTGTATGATTTTACACTCCCATCAACAGTGTTGGAGAGTTCTGGTTGCTCCACATTCTCCTCAATGCTTCATGTTGTTACTCTTTCTAATTTTAGGAGCGTGGGTGTGTAGTAGGTGCATGAGATGTTGAGCATCTTTTCATGGACTTAGTCATTCATATATTTTCTTTTGTGAAATGTCTGTTCAGATCTTTTGCTAAAAAATAGGGTTTTCTCTCATTGAGTTGTAAGAGCTCTTTATATATTTCAGATGCAATTTTTTAAAAGGTTTTATTTATTTGAAAAAAAAATGCATGAGTAGGGGAGGTGGAGGAAGAGGTAGGGAATTCCAAGCATACTCCCTGCTAAGCATGGAGCCTGATGCCGAGTTCAATGTCATGACCCTGAGACCATGACCTGAACCGAAACCAGGAGTTGGAGGCTTAAATGACTGAGACCCCTGGGTTTACCCAGATGAAATTTTAAATCAGATATTTTATAAATAGTTTTCTCCTAGCCCATATCTTTTCAAGAATATAAAATTTTAACTTGGAAGTACAGTTTATAATTTTTTTTTTTTCCTTTTAGGGTAGGTGTTTTTTTGGTGTCCTAAGAAATCTTTGTCTATCCTAAATTCACAAAGATCTTATTCTTTGTTTTCTTCCAGAGGTGTTATATTTTTAGCTTTTAAATTCAGGTCTGTGAACTGTTTTGCATTACTTTTTGTATATGCTGGGAGGTGAGATTTGAGTTTCATTTCTTTCCCTTTATGGATAGTCAAGTTTTTTTTGAGTATCATTTGTTGAAGAGACTATCCTTTGTGAAAAATCAATTGACTATCTATGTATACATCCAGAAGTAAACACTGTATTCTGTTCTGTTGACTTATATGTCTGTCCTTAGGCAAATACCACACTGTATTTCTGTAGCTTTATCGTCAATGTCAAACTCAGTTTAAATCCTCTCAACTTGTTCTTCAGAATTTTTTTTGCTAATATAGGTAAATGTAAAGTTTGCATATAAATTATAGACTCGCCTTATATATTTCTGCAAAGAGGTTGGGGAATTATTATTTAGGGTTACAATAAAATTACAGTTCAATTTGGAGAGAATGGATTTCTTACTTTTATCGACCCTTCAATCCATGAACATGTTCCACCTTCCACACGTTTAGGCTTTCCATACTTTTAGCCATTTCTGTAGTTTTCTGTAGAGACCAAGTTTTGCATGTATTTTAAATTTATCATTAAATATTTTATGGTTTTTTGATGCTGTTGTAAATGATATTTTTTTTATTTCCTTTTTCAATTATTGCATATACATTGAAATACAGTTGCTTTTCTTGGTTGACCTGTAAATACCGCTGCTTGTCCCAGCCTTCCTGGGAGGGGTGCATCATTGAGTGTACCAAATGCCTCCAGTGGCCACACACCACTGGAGCAGGGAGGAAGAGCACCCTGGCACAAGGATGGTAAGCACTTCTCCCTGCAGCGCCCCTGCAATCTCTCTATGCTGCCTGGCAAAAGAAAGAGGTTTGCAGATCCCAGCTCCAATATCACAGAGCAGGTCAAAACGGGCCTGGGGCCCGGGGAACCCTAACAGAAGCAGCACTATTCCAATTTCTACATTTTTTGTGTTAATTTTGGCTGTTTGTGTCTTACAAGGAATTTGTCCACTTCACATAAATTCTCTAATTTATGGGCATAAACTGGTTTGTAATATTTCCTTGTTATTATCTGTAAGATGTCCCTAATACGGCCAACTTGTGCTTTCTTTGTTTCTTTTGATCTTTATTAGTAAGAGTTTTGTCAGTTTTATTTATCTTTCAGAGAACCTGCTTTTGGTTTCTTATATTTTTTCCCCTATTGTTTCTTCGTTTTTTTGGTTTCATCCATTACTGCTTGTACCTCTATTTTCTTCTACTGACTTTGGGTTTAATTTGCTCATTTTCTAGCTTAAGATGTAAGCTTAGATGATTGGGTTGTGATTTTTTTTTTTTAATACAGACATTTAACACTGTGAAATGTGTAGAACACCAAGTAGCATCTCACATATTTTGATATGTTACATGTCTCATTTTTATTCATTTGAAAATGTTCTCTAATATCCTTTTTATTTTTATTTTTTGACTTTTGTGCTAATTAGAAGTGTTTAATTTCCAAATACTTAAGGATTTCCCAGGTTTTTTTTTTTTTTTTAAAGTTGCCTCCTTTAAAAAAAAAAAAAGGAAAGAAAAAAGAAAAAAAGAGCTATTTTTAATGCATTTGTCTTCTATGGAAAGAGTAAAGGATAACAAAAATTGAACATTTTCTTTAAGTGCTCAGTAACAGCTTGTTCTTATTTGGTTTAATTTAATCCAAGGGATTAAATACTATGTCCAACTCTCCTCTAAAACTGTCATGAGATTTTACTACATTGAATCTGTTTTTTTACTTCTTTTCAGAATGTGTGTTGGTCTTTGTCCCTCCTTCTCCTTCTGTTCCTCCTCCTTTTCTGGATACCATATCTCAAACAATGGCAACTTGATTGCTCCTAACTTTTTTTTTTTTTTGCTGTTCTCTTTTTTTTTTTTAATTAATTTTTTATTTTTTCAGCATAACAGTATTCATTATTTTTGCACCACACCCAGTGCTCCATGCAATCCGTGCCCTCTACCATACCCACCACCTGGTGCCCCCAACCTCCCACCCCCCACCCCTTCAAAATTCTCAGATCGTTTTTCAGAGTCCATAGTCTCTCATGGTTCACCTCCCCTTCCAATTTCCCTCAACTCCCTTCTCCTCTCCATCTCCCCTTGTCCTCCATGCTATTGGTTATGCTCCACAAATAAGTGAAACCATATGATAATTGACTCTCTCTGCTTGACTTATTTCACTCAGCATCATCTCTTCCAGTCCCGTCCATGTTGCTACAAAACTTGGGTATTCATCCTTTCTTTTTTTTTTTTTTTTTTTACACAGCTTTATAAACATATATTTTTATCCCCAGGGGTACAGGTCTGCGAATCGCCAGGTTTACACACTTCACAGCACTCACCATAGCACATACCCTCCCCAATATCCATAAACCCACCCCCCTCTCCCAACCCCCTCCCCCCATCAACCCTCAGTTTGTTTTGTGAATTAAGAGTCATTTATGGTTTGTCTCCCTCCCAATCCCATCTTGTTTCATTTACTCTTCTCCTACCCCCTCAACCCCCCATTTGCATCTCCTCTCCCTCATATCAGGGAGATCATATGATAGTTGTCTTTCTCCGATTGACTTATTTCGCTAAGCATGATACCCTCTAGTTCCATCCACGTCGTCGCAAATGGCAAGATTTCATTTCTTTTGATGGCTGCATAGTATTCCATTGTGTATATATACCACATCTTCTTTATCCATTCGTCTGTAGATGGACATCTAGGTTCTTTCCATAGTTTGGCTATTGTAGACATTGCTGCTATAAACATTCGGGTGCACGTGCCCCTTCGGATCACTACGTTTGTATCTTTAGGGTAAATACCCAGCAGTGCAATTGCAGGGTCATAGGGTAGTTCTATTTTCAACATTTTGAGGAACCTCCATGCTGTTTTCCAGAGTGGTTGCACCAGCTTGCATTCCCACCAACAGTGTAGGAGGGTTCCCCTTTCTCCGCATCCTCGCCAGCATCTGTCATTTCCTGACTTGTTAATTTTAGCCATTCTGACTGGTGTGAGGTGATATCTCATGGTGGTTTTGATTTGTATTTCCCTGATGCCGAGTGATATGGAGCACTTTTTCATGTGTCTGTTGGCCATCTGGATGTCTTCTTTGCAGAAATGTCTGTTCATGTCCTCTGCCCATTTCTTGATTGGATTCTTTGTTCTTTGGGTGTTGAGTTTGCTAAGTTCTTTATAGATTTTGGACACTAGCCCTTTATCTGATATGTCATTTGCAAATATCTTCTCCCATTCTGTCAGTTGTCTTTTGGTTTTGTTCACTGTTTCCTTTGCTGTGCAAAAGCTTTTGATCTTGATAAAATCCCAATAGTTCATTTTTGCCCTTGCTTCCCTTGCCTTTGGCGATGTTCCTAGGAAGATGTTGCTGCAGCTGAGGTTGAAGAGGTTGCTGCCTGTGTTCTCCTCAAGGATTTTGATGGATTCCTTTCTCACATTGAGATCCTTCATCCATTTTGAGTCTATTTTCGTGTGTGGTGTAAGGAAATGATCCAATTTCATTTTTCTGCATGTGGCTGTCCAATTTTCCCAACACCATTTATTGAAGAGGCTGTCTTTGTTCCATTGGACATTCTTTCCTGCTTTGTCGAAGATGAGTTGACCATAGAGTTGAGGGTCCATTTCTGGGCTCTCTATTCTGTTCCATTGATCTATGTGTCTGTTTTTGTGCCAGTACCATGCTGTCTTGATGATGACAGCTTTGTAATAGAGCTTGAAGTCCGGAATTGTGATGCCACCAACTTTGGCTTTCTTTTTCAATATTCCTTTGGCTATTCGAGGTCTTTTCTGGTTCCATATAAATTTTAGGATTATTTGTTCCATTTCTTTGAAAAAAATGGATGTTACTTTGATAGGAATTGCATTAAATGTGTAGATTGCTTTAGGTAGCATAGACATTTTAACAATATTTATTCTTCCAATCCAGGAGCATGGAACATTTTTCCATTTCTTTGTGTCTTCCTCAATTTCTTTCATGAGTACTTTATAGTTTTCTGAGTATAGATTCTTAGTCTCTTTGGTTAGGTTTATTCCTAGGTATCTTATAGTTTTGGGTGCAATTGTAAATGGGATGGACTCCTTAATTTCTCTTTCTTCTGTCTTGTTGTTGGTGTAGAGAAATGCAACTGATTTCTGTGCATTGATTTTATATCCTGACACTTTACTGAATTCCTGTACAAGTTCTAGCAGTTTTGGAGTGGAGTCTTTTGGGTTTTCCACATATAGTATCATATCATCTGCAAAGAGTGATAGTTTGACTTCTTCTTTGCCAATTTGGATGCCTTTAATTTCCTTTTGTTGTCTGATTGCTGAGGCTAGGACTTCTAGTACTATGTTGAATAGCAGTGGTGATAACGGACATCCCTGCCGTGTTCCTGACCTTAGCGGAAAAGCTTTCAGTTTTTCTCCACTGAGAATGATATTTGCGGTGGGTTTTTCATAGATGGCTTTGATAATATTGAGGTATGTACCGTCTATCCCTACACTTTGAAGAGTTTTGATCAGGAAGGGATGCTGTACTTTGTCAAATGCTTTTTCAGCATCTATGGAGAGTATCATATGGTTCTTGTTCTTTCTTTTATTAATGTGTTGTATCACATTGATTGATTTGCAGATGTTGAACCAGCCCTGCAGCCCTGGAATAAATCCCACTTGGTCATGGTGAATAATCCTTTTAATGTACTGTTGAATCCTATTGGCTAGTATTTTGGCGAGAATTTTTGCATCTGTGTTCATCAAGGATATTGGTCTGTAGTTCTCTTTTTTGTTGGGATCCTTGTCTGGTTTTGGGATCAAGGTGATGCTGGCCTCATAAAATGAGTGTGGAAGTTTTCCTTCTATTTCTATTTTTTGGAACAGTTTCAGGAGAATAGGAATTAGTTCTTCTTTAAATGTTTGGTAGAATTCCCCCAGGAAGCCATCTGGCCCTGGGCTTTTGTTTGTTTGGAGATTTTTGATGACTGTTTCAATCTCCTTACTGGTTATGGGTCTGTTCAGGCTTTCTATTTCTTCCTGGTTCAGTTGTGGTAGTTTATATGTCTCTAGGAATGCATCCATTTCTTCCAGATTGTCAAATTTGTTGGCGTAGAGTTGCTCATAGTATGTTCTTATAATTGTCTGTATTTCTTTGGTGTTCGTTGTGATCTCTCCTCTTTCATTCATGATTTTATTTATTTGAGTCCTTTCTCTTTTCTTTTTGATAAGTCTGGCCAGGGGTTTATCAATCTTATTAATTCTTTCAAAGAACCAGCTCCTAGTTTCGTTGATTTGTTCTATTGTTTTTTTGGTTTCTATTTCATTGATTTCTGCTCTAATCTTTTGATTTCTCTTCTCCTGCTGGGTTTAGGGTTTCTTTCTTGTTCTTTCTCCAGCTCCTTTAGGTGTAGGGTTAGGTTGTGTACCTGAGACCTTTCTTGTTTCTTGAGAAAGGCTTGTACCGCTATATATTTTCCTCTCAGGACTGCCTTTGTTGTGTCCCACAGATTCTGAACTGTTGTGTTTTCATTATCATTTGTTTCCATAAATTTTTTCAATTCTTCTTTAATTTCCTGGTTGACCCATTCATTCTTTAGAAGGATGCTGTTTAGTCTCCATGTATTTGGGTTCTTTCCAAATTTCCTCTTGTTATTGAGTTCTAGCTTTAGAGCATTGTGGTCTGAAAATATGCAGGGAATGATCCCAATCTTTTGATACCGGTTGAGACTTGATTTAGGACCAAGAATGTGATCTATTCTGGAGAATGTTCCATGTGCACTAGAGAAGAATGTGTATTCTGTTGTTTTGGGATGAAATGTTCTGAATATATCTGTGATGTCCATCTGGTCCAGTGTGTCATTTAAGGCCTTGATTTCCTTGTTGATCTTTTGCTTGGATGATCTGTCCATTTCAGTGAGGGGAGTGTTAAAATCCCCTACTATTATTGTATTCTTGTAGATGTGTTTCTTTGATTTTGTTATTAATTGGTTTATATAGTTGGCTGCTCCCACGTTAGGGGCATCGATATTTAAAATTGTTAGATCTTCTTGTTGGACAGTTCCTTTGAGTATGATATAGTGTCCTTCCTCATCTCTTATTATAGTCTTTGGCTTAAAATCTAATTGATCTGATATAAGGATTGCCACTCCTGCTTTCTTCTGATGTCCATTAGCATGGTAAATTCTTTTCCACCCCCTCACTTTAAATCTGGAGGTGTCTTCGGGTTTAAGATGAGTTTCTTGTAGGCAACATATAGATGGGTTTTGTTTTTTTATCCATTCTGATACCCTGTGTCTTTTGATTGGGGCATTTAGCCCATTAACATTCAGGGTAAGTATTGAGATATATGAATTTAGTGCCATTGTATTGCCAGTAAGGTGACTCTTATTGTATATTGTCTCTGTTTCTTTCTGATCTACTACTTTTAGGGTCTCTCTTTGCTTAGAGGACCCCTTTCAATATTTCCTGTAGAGCTGGTTTGGTATTTGCAAATTCTTTCAGTTTTTGTTTGTCCTGGAAGCTTTTAATCTCTCCTTCTATTTTCAATGATAGCCTAGCTGGATATAGTATTCTTGGCTGCATGTTTTTCTCATTTAGTACTCTGAATATATCATGCCAGCTCTTTCTGGCCTGCCAGGTCTCTGTGGATAAGTCTGCTGCCAATCTAATATTTTTACCATTGTACGTTACAGACTTCTTTTCCCGGGCTGCTTTCAGGATCTTTTCTTTGTCACTAAGACTTGTAAATTTTACTATTAGGTGACGGGGTGTGGACCTATTCTTATTGATTTTGAGGGGGGTTCTCTGAACCTCTTGAATTTTGATGCTTGTTCCCTTTGCCATATTGGGGAAATTCTCTCCAATAATTCTCTCCAATATACTTTCTGCTCCCCTCTCTGTTTCCTCTTCTTCTGGAATCCCAATTATTCTAATGTTGTTTCGTCTTATGGTGTCACTTATCTCTCGAATTCTCCCCTCGTGGTCCAGTAGCTGTTTGTCCCTCTTTTGCTCAGCTTCTTTATTCTCTGTCATTTGGTCTTCTATATCGCTAATTCTTTCTTCTGCCTCATTTATCCTAGCAGTGAGAGCCTCCATTTTTTATTGCACCTCATTAATAGCTTTTTGTATTTCAACTTGGTTAGATTTTAGTTCTTTTATTTCTCCAGAAAGGGCTTTTATATCTCCCGAGAGGGTTGCTTTAATATCTTCCATGCCTTTTTCAAGCCCGGCTAGAACCTTGAGAATCGTCATTCTGAACTCTATATCTGACATATTACCAATGTCTGTATTGATTAGGTCCCTAGCCTTTGGTACTGCCTCTTGTTCTTTTTTTTGTTGTGAATTTTTCCGCCTTGTCATTTTGTCCAGGTAAGAGTTTATGAAGGAGCAAGTAAAATACTAAAAGGGTGGCAACAACCCCAGGAAAATATGCTTTAGCCAAATCAGAAGAGATCCCAAATCGTGAGGGGGGAGAAAGGGGATAAAAATGGGTTCAAAAAGAAAAAAGAAAAAAAAAAAAAAAGAAACTATTTAAAAAATAAAAGCTGATAAAGAAAAAATATAAAAAGAGGAAAAAATATATATATATTAGATAAACTATTTAAAAAAACGTTAAAAAAGAAAACGGTAAAAGTTAAAAAAAAATTTAGCAGAAGAAGAGAAAAAGAAAAAAAAATTGAAAAAGAAAAAAAAATTAAATTAACTGGAAGGCTAAAAAATCATGGGGAGAAAGCCATGAATTCTGTGCTTTGCTTTCTTCTCCTCTGGAATTCTGCCGCTCTCCTTGGTATTGAAACTGTACTCCTTGGTAGGTGAACTTGGTCCTGGCTGGGTTTCCCGTTGATCTTCTGGGGGAGGGGCCTGTTGTAGTGATTCTCAAGCGTCTTTGCCCCAGGCGGAGTTGCACCGCCCTTACCCGGGGCCGCGCTGAGTAATCCGCTTGGGTTTGCTTTCGGGAGCTTTTGTTCCCTGAGCGCTTTCTGTAGAGTCCGGAGGACGGGAATGAAGATGGCGGCCTCCGGTCTCCGGCCTGAGGAGCCGATAGCCCGGGGCCCCACTCCTCAGTGCGCCCCCAGAGAACAGCGCCCAATGACTCCCGTCACCCTGGCCTCCGGCCGCGCTCCGAGCTGACCGAGCCTGCGACCGGTCCAAGGCAACCCCAAGCTGAGAGTCACTCCTCGGCTCTGTCTCTGCAGCCGGCTTCCCCGTTCTAATACCGGTAAGCTCTGCGACACTCAGACACCCCCGATCCTTCTGCGACCCTGCGGGACCTGAGGCCGCGCTGTCCCCGCCTGGGCTTCACCCCAGTTAAGCCTCTGGAGCGATGTCCCTCAGCGGAACAGACTTTTAAAAGTCCTGATTTTGCTCCGTTGCTCCGCCGCTCGCCGGGAGCCGGCCCCTCCCGCCGCGGTCTATCTTCCCGTCGCTTTGGATTCACTTCTCCGCCAGACCTACCTTGCAGAAAGTGGTTGATTTTCTGTTTCTGGAATTGCTGTTCTTCTCTTCAATCTCCCGTTGGATTTGTAGGTGTTTGCAATCTTTAGATAAGCTATTTAGCTGATCTCCCGCTACCCGAAGTAGTCTCAGCCTGCTACTTCTCCGCCATCTTCGATTGCTCCTAACTTTTAAAAAAGCTTTTTTTTTTTTTTTTTTTTTAATTGATACTTCTGTTGCGGTCAGAGAGTATGCTCTCTAGGATTTCAATTATTTTAAATGTATCTAGGCTTGTTTTATGACCCAATCTATCTTAGTCAGTGTACCCTTCAAAAGAGTACACATTCTGCACTGATTGGCTGTAATGTTTTACAAATATTAATTAAGTCATGTTGGCTGATTATGTTGTGTAAGAGTTCTATGTGTTTACTGATTTTCTGTCTACTTGTTCTCTCAATTACCAAGAGAGGAGCATTGAAGTCTCCAGATAAAATTTTGTGTTTTCTCTTTCTTCTTCAGCTTTGACAGCTGGACTCTTCCGGGGCTTTGAGAGCTTTGCTAGAGGCTGCCTGGGTGGCTCAGTCAGTTGGGTGTCTGCCTTTAGCTCAGGTCATGATCCTGGGGTCCCAGATCAGGCTCCCCTGCTCAGTGGGAAGCCTGCTTTTCTCTCTGCAACCCCTACCCCCACCCCCTGCCACTTGTTTTCTCTCTTTCTCAAAAAAATAAATAAAAATACTTTAGAGCTTTGCTAGGGCAGGGACAGTAGCCTTGTAGCCTTTCCTCCAGGGAATGTATGGCCTTATTCCCAAGGCGAGGAATTCTCTCCGAGTGGAATGAGCATTCTCCACTGGATTTGTTCCGATCTTGACCATCCCCAAGCCCTGTGAGAATCCTGATCGTTGTACAGCTAATGGGACCCTGGTAACTGTTCTTTGTGGATCCTTTGCCTAGCTCACAGAGTTTCACGCTGTGAATACATAGCTTAGTCTAGAGCCAGACATGAAGGGAGCCCTCTGCACATGTCCGGACCTCCTTTTCTGCAGAGCTCCCTTCTCTCAGGTGCTCTGCATTGCATGTGTCAGCCTCCTCAGTCTCAGATTTTATCTTCACAGCTCTGTATTTACCCCTGTGTACTGGGGTAAATGCCTCCAGACAGAAATTGGGGGTCTCAGGGATCACCTCTTTTGTTTCCCTTCTTTGAGGGCTCACAGCCCTGGGTTGCCTGCTGTCAACCTGAAACAGTTCCCATTGTTATTCTATCATGGCTTGAGATGGAGCTCTCAACCCATCCAGTTTAATATTTTGTCTTCGTGGACCTTTTCCAAAATCCTTTAATGCTAACACGTTTGAGCCCTATGCCATTATGACTTTGATGATGTTTCACATGGAATCTTACTCTTCTGAAGTAGCGTGTAGCTCTTTGGGTATAGAGAATGTATCTCATGCCTCTACATTTAATGTTTCGGGGCTCAGCAGGGACCTGACTTCTGCTCAGGTTGATCTGAAACACTGGATTTATATGTGGTGACAGGTAACCATGAATTGTACCTACCGAAGCGGATCCAGCAGAGCCTCTAGGTGAAAGTGCTTTGTAAATTGCCAGACTGTCTTGGCAATTTGTCTTGACAACTCCGAACACTGTCTTGGTCCTTTTAGGCTGTTGTAATGAACTACCACAGACCGCCTAACTCATCAACAACAGAAACTTCTCACTGTGTCCTCACACAGTGGAGGGAGCTAGGGAGATGTCTGACTCCTCCAAGAGCACTTGTTCTAGTCATGCAGACTCAACCCTCATAACCGAAGCCCCTCCAATGGCCCCATATCCATCCCCATCCCATCCCAACGAGCACTAGGATTTCAACCCAGAATCTGGACACAAACATTCAGAACATAGCACACACCTCAAAGTGTGTAGAGTGCCATGGTGAGAGTATGGAATTTGAGTCCTAAGGTTTGAGTTCAATGCCAGCTCTGCCATTAATTTAACTTGGGCTTAATCACTTAAGCCCTCCAGTAGGAAGCTGCTGTGTGCAAAACAAAGATCTCAGGCTGGTCACCGAGACACCTTCTAGTCCTTACTCTCTAATTCTGTAACTTGTAAAGCTGCATTTCTTCATTTCATTCTAATCTTGCTTACCTGAAGAGAGAACTTTTTCCCCTCTAAATCCTTAATGTTCGCCACTCATTGTTTCCCAGACTTGAAGATGATCATACAATGCCCTGTACATTTTGTACGTTTTCATTCTGGCAAAATGGCTTCATCAAGTGAAATCATGGCGCAAACGGCATTTTACCTCATTTTAGACTAATACAGATAAGCCGTATTGCAGGTTCCATTCTAAAGGTATGTGATCTGCATGAAAAGGACCATCTTTATCACTCTCGCAGAACTGTTCATAATATGCTTAAGCTGTCACGGTGTCCAAACGAGATAATCAAGAGGCGTGATTTAGAAACCACAGGGTCCTGGTTTGTGCTTATACGTAGATTCTTCCTAACACTTGATTTTTCTCTTGTAATATTTTACTTTTTTTTTGGTTTTATTTTACTTTATTTTATTTTATTTTTGTAATTAACACCCCACCCAACACACAACATGAATTATATCTGGAGGGTTTGTATAAAACTGACAATGTTCAGTTGATTTTTAAATCAGAGTACATACATCTACATACTAACCGAGTCAACTTTACAAAGCACTTCTTTTTTTTTTTTATAATCATTTTTTAAAATTTATTTTCAGCATAACAGTATTCATTGTTTTTGTACCACACCCAGTGCTCCATTCAATCCGTGCCCTCTCTAATACCCACCACCTGGTTCCCCCAACCTCCCACCCCCCCACCTCTTCAAACCCTTCAGATTGTTTTTCAGAGTCCACAGTCTCTCATTGTTCACCTCCCCTTCAAATAGCATGGAGGACATGGGGAGTTAATATTTTACCTTTACTTGAAAGAAAGCTTGCTTTTCTTTGTATGTCAGAAGTATTACAATTCGATCATATTATTCTAAAAATAGCCTTTTTGCTTAATTCAAGCCCGTGACTGATTTGAAACAGTTCTAAAATGTGTTCTCCTTCTTCTCTCCCTTATTCTTTTCCCCCTCTTTCTTTCCTCCTCCACCACCTTCTCTCCTCCACTGCCCCCTCCTTCACCAATAAAGGAGAACCGGATGCTCCGGAGAACTGATAATTGTTACTGAACCAGGAAAAAATGCAGACACTTTGACAGACTGTAGGGGGTTGTTGGACAAGGAATTTGAAATGATTTTGCTCTGACAAGGTATTTATAGCTTTCACATTCCTGGGGGTGGAAAACATTATAGAAATAAGTGGTTTGAAGATTATACTGAAAAGGCAGTTTATTGCTCTCTGCATCTGTTTAACAGATTGCACTGATTAATGTTTTTGAATTGTGTGGTATGTATTTAACACAACGTGGGAAGTGTTTTTAAGCCCGCATTAAAGATTTTATGTGCAAGGTGGCACCATGTGCTTTGGGAATCGTCATGGACTTTGGGAGCTGCGATGTTGCCGCCGTGGATTTACTGATCTGTTTGATAACAAACAGGCTGTCTGCCTCACAATTGGAAGACCCCACTAGACACAGGCAGAGGATACAAGTTCCTTCAATGAGGCAAATGTCACTAAATCTTAGCTGTGTACGGGTGGCTCAGCGTGGGGCACTTGGGGCCATCCTGCCAGGTGGGGTTGTATAATTTCTATCCTGAAGGCTCACAAGATTTCTCACCGGCTTCTGACAGGGATGGCAATTGGTCAGGTTGTTTGCAAATGGGAAGATTCAGGATGTCTCTATGCACCTGTCTCTTCCCAATTGTTTGCTAGCTATGTGCGTGGCTACTCCCTGGGTATATCTGGTAACAATCTCAGAACAATCTGAGAATTTACTACTGCAGAACTAGATGAGTTGAAAGTCAGTTTCTTCGGTATGGACTCCTCCTGTCTGTCCAGGTCATAGAGCCTCCAGAGGTCTCTTTCCACACACCCACTGTGACAGATTTATATAGACTTATTATTTTTGCAAATAAAACTACCTAAGATGCTATGAAAATTAATTTTATGTGTCAACTTGGATGGGCCGTGTACTCAGATATTTGGTCAAATACTATTCTAAATGTTTCATGAAATTATTTTTGTAAATGAGATAGACATTTAAGTCAGTAAACGGAGCAAAGAGGATCACTCTCCATAATGTGGGTGGGCCATATCCAATCAGTTGAAGGTTTCAATTTTAAAAATGACCAACCTCATTGGAAGAGGGAATTCTGCTAGCAGACTGCCTTTGGACTCAAAATGCAACTCTTTCCTGGGTCTCTATCCTGCCAGCCTACTTGGCAGATTTTGGACTTGCCAAACCTCTATCATGGTGTGAGCCAATTCCTTAAAATAAATCTCTCTATATGCATATCGCCTACTGGTTCTGCATCTCTGGAGAGCCCTTACTAATACAGATGGTCTTATTTTGGAAGTTCATCTTGGAATTCTTAAATGAAAGTAGATAAAATTTTCTATTTGGAATACAGCATTACATTTTCTAATAAAAATATCATTTAGAACATGAGGATTTTGGTCTGTTTTTCATAGAGGATTGAAGAGAATATGAGAAACCTTCAATAATCATGAACATTTGTGAATGAATGTTGAATTGAAAACTTACAATTAGTCTAACTGTGATGACATTTTTCCCTCTGGCAGGTGTAAAGGATGTAAGAGCCATTAACTCAATCCTCTAAAAAGAATGCATATAGCTTGCTTGCTGGATTATGGTGATATTTAAGTAAAAAGTTTGTTGAAAAATCGACTTTTGAAAATTCCTCTTTTGCATGTTTCAGTAGTATTTTACTCCCACCTATTCCTTTTGCTTATTGCTGTTCAGGAGAGGAAAAAAAGCACCTGACACTTTCCTTTTCAGAAGATGTGCTGGAAAGACCAGTTTACATGCTATTGATCGGAATTCAGTAAAATTCTAACTGGAGTCACAAGACAGACTAGGAAGCAGGTCTTCTTGCTGGGCACCTTGAGACTTCAAATGAAATTGGGGTTTAGTTACTAAGAATAAAAGGGAACATGAATGTCCAGTCAGGTAAGAAACAGCCTTTGCCACAGGGGCCTACTTTTATTAAGGTTATCTGGTGGAGCCTGGGTGGCTCAGCCTGTTAAGCTCCAGACTCTCAGTTCTGCTCAGGTCGTGATCTCAGGGTTGCGAGATGGAGCCCCATGTTGGAGTGAGTTGGGCTTGAGGTGGGCTCTGGGCTCAGTGGGGAGTCTGCTTGGGATTCTCTCTCCATCTTCCCCTGCCCCTACGCCTGCTCTTTCTCTCTCTTTCAAAAAATTAAAAAAAAAAAAAAAGAGAGAGAGAGAGAGTTTAAAAGCTCAGTCTGTGGAAGAACATTTTATTTTGCCTAGTTATTTTCAGGGCTACTATCTTAAAGCCGGTGGACCAGATTCATCATTTTAGGAGGGACTTCCCCCAACCCCCACATTTGTTTCTATGGGAAAAAGCACTGGCCGGCAGAGACATAACCTGCCACAGCTTTGTCCTTTTGCAGAGGAAGACAGCAGAGCCCAGGGAGGTGAGTTTGACCTGCCTGAAGCAACACTGCCCTGGGAAGGCTTCCTGGAGGAGGCAGTGGGACATCTCAGGCTGTGTCTCTGCACCCCGATCCCCGTCATTGCAAGTTTAATTGAAGTCAGAAAGTCTTCTGGCCCTTCGGTGCTGCCTGGTTTCTTTGCAGCGAACCTGACTACACATACCCGCCCTTTGGGAATCACAAACCCCGGGAAAAGGCTGCAGGCGCGCGCTCTACCACTCACACTATTCATTTTTCTTCAGTGCAAGGATCATTCCCATTCTCAGCATCTTGAAATAACAGCTGGCATCTACTGAGAATTAGTTTGTAAGCCCCATAGAAGCGGGGATCAGTTTTGATTTCACGCACTGCCGTATCCGCAGTGCCTCGCGTAGTCCTCGATGCAGAATATAATACAAGAAATCAACAGCAGCCGCGTGGCTAGAGGTCGTGTTTATGCAGCGGCAGACACTGCGTTAAGCGTTTTGCACCGGGTATCTCCTTGCATCCCCGTTGCAATCCCATGAGGTAGGCAATACCTGAAACTAAAACTTGAAAATGTGCCCTAGGATACAAACATAGTAGCGGCAGGGCCCTGGCTGGTCCGTCTGACTCCAGGCTGAATTACTAGGGAAGCTGGAGATTTTGGGGTTGCCACTGATTATGACGGAGATGTATCAAACTGTCAGATTAACTACGAGGAATTTGAAAGCCCGCTTAGTTGACATGTTATCCAGCACCAAAGATAAGTTATTTTAACCTTACTTAAAAAATAACAGAATAAAACAGGAAAAGGCCAACCAATGGGACAGCCAAAGATAATTGGGTATATTTCTGGGGAACGGTGAGGTGGAGTGGAGGATGGTTATCCAGTAAGCTTCTGTCGTGTTGGAGATGTCAAGAGACTTTCTCCTGAGCCATACATTCCATTTGAAAATGCCATCCTGTGGTGTAATCACATCTAGAGCAGAGATGAAAGGCTCAGAGATCTTACTCCGAGGATTCATGTCCGGGACACTCTTTCAAAGGCCGTGGTACATCTGCGCGGGAGGAGAGCCGGGAGCTCCAGGAGCCATCTCTCTGAGGTATCTATGTCTTAGGCTTTGCTTCTCCACCTCAATATGGGGACAGAATTTTTCTGTTTTTGTGTATGAGTTTTTTTGTTTGTTTGTTTGTTTGTTTTCCTTTCTGTTTGGCTTGAGGCATTTTTAATGCCAAAAACCTGTGTTGGGTGAATACAGGATCCTGTTTCTCAGACCCGTCTGGAGAGACTTAAGCTGTTGTGTCTGGAACAGAGAATCCTTGACGCAGACCCATGGGACTGACTTGGTCCAGGGATTGGGTCTTCGAGGGGTGGATGTGGGTTAGAGGTCACGTGGCTGCGCGCCTTCAAAGGTTTTGTGTCTCTCTCCTTCCATGTTTCTGGAGCCTAGTTCTCATCCGTGGGGGCACAGTGGAATCATCTGAAAAGACGGAAGCTACTGATGCCCAGGTTCCATCCCAAAGATTTGGGGGAGGAGTCCGACACTGGTACTTAGAAGTGTGCACTCACTGTGTGTGGTCCAGGCTGAGTCCTTCCTGTGGCCTCCCAAGGCTCCTGCCCTGGCAACCATTGTCTTCTTTGCCTTGTCCCCCTTCCTGTGTTCTGACTCTTCTAGCATGCAGGCTGCTGGTTATACTGGATGGTGTTTCCAAGACGGTCAAAAGAGTGTGTTTGACTGGGGTTGAGGGAGGGCGGGCATGGCGCCTTCTACAAAAAGCCCGGAGTGAGGTGTATGTAATAAGAGACTGTTTTCCTTTTTAATTAGAAATGAATGAATGAACCTCAGGGAGGAAAAAAAAAATAAAACCCAAACAAGTGTGAACTAGGAGAGTTTTATAGTTTTTCTCTAACCAGTAACTCTGAGGGCAGTTTATCTCCTAACAAATGGAAAAATTAGGCCCAATGAATGCTTTTCTAAGAAAAGACTTTCATAAAACGGACTCAAGAGGAACTGAAAACTGGAGAATGACCAATGATCGTGATGGAAATTGAGCTATTTGCCACGAAATGTCAGGTACAAACAGTTTCCAGTTGATAATTTTAAATTCTTGAGGATCTGTTGGTTCTTAGGCTCATTTAAGAGTGTTCTAGGGCAAAGAAAACAGAAGTAAAGCTTCTGAATTATCTTTAGGAAGCAAGAACAACATTGGTATAAAAGAATGGGATGGGATGGTACTTAAAAACAGCCAAGAATCCAACCTTCCCCAAGAACATTGATAAGAAAATTCCAGCTAAAGTTTAAGCACATAGAATCCAGCAAGGCAGAAGAGGAGAGGACCATGGCCGAGTGAGGTTCACTTAAACCCCAAAGATCAAAGATGGATCAGTAGTGGAAATCTGCTACTGTAACTCTCACTTTTGACGGGTAAGGGACAGGAAAAGTATGTTGATTTCAGTAGAAGTGGCGAGGGCATTTGATGTAAGTTCATAATGTTCCAGATACACAAAACAGTAAAGTGGTAATAGGTCATATTAGGGAAATTTCCATGAGTTATTTCCACGCTTAGTGGTAAAATAGTTCAGAACCAGTTTCTGAAGTTAGCAGTGCATAGGATGCCCACAGCAACAACCAGTCTGATTCAACAGATGTAACAGGAAGTTTAGAGCACCAAGTGAGCAGCGTTTCCTATGTGTTCCAGGGAAGTCATCCCATCCTCCCAAAACCCTGCAGGAAAGATACTATTCTTTCCATTATCCTGATGAGAATATAGAAGTACAGAGAAGTAACTTGCCCAAAGTCACCCTGCCTGGACGTGACAGAGCTGAGATTCAAATCTGTGCCATAGTTCTTGACAACAGGAGACTTGCCTACATGGAGATTGGAAGGTAATTTTGTAAAGATGGCATTCCCTTTATCATTAGTGAATAAAGCTATACTCCAGTTATAATTCCAATATTCTTTTCTTAACTCGAGAAAGCAATTCTAAAGTGGAGTGGCTGTTTTTAAGTACCATCCCAACCCATTCTTTTATACCAATGTTGCTCTTGCTTCCTAAAGATAATTCAGAAGCTTTACTTCTATTTTCTTTGCTCTAGAACACTCTGGAGGCATAGGTACTCAAGGATAGCAAGAAAAAAGCCAGTCTATAAAGAAGTATAATGAAAAAGGAGTTTAAATTGTACTAAGACAGTGAGCACAGTAATGGCCCGGGAATGGATGAATGGAGGATATGGGACAGGAGGCCGGGGCACTGAGGCTATGCCATGCCCATGCCCATACATCTTATCTACAGTTGCTTTCATGGTTCAAGGGCAGAGCTGACCAGTTGCCACAGAGACCTTAGGGCCAGGAGAGCCCAAAATACTTACTGTCTGTCCTTTCCAGAGAAAGCTTTCCGCCCATTGGCATGGAATAAAGTGCACATTCAAGTGTTTATGAAAGACTTTTAAAAATCTATGGGACTGTTTGATTATGGCCATTGTCTTATTTCTAGGGCCTCTCCCCCGCCCCCAATACACATTGTAAGGAGGAAGTAGTAATTGTACTGAATGAAAGAAAAGATTGTTTTTCTTTTCTTGATGTGGGAAGAGGCCTCATGCCACCAGAAAAATCAGACAACCTTTATAAAGGGCGGAGTCAGCCTCCTGACTTAGCAAACTCACTTCAAGAAGTATCAGCCGGGGAGCGCCTGGGTGGCTTAGTTGGTTAAGCATCTCCCTTCAGCTCAGGTCTGATTCCGGGGTCCTGGGATGGAGTCCCACGAGGGTCTCCCTGCTCAGCGGGAGTCTGCTTCTCCTTTTCCCTCTGCCTGCAGCTCCCCCTGGTTGTACTCTCTCTCTTTCTCTGTCAGATAAATAATTAAAATCTTAAAAAATATATATGTCAGCCAAGGAAAGAGACGATGATCTCATGAAGTTAGCAAGAGACATATCCAAGCATCAGAGTGTTGCTTTCAAGATGTGCTCCTAATTGCAAAACACTGCAAATCTAAATGCCCAGCAGACAGGGAGTAAGGATGTAAATGATGGTACAGTTTCACCATGAAATACGCACCACCTTTGAGAAAGAGGGGCCTTGCTCAGGGACAGTATCATGTGCCAAGTAAGTCTACAGGCTTTGAAGCTAGAGTGCATGGGTCCGAACCCCGACGCTTTGCAGTAACTAGCTGTGCGATCCTGGAGCGCAGTTTGCCATTTGTGAAACAGCTAATAACAGCCAAGCAGGCATAACACATAATAACCTTGGTGGCTGGGGTTTTATGAGAATTAAATGAGTTAATACGATGGCTCCTTTTCTGCTCTCAGTGAATATTCGATGTTATGTTTGTTGCTCAAGATCAATGACCATGGCATGGCATTTTAAGTGATAAATTAAGGTTTGGAAAGATCAAGTACATTATGATCTATTTTATATAAAAAGCAGCCTACGCATGAGCACACACACATAAAGGAGAGAAGCAACCACAGAATTTTCCAGCGTGTTAAAGATACTAACAGAAGTCCTCTTTGAATGAGATCTCAGTGATTTGACTTTATGTGCACGGTCTTATTTGTGTGTGTGTGTGTGTGTGTGTGTGTGTGTGTGTGTGTGTGTGTAGGCATGTTTCTAATGTACCACAGAGCAGTTTCAAAAACTTATTTAAAAAACCCAGAGGGCCAGGGTCTAAATTCCCTCCTTTTATTATCTTGCCTAAAATAAGACACAACAAGCCCACTCCTGGCAGACAGGGTGCCAGGGTCCCCAAGAGAAGATGGGGGTATCACATGCTTGGAGACATACTGGACCACAGCAGGGAGCTGGGGCATCCTAGCAGGAGACTCCCATCACCATGGCAACCACAATGGAAAGTTGAAACAGTACTTTGGAGGGAAGAAAGCACCTTTCTTTATCATTAGGGTCATAAAAATAAGAAGCTTATAATTTTTATATATTTTTTTTTAGCAGAAACCTTCTTTCCTCCATCAATAAAGGCCCAGGACAAAAAGTCTAGTCCTCCGACGTAGGCTCAGACAACTGGTGAATGATCCAGCCCGTGAGCTCTTCTTACTAGCGGTCCTCTTTGGCAGACTTTGCCTGTTCTGATGACCTATGGACTCTGGAGATTATTGTTTAATAAACATGTTTGAAATGAGGATCTGAATGGATGGGACTCTCTTTAAGATAGAATTAGCAAATGTTCGCGTTATTTGGAAGGTGCTTTGGAGTCTGGGGGAAGGACACCCCCGCTTCTGCAGCTTCTGCAGCTGACCCATGATGGCCCAGCTTCAACCTGGCCCCTCTGCTGGCAGGTCTCCCTACGTGTCTAGAGAGATGTCTTTATTGCAGGAGAGTTATAATCACCAGAAATGAGTTGTTTTGAGCCCCAGACATGCCTCTTTTGAACTTCTGCCTCTTGATTCTAATTCTAGGTCAGAATGAACTCCCCGAAAGTCTACTTCTTGTCCCACTTCAAAACTCTTTTCAGGTAGATTGAGGTCACTGTCATGGACTGCTCTGGAAACTGGTGTTTATTTTTTCTGGGAGGGTACTTCAGAAGCTCGTCAGTTTTAGGGGTGTGACGATAAAGCAGCCACACATCCCTTCACCATTGTATTTGAAAAGCTGATGTGGTTTTTCCTTGTCGCCCCTAACATGTTCCTTTTTATCTAGCTTTGCTTCAAAACCTAGGACCCATGTTCTACCTTTGAGAAGGTTTCCCCGTTCTCTGGGGGAGTTGCCTCTCTCTGCTGCGGCTCCTTGCCCCACAGGGAGCAGGTTTGCTTTCAGATATGTCTCCTCCATTAGACCGACAGCCCCAGAGACCATCTCTGGTTCCCAAGTGCTCGTCCTTGTCTGGGATGAACTCACAGCGTGGCTGGTGCTAAGGACAGGGAGACCAAGCCCCACGCACTGGGTGCCCCTTCTAATGCAGCTGAAGACAGCACCCGACTCCTGCTCTGCTCCTTGTTAGTGAGCATGTGGTTCAGCGGCTGGCAGACGATTTGTCCTTTTCTACCAGCGAGGTGTCCTGGAGTCCTGAGAGCTCCAGCTGGGTGAGACGAGGGCCCTCCCTTGGGCCTCACCCATCCTTTCAGTGAGACAGTGTTGAATTCTCATGCTCTCACCCAGTTTGGTCTTGAGCAGTTAAACTGATGTAACAGGTTGGGGTCAGGTGTGCCCCGGATCATCTTTCCCTAGAATTGTCTGCAAAGCCCCACAGCTGAGACCCAGAGATGCTAAGACCCCATGTCCTGAGCTCAGAGAACTGCCAGCAGATGCGGCCCGGCCCCTCTCTGCAGGACTTCCTGAGAGACACCAGCTGCAGAACTGGCCCAATCCTGCTGGAGGAGGGCTGGGGCGAGGGACACAGGTATTAGGGACACAGGTATTATTAGCCTTTTGGTGTGTTCGTGTGCGTGTGTGTGTGTGTGTGTGTGTGTGTGTGTGTGTGTGTATAGAGAGAGACTTGATAAAGAGAGGTCTCCTTTTCCTCTCCTCTTCAAAATAAGGGATGGGAGACTCCCACAGCCAGGGAGAGTCTGCACCATCCCTCTTCCCCCCAGTGTGGTTGCTGGTGGTCCCTGGGTCTGGTCCGTCCAAGCCCCAGGGCTGTTGGAGTGTGGAGACAGGGCCCCTGCACAGCCCAGTGACGCCGCCCGTACATCCCCTGTGGGCGTGGGAGGGACAGACACACACCCCGTGGATCTAGAGTGTGCCCAGGATGGGTGGCTGGCTGCCTCCTGTGTCTCCCTGCTAAAGAGTTGCCTTCTGGGAGAGGGGCCCCTGCAGTCTCCTCTGCGGGTGTTGAGGGAGGTGGGTGCAGGATATGCCCAGCAGGACTTCTCCATGGGCAGGGACCGTAAGGACCGCTGTCCCTCATGAGACTCCATGAACGCGCTCCTGAGAGTCCATTCTGAAGCCTTATCCGGTGAAGGGGACGGATGTCCAACAAGGTCACACCGAGGAGCAGAGGCCACCAAGAGAAAGGAGCTGGCACAGGGTCCCAGGCAGCCAGTGGTCACCTGGGGCTCCTGGCCAGCTTCCTGCCCTGACCCCACAGCTGAAGGAGGCGGATGGCAAGAGGCTGGAGGGAGCCTGTCGGAGTTGGACGTGTCAAAATGGAGAGCGTGTCTTCGAGCACTGGAGCTCTGCTGTTCTAATCATTGCAAGTGATCAAAAAGGGAGGGAACTGGGCTGAGATATTACTAAAATCCTCTTCTCTTTAGCAGAAGGAGGCTGCAGAGCAGATCCTTTGGGCAGGGCAGTTACTGACCAGAAGGAGTATATCCTGAGTTTACACCACCCGTGAGTGACACCGCCAGGGAATGGTTCGGTTCCTTCGGGTGTCCTTATAAACAGCCGGTGTTTACTGTACCACCGTGAGGCTGCTGGGGGGTTGGGTCACCTTTCCGTTTTTAGAAAGACCAAGTTCTGGTCCAAGGGACCAGAAGTCCCCTGGCCTGGTGCATGCAGTTGGGGAGAGACAGGTGTCTCCATGCTGGGGGTGTGTGGTAGAGCGAGTGTGTGGGACAGGCCTGAGGGCTTGCAATGAGTGGGGTCCATTTCCTGACCAAAGGAAGGATATTCTTAGGAATGTAAGCTCAAGTCACCCCACCAACCAGCTGTGAATGACACATGTCTCTTAGGCCAGCAAATCATAACGGATTGGATGATTTTGGGAGTATGGGAAGTTGGAAAACTCATTCTTCCTCCCTCCCTCCTTTTATTTTCTTTCTCTCTTCCTCTCTGTTTCCCTCCCCGTGCTTCTCCTTTGTGGGGTTGATAGCAAGTGCATGTTTGTTTAATTTCTGGTTGTCTGCCTCTTCCACTTGTCCCTGGGATTCTGAGAATGCAGCTACATCAGTTATGCTCAGCATTCTGTCTCCATTACCAGCCCAATGATGGGCACCTGGCAGGCACTCAATCAATATTTACCAAATGAATGAGTACATGAACACTCATTGGTGGTCATTAAAATAATGTTCTTTAAATTGCTGATTTTATTGTTAGCTGAATGTCCCGGTCTTCCTAGGCTGTGATCCAGCACAAGATCACGATTCCTTTGGAAGTATCCACATTGTCATGTTCTGCACTGTCTTGACCATGGGAGTCCCTCCCCAGTGGAATTCTGGGAGTTTTCTGAGGGGCTGTCGATCGCCGGTGCTCAGGACAACTGGCCCCAGCATTCTCCCGTGATGACTGTCCCAGTTCCTGGTGACCCTTTCCAGTGGGCACAGCTCCCTGGGTTGGTGTCCCTCTCCAGCATCCCCATTCTGGCTTCAGGAGAGCATGGACTGCCCTCTCCCCTTTGCTTTTCCATGTTTGGGCCAAGCTCTTCTTCTAATTCCCAGGAGCACATGAGAGATCCAGCAACCGCAGAGACTAACGTAAAGCCACCACTGGTGTTGGTGCGCACAAACTGTCTGGCCCAGACCTGCCCTCAGATTGTTCCTCTCAGGGAGCCTTCCCTGCCTACCTCCCCGCCAGTCTCCGCACAGCAGGGGCAGCTCCCGGGGCTGCACTGGGAAGGACCCAGGCATCTCCCCTCCTCAGGGTTAAGGACAAGCTTCTTTGGCATCTAAAGAGAAAAGGAATCATTTGGTTGTTTGCCTTCCTCTCATCTAATATCCCTGCTGAAAGACACACCTTATTTGCCTTATTAAATACAGCAGTCCTGAACATCGTTTGCTTTACCCCAGTGTACAAACATCTCTCTCAGGGGCAATAGGTGGGAACCCGCTAATCCATTTTTTCTAAACCAAAACATCATCTTTCTTGAAAGTAAACTCAAAACTCCTCCGAAGAGGAGGCAGAAACCATTTGCAGCGTCCAAAAATTTTTGATTTCTTTTCAGTGAGGTCTCCACCCATGACCTTATTATTACGATTATTATTATTATTATTATTTTTGCAAGATGACACTCATTTGGATATCACATTCTGATCCTTTGTTGGAACTCTGGGCACTACCATGCCCTTCTATTTGCTTATTATTTATCTACCAAATATTGATGGAACATTTACAAAATCCCTGCTCCTGTGGGTTGTATGTTCTTAGATCAGGGATCAGCATATTTTTTCTGTAAATGGTCAGATAGTAAATTTCGCAGGGTATGTGAGCCCTTTTAGCACTAAGGCGGTTGTAGACAAGATAATAAGTGAATAGACATGGCTTTCGCTGAAAGAACTTTATTTACAAAACAGGTGGTTGGCCTGGGTGTCATAGTTTGCTGACTCCTATTCTAAGCAATAAAACAGATATATACTATGGCAGGTATGACTAAGTGCCAAAAATAAAGATAAGACATTCGGTGAACAGCAGGGGACAGATCATGTAGGAATTTATGCTGAGTGAGATTGGAAATCCTTGGAAGATTTGAGCAGAGAAATGGTCTGATCTGACTCCCAGCTCCGGTGAAGCACATTGAGGAAAGGATAGAAACATGAGGACTGGCTGGAGGTTAATGCAACGGTCCAGACTCAAATGGAAGGCAGTTGGTACCAGGACAGGAGTGATGAGGGGATCAGAGTTGGTTGCATTCTAGACAGATGTAGAAGGTCTGAGAAAAAAGAATGTCAAGGACAAGGCTAAGACTTTAGTCTGAGTAGTTGGAAGAATGGCCTTTCCATTGATTGACTGAGCTGAATAAGAGAGAAGGAGGGACAAATTTAGGGCAGAAGACAGAGAATCCTGTTTGGGACATGTTTTATTTGACGTACCTATCTGACACCCAAGTGAACTTGGGTAGGTTGTTGGATATACATGTCTGAGATGAGGGGAAGGACCTGGGATTACAAATTTGAGAGTCACCAGCATGTGAATGGTCCTTGCGGGGTCAGTGAGAGCATGAGAATTGATGTAAAAGACAGGTACACAGATTGAGCCCTAGCTTGTTTGTGCTTGGAGCTCAGGGGGAGGAGAGAGCAGCCCAGGAGACAACAGGAGTGGGCAGCATGGCTGGAGAGAGGCAGGGAGAGTGGGCTCAGGTGGAGAGTGTGATGGGCCAGTGGGATGCTACTGGTGGGGCCGCAGGGGTATGGGCTGAGAGCTGCCCTTGATTAGATGCTGGGGTTCAGCAGGAGAGCTATTCCCTACCATGCCTTGCATCTCCCTCAGTGGATCCCTGCTGCAGCTGGGGGAGAACTCCTAGACCATCACTCTTTCCTGGTCCCTTTATTGCCAGACAAGTTGCATTTTCTTAGTGACTTGGCAACTTGGCAGGCAAATTGCACCTCCCAAATTGCCCATAATCCTTGGCTAAGCTGCTCTCTTTGTACTGAAAAAAGAAGCCAGCAGAGGCAGAGAGTGATTTCGGGAATGAAGAGGAAAAAAATTTTGACCAAAATATAGGCACATCATACTGCCCCCCGCACCTCCTGTCCTAGGGTAGGATGGAACCTTCATGCCAAGGTAGTGTTATCCTCTCAACAGGGTGAAAATGCAGCTACCCCAGAGGGGTGTGGACAGTGCTCTGCTTTTCCCATGAAGGCAAAAGCCCCAAGAATCCTCTTTCATGTGTGGGCCAGGGCGTGGGTTTCAGGGCAAATACAGGGGAGAAAGAGGATGGGCAGGGTGGTGAAAGAATGTCCTGCGGGCCTGAAAAGGCTGGTGGAAGGGGAAAGTCCAGGGCAGAACTGGTGGGAAAGGAGGGTGGGCTTCTTGAGTGTCTTTGACTTAGAACTGGCCCCACGTGTAAAGTCATGGATCCAAGAAATTGGTCCCTTCCTCCCTCTCCCCCCCCCCCTTTTTTTTGTCATGGCAAAGATGACACCTGACACTCTGGGTTCTCATCTGCTCATGCCTTTGTTCTATTTTTTTCTACTCTGTTCAATTTGGGTGTTTGGCATGATGGTCGGAGGTTTGAAAGCAACACTCCAGCTGTCCTCTCCATGCCCACTCCTACTGAATTATCTTGAAATCCCTTCTGCTTGGCACGGCTTTCTTTAGTTCCTGCTAAGCAGAGTCTTGGGCGAGCCTCTGTTTTGACATGGAATCAGGCACTTGGCGCCTCCCCCCAACCATCTTGTTGGATTATTGAACATCTGTCTTCTAGGCTTCAACTCTTGTGGTTGATGGATGACCAGCTGTCCCTGAATAGAGCTGAGAGCCACGGAACTGATGGGGCCTCTGCCTGGTTAGGATCCCAAGCCAAGAAATATACAGGTCTTCCCTCTGGTCAGGAAGGTCCTTCTGATTAGTGGGATATCCGTAACAATGGGGTATTTTTAAGTTATTTAATGGTTCTTTTTGTTATCAGACTTTATCAAATCCAGAATACCATGTTTGAATATTGTCCTAGCTACCAGGCAGCAAGTCACGAAAAAAGGAGGCAGAGGAGACAGAAGTACATACGTAGGTGGTAGAAGAGTGTACTATTTTAACATCTGCTACCAGAAACACTCCCAGGAAGGGAGTTCCTTTAAGAAAGGATCTTGACAAGTCATTTGGGGGTGGAAGGGGAGCCCTGAGGGCTTTGAGGAGTCCAGACAACGAAAGGAATTTTGAAAGTGCTTTGCACATGATATTAAGATGTGGGGAGAAGGAGAAGAGAGGAAGCAGTGGGAGAGGGGGCCAGAGGCCTGTGGAGTGTGAACGCCTTTCTTGTATCATCAGGGTTCTCCAGAGACTCAGAACCAAGAGGATATGGACATATACATAAATGTATGTGTATGCATCTCTCTCTCTCTCTTTATTTATCTATCTACCTATCTATTGACTTACCTACCTATGTACCTCCACGAAGAGATTTATTACAAGGAACAGGCTCATCTAATTATGGAGGTGAGTGGCCCCATGATCTGCTGTCTGCTGGCTGGAGACCCAGGAAAACAGATATTGATAGAGTTCAAAGGTCTGAGAGCCAGAGAGCTGATGGTACAGATTCTAAGTCTGAAAGTTAAAAACCAGGAGCACCAAATGCAGGGGAAGACCAAAATCTCAGCTCAAACAGTCAAGCTGAATTAATTCAACCTTCTTCCACTCTTTGTTGAACTGAGGCCCTCCCGATGGGGAGGCCAATCCCTGCACTCAGTCCACTGATTCAAAGCCCCCTCACAGACTTTGTAATGTGTAACTAGAAATCCGAACATCTGGCCCAGTCAGGTGGACAGACAAGATTGATGATCCCAGTCCTGCTGTTGGTAAGAAGCTCAAGGAATTTTCTGCACAGAGATGGCAAACACTCACGTGGAAGGGACTGCACTTTTGTCATGCCGACCTCTCAGTTTGCTGAAATCCTTAGTCAAGTGTGTTGTGCACACAAGTGCATGTCTTTTCTTAGTGGGGTGCTTGTGTGTGTAGTATGTATGAGAGCTTGTGTGTGCATATGTGAGAGGGAAAGACAGAGACAGGGCATTTGTGTAGGTAGAAGGACCTGAAGCTCCAGGGACGGTGGCTGCCGTTGCAGAACAGGGTTGGGTGAGGAGAGAATCCAGAGATTAGTGAATTCAGCAGAAGCAGGACCCTAAGTCAGAGGTGGTAGAAAGGCATGAACAGCCAGGAAACTTCTGGATGGTTGAAATGAAATGGGAGCCAGGCCACCCTAGTCTAGACGATAGGGAGCATGGTGGTGTGGGGGTATGCTCCAGATATGTTCTGGGGGGTTCCATGAACTCTTGCTAAAAGAGCAAAGCCTGAGGCCATTAGATTCAAAGTCTCACCATCACCGCCCTCTACTCTCAACAGAGCAGAAAATCTGGATTGTGCTTCTACCAAATTCTTCCCTTTACTTGTCATCCTATAAGAGAATCAAGGTGAGTTCGCTCCTCCATGAGTCACAGGTAGAAACCACACCAGGTGAGCTGTCCAACAAAAGAAACTTTATTTGTAGCAAAAAGAGATGATGAGGAATATTCCATGAGTGGATTCCTTTTGTTTAGGGTTAGGATGAATATTTAGGTAGGGAAATATTGTCATGGTGTGTAGAGGCGGGCATAAGGGTACGCATGAGTCTTACGGAAACATGCCTATACATACGTTGTATGTTATGTAAATGAGGTTTGTGCTCCTGCTTGGGCAGGATTTTGGTATTATAATGAGATAAGGGTCACCGTTGGTCACTCCAGGGTCTACCTGCGTAGGCGTGTGTTGGCAGTTATGTTCAAGCTGGGCTGGGTGGTCTAGGCCAATGAGAACTCTTTATCTGGGTAGGACAGTCATTATTGTTTGAAAGGTATTTCGGGTTTCCAGCCTGGGGTGATATGCCCCATGGGTCTTTTGCCTGAGTTAAAAGATAAGAGGAAAAGAAGAGCTTAGGAAAAAATGTGGGACAATAGGTCAGTGGGTATAAGCCGGTGAGCAATAAAGATCAGGTCCTGGGGTCTAGCTGGTGATAGTCTATTGATAGCTTTCTATCTCCTTCATCCAAGGCGCTTCTGTCGCTTTTCAGCAGAAATTATACCCTCAAAGGTGAGGGTATAATTTTTTTCAGTGGCCTGGGATAGAGGGCCCTTCCAACAGGATTTTTATTCAGGGGGTTAAAGGAATAATTCAGTGAAGGCTGCGTGGTTTGCATAGCATTTCTAGGACACTGGCTGCATAAGATGAATGATATTTTCATGCACGTTTCTGAATGGCTAAGTGTTTTCCGGAAGCCTTAAATGGCTTTGCAGATGTGAATTGATCGGTCATATTACAAAGTACTGTCTTTGGTGTGGGTTGGCCCTAAGCCCTTCCCTCGTGTTCCCTGGTGGACAGCATCCTTACTATGTGTCAGCCGCTGAGCTGGAGTCATCAAACACTAATCAGATAAGAAATGTATTAGTGAGGAATCATAGAAATCGTATTTTCAGAGTAGGAAAAAAAAAAAGTGCAAATTTTAAATTCACCACGAAGCTGTCACAGCTGTTTAAGATGCTGTGAAAATCCATTTTAATAAGTATCACAGTTTACCTATTAAATGTATTTCAGAGGCAGGCAAAGTGAAAAGTGTAATCTGCTTTTAAGAATTTTTCACTAATATAAATTACCCAAATGAAGGATCTGGGCGTGCTTGCCCTGCTAAACGAGACTTTACCAAACTTGATGTTACTAAGACCCCTTACGTATTCGGCTCTGTCAGGAATGAATCACAGAGCCTAAGTGGAAATCCTCCCACAGAGTTTGGAGGCCAAACAGACCTCCCTCACCTCTGTCTCCTGTTAGTTCTCTGTTCCTGGGCAACCATTTCCCTATTCGGGGCTGCAGGTTCCTTGGGTGTAAACAAACTAGGTTAATTAATCCTCTGAGTATTGTTGTTCAGGTTAAATAAGATAATACATACAAAGAACTTAGCTCCAGAATGCATATACTCAGTACTTCCTAAATGATTGTTATTTTTATTATAAATTTATAGTATCTAACTCAATGCTATTAGTTTTGGAGTCCAAAGTTCTATTAATTTTAACCATTTAAAATGGAGATTTTAGGAGAAGGGAGTTGAGGGAAATTGGAAGGGGAGGTGAACCATGAGAGACTATGGACTCTGAAAAACGATCTGAGAATTTTGAAGGGGTGGGGGGTGGGAGGTTGGGGGCACCAGGTGGTGGGTATTGTAGAGGGCACAGATTGCATGGAGCACTGGGTGTGGTGCAAAAATAATGAATACTGTTATGCTGAAAAAATAAAAAAAATTAAAAAAAAAATGGAGATTTTAATTAAATTTTGAGCTTCCTGCCTGTTAGACTGAATTTTATTGTTGTAAGAACACATTATAACAATGGAAAAGAATACATTACAACAATGAAAACTTAAAAAATGAAGTAATTTATTCATTGACCTCATATTTTAACAAAACATGGCTTTTCCTATTTTTTGGATCCCCTTGGCTGTGTATAGGCACATTTTAACGTTATTATAATCAGTGTTCATAGCCCTATTCCACAGTCTGCATTTTCATAAAAGGTACTGTATCTATTTTTTTATGTTCTCTGTAATTGTAATCTTTGGTGGCCAGATAGCATTCAGTTGAGTTTGTGGACCCTAATTTCACAGTCCCTTTTTAAAATCACTTTGGTAGATCAGTATGTTTTGTAAAAGGAGCCAACGGATTCTAGATGTGGAGACTGGGAAGAGGTGAGCCCTTTTGCTTGGGGAGGGGCTACATAGCTGAGGTGTGTTGGGACGGATGATTGGTTCCCATGGTTCTGGAGAACCAGAGAACCAGCAGCGGTGGGGGTCAAGTGGGTGGGGTTCTCAGGAGAAAACATGGCCCAGCTGGCTGCAGTCGAATGCTGGCTGGGTCTGTATGGAGAGAGGTAGAGGGGACCTTGAGGCTAATCCAGAAGGATTGGTTGGCTCAGTTCGGCAGCCAAGGGAAGGATGAGGCAAGGTCAGGAGTTCCTTCTAGCAGGCAGAAGAGGGGGTCAGTGTGTTGAAGGCTATTTCTGCGTTGATGTGATTTATAATAAGAAATATATATTTGGTGTTTGGTTCGTTTCTGGCACAGAGCTCCTAAAACCTTGGAATTTTTGAAGGAATGAGAGTGATCAAGGTCTCTTTTGCTATGTTAATGAGACAACTTTTGGAAAGCCCCTCAGTCACCCAAGAAAGTGGTTGGTTACCAGAAGAACCAAGGATTGGAACTTTCAGTCCCACACCCCTGGACTTCAGGAATGGGAGAGAGGCTGGAGGCTGGATAGATTGTCAATGGTCAAAGATCTAATCTGCCATGCATATGTAATAAAGCCTCCCTATAATCCCAACAGGGTAGGATTGGGAGAGCTTCTGGGTTGATGGACACATGGAAATAGGGGGAAGATGTGCCCCAGGAGAGCCTGGAAACTCCGAGTCTTTTCACCCTGTGCCTTGCCCATCTTTACATCTGGCTGCTGATACACATCCTGTAAAGCTTTTGCAATAGACAGATAATCTTGTGAGTGAACTGGTTTCCTGAGTTCTGTGAGCTGCTCTAGCAAGTTAATTGAACCTGAGGAAGGGGTCATGGGAACGCTGTTCTATAGTCAGGTGGTCAGCACAAGTGACAACCTTCCAATTGGCATCTAAAATGGAGAACAGCCTTGTGGGACTGAGCCCTTGTGGGATCTGACGCCATCTCAGGTAGCAAGTGTCAGAACTGATTTGTAGGACACCCAGCTGGGGTCTGAGAATTGCCTGGGGGTAGAGGGAACACCCCCCCCCCCACACACATTGATATTGGTACCAGAATTATACTCTGCTATTGCTGTTTTCCATGAACTCATTTAATCTTAAAAAGTACTATGGACCCTATAAGATCAGTTAATATCCCAGTTCAACAGATGGGGAAACTGAGGCCTAGGGAGGTGAGGTATAAGTTGCCCAAGGCCACAGCTGGCAGCTCGTTGGCATGCCCTGCTTGGCAGGACTTCCTTGAGCTGAGAGCAGCTGAACCCTCCCGGGTGTTTCTCTGGGACTCCTGTTAGACCAGTGAAGGATGAGAAAAGTCAAGGTTTTTCTAATGTAGGTTTCTAACATGTGTTTCTCTGGGACTCCTGTTAGACCAGTGAAGGACCAGTTCTGCTCTACAGCTAAAACAAAAAGCTTGTCTTTCCTGCTGGGTAAATTGGGGTACTACAGAGCAAACAGAGAGAAAATGGCTGCCACTGGCTCAGTGTGGGCTGATGGTATTCTCAGGAGTGTTTCCCTTGAGTGTGGAGCATTTTTTTTTTTTTAAGATTCTATTTATTTATTTGACAGAGAGAGATCACTAGTAGGCAGAGAGGCAGGCAGAGACAGAGAGGGGGAAGCAGGCTCCCCACTGAGCCGAGAGCCCGGGTCCTAGGATCATGACCTGACCTGAAGGCAAAGGCTTTAACCCACTGAGCCGCCCAGGCGCCCTGAGTGTGGAGATTCTAAGAACATAACAACGCTGTGTGTGCCTGTGAAGCATTTCTACCGGGGGAGGATTCTGGACCCTGCACTTTGTGGTGGTTTGTGGTCAGGAGCCCATCTTAGGCGCCATTTTCAATGACCAAATCAATTGTTTCGATGATGACTATGTGATACTTGCATTGCTGTAGTTCATAGGAGGTTTTATGAAAATGGGTAGTTTAATTAAATAAAACAGCCTTTTTTTAACCTATTATATTGGCAAATACATATATAAATATTTATTATAAATGCTGTTTTGTATATAATAGGTAATGTGTAAAACAACATATTGTGTTTTATGTATTTATAAACATTATGTATGTTTGTATATGTTTAAAATATAGCTTTAGGTACAAAGATATGTGTGTAAGGATATTTGTTACAGCATTCTTTATAATAGTGAAAAATGAGAATTGACTTACATGTCCAGTGATAGAAGCATCGGTAAAGAAGTTATGTATACTTGTACAATGGGGTCAAAGCCTTAAAAAAAACACGCTTGCAGAAAGATGTTTAGTGACAGGGGACACTGCTCATGATATAACATTAAGTTTTTGGAGACAGTATATAAAGTAGAATTTACACATTATGTTTCCAGTTTTGCAAAGACAATAAAAAATTTATAAAAAGCAACTATAAATAAATGCATAAAAATATCAAAGTGAAAATGGTGATTATTTCTCAGAGGTCCAAATAGGGGGACTCTTATTTTCTTTTTTTGTATTTTGTTGTAAAGTTTACACAGTCTCCTCAATGAACATAACAAACACACACACAAAACATTTGTGTGTATTAAGCCACTAGAGATAAACAACACCATGTAGATTTTCCCAGTTTATCCCAATTTCCAAATTTTGCCCTGTTGTCAGATTATGAAATTTCACTCTGGCTGGGAAATAAGATGCTGTAAGGATTTGGGGACGAGAAAAGTCAAGGTTTTTCTAATGTAGGTTTCTAACAAGACTGGGAGGATGAACTGCTGTGTAGAGTTAAGAATTCAGGTCCAGCAGGTGGACAATGGAGGGCAGTTGAGGTGTGGTGGAGGGATAGCCCTGAGGCTTCAGGTCTGACCTGGATACTTGGAGCTCTGGGACCGGGATTTTGCCTGGTGTGGGAGCTGGGGTGGTCCAGGTTCAAGTTCATGTCAGAAGTGACCTATGTGACTTAATCTTATGAAATCTCAACATAATTGTAAAATGACCACCATATTGATCTGTAGTGAAGCATTAATGGTAAAGCCTACATAGCAGCAGGAGCGAGGAGTCTGCCTGTTCCAAGGGCGTGTAACCAATGCCTGGCTCATGATCTCCCCTGGTCTGCACATTTGCCTGCTAAATCAAGGAATTAGAATAGATCATCTCTAAATTACCCTTTCTCTTTAAAATGTCTATGGCACTTAAAAAGCCTTAGGCAAAGAGAATTGAGTATTCCCTTAACTTTTATTTTATCCTCCTTTGGTGAAGAGAGTTATGGCAATGCGTGCATATACATCAGGAGCCAACTAGCAGGGTGTGGCATTCAGCAGTGTGAGTAGGAGGGTTTAAAGGAAGCCAGAGTGGGCTGTAGTTTTTAAGGTGATGGATGACAAGGCATGGGGTGGCTGGATATAGGTATAAGTCTCCTGCCCTTTCTTGAAAAGATGCATATCAAAGGGCTCTGTGTTTTGTTTTCTCTGGAGCAGTGGTTCCCAAGCTTTATTACAAATGACAGTCACCTGGAGAGCTGTAAGGTCATCCTGTGGCCCCAGGAGCACCTCATGCCAATTAAATCTGTAGAGAACCCAGGCATCAGTATCACAAAATCTCCCCAGATGGTTCCAATGGGCACCCAAAGTGAAGACCCATGAGCCTAGTGAATGGAGGGCCCAGAAACAAGTGTGAATCGCATATGTCAATTCTATCCACTGAGTGGATAAAAGCAACGCTTCTCTCCAAGACTTTCTAGATGCCAGTGAGGGCCTGACAGCCACTCAGGAGGGTGAATCCAGAGAAACCTGCCATTTTCTTCTATGTTTGCAGTCTAGGCAAAGTCTTGGCTCTGCTCCTAGGGTGGTTAAACTCACATATAAAGATAGATCTTGTAAGGGCCTATTTAGCCAGAGGATTCCATCTTGGATTAAACAGTCGTTTTATTGTTTATGCAGTAAAACTTAAACTGACCTCCCCCCCCCCGCCCCCACCCCCGGCCCCCAGGGGACTTACTTAAAAGCAAGCCCAGGAAACCAGTCCCAGGTAACAAAGCCCAAATACAAGGGTGGGTCAGGCCAGGTGGAGATATCCAATCAGTGGGGAGCGCATACTCTCCCTAGCTACCAAGGAGTGTGGGCCCCACCTTTTGGGGGCCTTTTGGGTGCCAATTCTGACCAAGGTGATAGGCTAGTTCAAATAGCTACTATGGAGTAAATTGTAATTCAATTGGCCACCCGTGTGTGACCTAGCATGACTGTGCAGCTTTCTCTCTGTGTTTCAATCTCATCAGCCACCTGCGTGTGGCCAGGCCCAACCACATGGCCTTTGCTCTATAAAAGTTAGTCTGTGAGGCAGGGAGGGGTCGCCTCTTTGCAAGAGATGGCTCTGACCGGTTGGTTTGACAGTTGGTTTGACGGTCGGTTTGATTCTTGATGCTTGGAGCTAAATAAAGCTTTGCTTGACCTTCGCTTTGTATCAGTCTTGTTCCTTTGACCATGGACTCAACAACCTGAACAAGCCTTTGAGAGAAGAAGTACTTTATTTTATTTTATTTTTTAAATTTTATTTATTTGAGACAGAGAGAGTGAACGAGAGAGAGAGCATGGAGTGGAGGTGAAGGGGCAGTGGAGGTGGAGGATGGAGGGGCAGAGGGAAAAGCAGACTCTGGCTGAGCTGACAGCCCAATGCAGGGCTCCATCTTAGGGCCCCAGGGACCACGAATGGAGTCAAAGGCAGACACCTAACGGACTGAGCCACCCAGGACCCCTGAGGGAAGAGGTACTTTCTCTCATCCTCTAATGCCACTGCTCATTTGCCAGGGGGAGAAACAGACTCAGGCATGTGGAATGACTCATTCAAGCCCTGAGGCTGAGAAAGGAGCCCTGTCTCTGCTTTCCCTTCCACTTCCTCTGCCCTCCTTGGTGTGACCCCAGTAGTGCTGCAATGCATGAGAAGGGACTGAAATGAAATGTCTCTTTCCAAATAGTAGCCTATTGGTCACACAACAGTGTTCATGAATGTCTGGAGACAATAACAAAAAGAAAAAAAAATTTAAAAATTAATAAAAACAAAACAAAACAAAACAGGGAAGTTGTCACTAGTTTGAGTCTAGTTTCTCAAGGACACACCATGGGAGGCTGTTGTCAGACTGATGGTGCTTCTTTCCAGGGGGACACACTTCCTCTTGTGGGAAGCTTCTCATTTGTAAACCAAAGCAGATAAGCAAGTTCTATTCCGGCCCTCTGAGTATGACTGACGCATTTGAAAATATCTTTCTACGAAGACACGGGAAAGGGATAATGTAAGACGATACAAATGAATACACAGGAAAATCTATGGAGGAAGTCCAAAAATTGGTCCCCTAAAGAAAAATGCATGTCTGACATGAACCTCAGGACCTGGGTATCCTTCCCTTGACTTATCCGGGCAACAGAAGAATCTCCATTCTAAGGTCTGTCCACTAGATGGCAGCAGGACCATGGTAAAGGATCACAATTTGACGTTAAAAAAAGGATCTTTTTATACTACACAGAGGTTGGAACTCTGATGGTTTTATGGATAGGAATATGCTGTTAAAATATTCTAAATCATAGTATATTTAATATATAATTCTTCCTATTATTGTGCAAAGTATATTGGAGTTCTTGGCATAATTCTTACGATCATGAAGTATTTCATGTGTTATTTAAGCAGTTTTTATGTTATGGCTAATCGTCCTTTGGCTATCACCACCTTTGCTCATTGAATCCCAACTTTGGCTTGGCTAAAACTACATTCTTCAAAGGGCAACGAATGTTTATTTACTAAATGGCTTTCGTCTGTAGCGTGAGACACACAGCTGTGATCCTGCTCTTTATGGCTCTGTCGTGAGTTTCCCTCAGTCGTATGATAGAGCCTGATTCTTCTTTTTCTCCCAGGATTTCATATCAACTACAGCTTGATCTCTGATATTTTGTGGATGCAATATGTTAAGGCCTTATGTTTTTACTGAGAGCCAGGCCATGTGTGAGCTGTTGGTGATGTCAAGCGAGGCTTTCATGGAGGTTATGTGCTGCTGGAAGATACCACGACAACGTATCTAAGGTACCTACTTTAGTACTAGTTAGTAAATTAACTTTCTTTCTTTCTTTCTTTTACAAGTCTTTTTAAGATTGAGGCCCTTATTCTGTGGATCATGGAAAGTTCTTTCGGAAATAGCTGGGTGATCTGGAAAAGGATTTGGATCTGAGAATATCAGAGGCAGCTTTACAAATTTAAGGATTATTAGGAGACCGATGCCAGACGTGCTCGTTGGGGACCAGGGCCGGGCTGCAGCTGTCCCCCTATTGTCACCATCTGTCATCTTTAGGACACATCCACACGGCCTAGACAAAGTAGGTTAGAAATATGCAGCCGGTCTGGTTCATTTCGTTAGCTAAATAAGTGAGTACACACACAGACTGGTCCACAAACAGAACTAGTCACTGTGGGCGGCTTTTTAAAGCACTCGATGGTTGACAGAGAGCGTTCAGATATATCACATAGGAGTTTAACAGCCCTGGGCCCGCAGAATACAGCCCTCTGCCCCAGCTGCCAAAGCGAGCCAGTGAGGAGAGAATTCAGAAGCAGAACGGTAAAACATGTTGGGTGCACGTTGGGGGTACCCAGTAAGTTACCAATATACTATGGCTACTGTTTACTAGAAGCTGGGCCCTTGGTACCCAAGCCTGACGGTCTTAGATCATGCTGTTTCTGGTTCAGTAATTTATGGCTTGAGATCTTTGGATGATTTTCTAAGTTCCAAGTTTGACTGTGTGTGCGTGTCCGTGCACCTGATCTTCAAATTCTGCTCCTGGGGTCTTCGTGTATCTGCTCCACCTGTGCTTTAGTAAATGGTGGGAGATCTGATCTGTGGTCGCGGGACCCTACGCAGAACCAGCTTTGTTACTGGGCGGAGTGTAAAGTAACCAAAAGGCTCTTCCTAAGAGGAGAGGTGAAATGACTGTACGTCGTCTGATTAGCCTGGAAAAGGCTTGCAGTGAGCCGGGCCTGGGAGTGACGCTCATTTATAACCCAGGCAACAGGAGGTCTCACAGTGCACGACCATTAAAGAACACTGACCTGTTAAAAGGAAAAGCTGTTGCCCATAACCTTATAAAATGGGCTTTCTGTTTCCAACAACAACAAAAACAAGCAGACAAACAGAAAAAGAAAACTGTGAAAATGGCAGAACAGCAAAATGCTGGAAAAGTGTGGGTCGGGGTGGGTCAAGGTGCCAGGGTTTCTGGGGCCTGCATTTCCCATAAAGGAACAAATATATTTAGAAAGTGGCAACACCTTTTGACATTTGCTAAGTGATTTTGATGATTGACTTTTCAATTGGGTTTCTGTAAGTAAGCGAAGGAGGGGTACCAGGGAAAAGCAATTTTCCCAATGGGAGTATAAAATCCTTCAGCCTAATGAAACGTTTTCTCTGGTTTAGAGATAACAACCCACTTTTGGGTTTTATGCCTAATATTGATTCTTTGTGTATTTTTTATAGAAGCCTTGATGAAATTCAGTTAATTGTATTTTATTAGACTGAGAGATTGTCCTTTTTAATATTGTCCCATCCTCCTCCCTCATGACTTTTCATTCCTTCTCCCTGCTCCCTATCAATAGTTTCACTTTGATGGATGGTTTGTGACAGTTAAAAAAAAAAAAAAATCAAACTCTCGCTCTACCTTTTTGATCTGCTTCCAGTCTGCAAGATTGCAAAAACGCTGAAAAAGCCAAGTTCCTTTAAGCGGTAAGATGCTGAAATGTGGTCGTTAAATCCTGATGGGTTTTTCATTCTGCATCTCATAATTTTAAGGAGAACCAGTTTCTGAAATGGTTGGATAAATGCAGAAAATATAATAAGGTAGAAGGGAGGTCCCAAGGCAGCTTTTAAATCTGTGGGACACTGAATTTATTTACAAACACCGAAAGAGCTCATAAATTATCAGGGTCCGCCTCACTTAGCAAAGCGGACCCAGGAAGAGAACACAGCAGATTGGGGGGTCGAGTGGCTTGGTGGCAGGTGGTGGGGGGTGCTGTGACTTCCACCCTTTTATGTCTTGGGTGTTTTATCCAGTGAAAGCGTTATCTTGAGAAAACGGCTTTGCTGCTGGGCCATAAGGTGACTTACTCCTTGGAATAAAGGGTCTCATAAAAGCATTTAGACAAGGAGAATTAGTGGTTGGGGGAAACTATAATCTTTATTGACTGACTGGGGTGGGCATGGAAAGCAGAATTAAAATTAGAATTGCTCAAAGGACAAAAAAGTTCAGATTGATTTAAACCCGAAGAATAATGAAAATAAAAAGAGGCAGCATATTATAGTACAAATAGTTCTGCCCTGGTATTTAGGAGACTTGGATTTTCGTCCTGGTTTTGTGACTTAGAAGCCGTATGTCCTTGAGTAAATCACTTAAATTCTCTGAGCTTCGGTTTTCCTGTCTGTGAGGTGGGGTTTTGGGGGCGCTTATTAGGGCTGGGTGAAGAACATCACGTGTGTTGAGTAATTTAACTCTCGCGAAAACTTCCGAGCCTGGAACGATGATGATTCTAATACACAGAGAAGAAAACGGAGGCACGTGGGTGGTGGGACATTTCCGGAGTCTGTGACAGCGGCCGGATTTGCACCCAGACTCTTGAAGGTCAGTGTCTGGAAGGTGCTGCCCCCATGGAGCCGCCCTGGAGAAGTCCTGGCTTCAATTACATGATCGCCTTGAGTTCCAGTAAGTCAGAACTCGGGCTAAGTGTTCTAGAAGATAAAAACTCACACCAGTGTCAGGTGGTACTGTTTTTCACTGTTCATCATTGTGATCAGTAGGCTCCCCAGCGTTAGATGTGGTGAGCATGTGTAAGACCACACTCAGGTACCATGAGGCTGCTTCCCGCCCTGGGCGCACTGATTTCCTAGGGCTTCCAAGACGAAGTTCCAGAAACCAGGTGGCTTGGAGCAATCCACTTTTATTGTCCTGTAGTTCTGGGGGCCAGGGGTTCGAAATCAAGGTTTTGGCAGGGCCGTGCTCCCTTCCAAGGCCTGAGGATTTTCCACTCCCAGCTTCTGGAGGCCTCAGACATTTCTTGGCTTGTAGGCGACCATCTTCTCCCTGTGACTTCACATCACTGTCTTCTCACTGCGCTTGTCTGTGACCAAATTTCACCCTTTATAAGGACACAAGTGGTACTGATGAGGGCCCCCCAATGATCTCATCTTGATCATGGGTAAAGGCCTTATTTCCAATTCAGGTCACATTTACAGATACTGGGGATTAGGGCTTTCATATTATTTTTGTTATTATTATTATTATTATTTTTCTGAGGGTGGTGGTGGGGACGCCTTTTATCCCATAACAGTGAGAAAGCCCAGGGATGGAATTTGGAGACAGGCACACCAGAGTCCAAATCCAGGCTTGAAGAAATTGGTTGATTAATGCAAGTGACTGTACTAGTGCTCTCTTGTGGCTAAGACAAACTATATTAAATGGCTTAGAACAATACGTATTTACTCTTTTCGAGGTCTAGAGATCTGACGTCCAAATGAGTGGTGTACTGAGCTGAAATTGAGGTGTCAGCAGTCCTGCGTGCCTAGTGGAGGTGCCAGGGGAGAACCCATTTTCTGCCTTTTCCAGCCTCTAGGAGCTGCTCGTATGCCTTAGCTCAGGGCCCCTTCTTCCACCTTCGAAGACTGGAACATGCTATCTTCAAATCTGTCTTTGAATTTGACCTTGACCTTCTGCCTCTCTCTTCTGTCCTTCCATCCTATTGTGATTCTAAGGAGCCTTGCAATTAACACCTGCATCATCTAGTATCCTCTCCCCAGGGCAAGAATTATTCTTAGGGGATCATTCTGCCTCCCATGGTGCTGGTCCTAAGCTCCCTCCCGTAATTTGAGAATCCTCATGGTTTTACATAGGTTGTTGAGAAGGTTGAAGGAAGTCATTCTCAGGAATAGCTCAGGCCAGTGTCCACCCCCTGCCCCTGCCAACAGCAGCAACTCATTACCAGCTAGCTGCAGATATAGTATGCATGTCACATTTTATTTTTTATTTTAATTTTTAAAGATTTTATTTATCTATTAGAGCGAGAGAGTATGCACAAGTGGGGGTGGGGTAGAAGGAGAAGCGGGCCCTCTGCTGAGCAGGTAGTCTGATGCGGGCCTCAATCCCAGGACCCTGAGATGATGACTTGAGCCAAAGGCAGATGCCCAACCGACTGAGACACCCAGGTGCCCCTGCGTGTCATGTTTTAATGGAAAACTATCTTCTTAAATCCTCTTGATTTGGGAAACTTGTGCAAATATTTCTGATGTTTGTGTGAATGCGAAGCATAGGTGTTCTGTGTTCAGAGCAATCAGTAAAGCTACGTGTGTCGCGTAGAGGGGGGCTTGAACGTCATTGGTGTTGCCTACATTTCATTCTGTTGGTTCACTTTTCAGTCAAGTGGCAATTGCTATAGATCATGCTCGGGAAGACAGCCAATTTAATTTGGTGATCTTAATGCAGTTAAATATTCCATTTTTAGGCACCTTAGTGTCTAAGACATTTTAATGGCCACTGCAACACTTATTCCATCACCTCCCAATCCCCAGTCCCCATTTAAATCATCCTGGAGTGTTTAATGTATCTTATATAAGCAGCCTAAAGCCATACCAATAGAATGGAATAATAAAAATTATTGTTTTTTTATAACTACAATAACAATATAAATAATTGAGGAATGCTTTATAGTTTTACAAAAGGCTTTCACGTAGACTATCAAATAAATGGCTGATTTGATGGCTCCACTGGCGTTCCAGTGTGAGAACAGAGGTTGGAGCCCTGGCGTCAGCATCAGACCGACCCGCTTTTCATTCTCACCATCACCCCTCTGCAATCCTAGGCAAGTCACAGACCCTCTCTGGACCTCAGCTATTGTCATCCGTCAGGTGAAACAAACACCGCAGTTCCCTCATAGGGGACGGTGAGGAGTCAATAGGAACATGCCTGTGAAACGCTCGGTGCATTTCAGTGACGATCAGCATTGCCTACCATTGTAACTCTTGTTGTAATAAGGTATTAACACCAAGCTCTACCAGTCCCAATTGTAGGTGGGCATTCCAGTTAATAGAGGCTATGGTCCAAAGTGAGACACAAAACCACAAGCAAGACTTACACATCGAGGGGAACAAGACCTAGGTTCTGACTCCCTCCTGACCACCAGCCTGGAAGAGGCTGGATGTACAGGTGGGGAGATGAGAAGGGGTATGGTGCAAAGAGTTGTTGGTGGGGTGAGTCACTGCCATAGGGAGAAGGGTGGGGTGATTCTCCTCAAGTCCAGAGAAAGGAGCTACAAGGAATTCACCCAGAGACTGTAATATGTCTCAGGCAGTTTGGTGGATATCAATGACTGGTGTGTGACTCTAGAACTCAGACCATGAGAGACTGACTGGCTAGTTGCTGACAGAAAGGAGTGAAGGAGCAATTGTGCTTCCTTGGAGCCCGCTGCACTCTGTGCATTTCTCTAGGCAAAGGAAGGGTGTCTTATGAAGCAGGTGAGGGCTTGCTTGTGAGCGGTGGGGCTCTCTTAGATCCTGACCAAGATGGCTGCCAGAAGGTGCAGTCCATTTCCCCCTCCCCGCCGAGGAAGCAGAGGTCTGAATCTCTAAGTGTTGCTGGAAGGGAAACATTTGCCCAAGTCAATAGAGTTACAGGAGAGAAATGCTCACCTATGGGGTGAGACTCAGGAAAGAGGCCCTGGAGAGAAGCTGAGGGCTTCATGTCATCCCAAGATGAGACACCTTTTCTTCTCTCCTTCCCTTACACTTGGATCCAGAAAGGGTCAGAAACCATGACTAACACATCTGAGGAGAATGGATGAAGGCACAATGTGGGGAAGGAGAAGTCAAACATCCTCTTTTCCCAGGCAGGCGGCCAGCCGGCTCAGCCAGCTGTGAACACAGAGAGGTTGTGAGTGCGAACATAAAAGTGGAAAGTTTTATTTATTCCTTTGGACCCAAAGGTATGAATTACCCAACCAAGACTGCTTTGATTACAGTTGACCCTTCAACGACACAGGTTTGAACCTGTGAGTCCACTTATACAGGGATTTTTTACGGTATAGTAAGTATATTTGCCTTATGATTTTCTTAATCACATTTTTTTCTTTAGCTTACTTTATTGTAAAAATACAGGATATGTACTATATATAACATACAAAATATCTGTTAATCGAGTGTTTATGTTATCAGTAAGGCTTCCAGCAGATGGTAGGCCATTAGTAGTTAAGTTTCTGGGAGTCAAAAGTTATATGTGTTTTTTTGATTGGGTGGAAGTCAGCATCCCTAACCCCTGTGTTGCTGAAGGACCTACTGTACTTTAAAATGTCTGAGGGATCCTGACACTTCACCTAAATATGATAGAGGGTCCAGAAAAAGCCAGTCATATGGAATGAACCGGGAGAGCCAGTAAGAGAGAGCACGGGACCTGCTCCTGGATTGTATCCCACCAGTTACACTTGGGCAATGTAGCGCTTCTGTCGTTACTTCTCACAATAACTCTGCTGGGTAAGTCATAGTGTGAGAAGAGATAATGTTTCCACAGATGAAGTGATCAAAGCTCAGAAGGGTCAAGGGTGGGTGTAAAATCCCAGATGGAAAGTAAGCAGAGGCAGACCTTCAACCCTGGTTTCCTGATTCTATTTGTCCCACCTCACCACAGAGCGCCCACATCCTGGTCAGAAGTGGCAGCAGAACCAAAGTCCATTGGGACCCTGGAACCCAAAGGATACTGGCCTAAAGTCGGAGATCTCTTGTCAGGGGCCTTGCATCTGGCTTGCAACATGGTGTCCTTCATCCTGGGCCCATGTGTGTTTAAATGGAATCCAGATCAAGTCTATGTTCTTTTCTTTTCTTTCTTTTTTTTTTTAAAAGGTTTTATTTATTTATTTGACAGACAGAGATCACAAGTAGGCAGAGAGGTAGGCGGAGAGAGAGGAGGAAGCAGGCTCCCTGCTGAGCAGAGAGCCCGACGTGGGGCTCGATCCCAGGACCCTGGGATCATGACCTAAGCCGAAGGCAGGGGCTTTAACCCACTGAGCCACCCAGGTGCCCCAAGTCTGTGTTCTTTTCTTTTAGCACGATATCTTTTAGGATATTTTGGTTGGCTTTTGTGGCAAGGTCTTAATGCCTTGTCATCTTTCTTAGAGAAGAATGTACCGTAAGTCATTTATTTTCTACAATACCTCTATTTTACCACTGTGTGAATGAAGCCACCTTAAATGGAGTTATCCTGATGAGAACCAGAAAGTTACAAATGGAAACTGCTACAGGAGATCGTGGGTCAAATTCTTTTCAGGAGCCCAAAGACCCCACTGAGGCTCACCCTGAAAGGAATAACTTTTTCCTTTTTTTCAAGAACAAATAAGCCTGAGTGTGGGCACTTTGCATGTGCTCATTGCCCTTTTCCAGGGGGTATTATGGCACATGACAAGAAGCTCCTTGCCCAGAAATTATGCTTGCTCACGTCTCTGGAGATGGAGAGGGACCACTTCTTCATGCTTTAGAGGAGGTAGGAACGTTCTTGCCCAGGGGAGGAAATAGAGGGGACCCTCCCCCACTCCAGTGAGGCAGTTTTCGGGTTATGCTCACAGGGTAGGTGGTCAGGTGCAGGCCACTGCTCCATGTCACCCCCTGTGTTCCGATGACCAGTGCCAGCTCGGGGCCCCGGCTGCCCTTCATTCAACTCACCACTCCCGTGGCCAGGAGCTGGAAGCAGCAACTGGAAGAACTGAATATTACAACACTCTCCTGATCAGTAACTAAAGGAAAACAAAAACAAACACGAAATCCCTGACCAGCCTCTTCTTCCCCGTCCTGCAGTGTCCATCTTGCTGACATGATATGAATTGACATGACTAAAGTCTAGGAAGCATCCAGGTAGGAAGTCACCTCTGATGGTGACAGATTCTGATGCAGAAACCTTCTACTATCAATCCTTTGTAATTCTGTCAAGGGCATCTGAAGAAGCAGAGATGGTTAGCTCAGGAACAAAACTTAGGGAGGCACTTCAGGTCCATTGGTAGGAAAGGAAGGGGGTTTGTTGTCAGTGACCCCAGAGGTAAGATCCAGGGAAATGGATTGAGCCACAGGCAAACAGACTCAGGCTCCTCAAAATGAATAATGTGCTAGCTTAGGGCCCCTCATACCTAGAAGTCACTGTGTTCTTTGTGGAACCCCACAAGGCCACAGACTTAGCTGTTCTGTCTTGCCTCATCTCGCTGCTTCTCCTCGTCTCTCCTCAGAGCTAGATGATCTGTTACCTCTCAGTCCCTCTAAGGGACTGAGGGTGGGAATGTTCTTCTAGAGGACATCTTTTGTGGGAGGGGCAAGTAGATAGAATTTGCTAGTTTTCTTTCCTCTCGGGAGGTTTCAGAAAAGAGTATGGATTTTGGAATCAGATGGCTGTCTGTTGATTCCAGCTGTGGCCTTGCCACTCATATCATGAGTGAATTCGGACCAGTGACTTAACCTCTCCCATCTCAGTTTCCCCATGTGTAAAATGGGAAGAATAAAAAAATCACTGGCATCCTAGTGTAGTCTTGAGAATTAACATCCTGGCCCCTGACAATAGCAGGCACGTATAGACAAATGGCAAGTTTCAGAGGGAGCTCATTATTTGTTTCCAGTTTACAATGCTTAGAAACACTGAATATAACTAAATGGTACATTCTATTAAACAAAGTAACATTACAAGTCCAAGTCCCTAGTGTTTTTAAAGCATTGATTCCATCTTAGGCACTGATGATTCTGAGTTTTGCCGTTAATAATATTATGTTTTTCTAGTTCTTTTGTGTGGATCTCTGGTAGGTTATGCCGACAGACACGTTAATAGACCTCATAAGTATAAGAAAATTGAGAGAAAACTTAAATTTTATATATTTTTATTTGTTCAATTCAATGTAATTATTTAGGGACTCGACCTGGGTTTGAGTTCCCATTTGGCTACTTCATTAACTTTATCACTTTGGATAAATAACCACTTCAGATTTGTTTGCTCACCTGTAGAAAGGAAATTATGGTAAAGGTTGAATATAATGAAAATATACAGAGAAAAGCTCAATGGTTGCTCTGAAAGTGTCTCCTCAAAATCCGTCTGTTGAAATCTTTGTTCCCAAAGGGGATGGTTATTAGTCAGTGAGGTCTTTGGAAGGTGCTTACATGGAGAAGGTAAAGCCCTTGTGAATGGTATTAGTGCCTTCTAAACGAGGCTCTAGAGAGAACCTTGTCCCCTTCTACCCCGTGAGGATGTAGGAGAAGGAGCCAGCTCTGAACTCAGCAGCAGGCAGCCATGTTGGCACTTGGATCTTCATGCCTCCAGATCTATGAGAAAGAAATTTCTTTTTTTTTTCTTTTTTTTTTTTTTTAAGTGACCCAGTCTGTGGCATTTGTTATAGCTGCCCAAATGGATGAAGACAATGGTGTTATGTTTTCAAACACTGGTAACTATTATCAATATTTTTCCTGTGATGGACTTACTCATTATTTATGGATAGCCCAAGGTAATATCCCCCTCTCAAAATCCTTAACTTATTCACCCTTGCAAAGTCCTTTTAGCCATTTGAAGTAATGCTCATAGGTTCTGAGGATTAGGATGTGGCTACCTTGGTGACATGGCAGAAGGTGATTCTTGTGCGGGCTGGAAGCTGCTTTAGGTGGGACCTGTGGGGACTTAGAACCTGTGGTTGTAAATGGGAGACAATAGGGAAGACTGTGTCAGGCTAAAATGAAAGCATTTCTCTTTTATTCTCTGCCCTGTGCCATAATGTTTCATCTCACCTTAGCATCCCTTTTGTCTGTAAATGCATTGTCTTGGGGTTATGTTTCATGAAACTTGCCCTAATCCACAGGCTGGTTGAGCTCCTCTCCTACTTTTTTGGGGGGGGGGGGCTGCCCCCTTCTGACACATCCCTTTTTTGCCTTACTTGCCCCAAACTGACAGGCTCTTCACATTTATGTCAGCACTGTTCTAAACACTTTTGTGCATACTAACTCATTTAATAGTCAGAATATTCTATGATAAATGTGTCCTTAGTCCTCATGTTTAGGGAACTGAGGCACCAAGAGATATAACTTGCTCAGAATCTCAAGCGAGTGTCCAGAGCATGTCTGCCTACAGAACCTGAACTTTAAACACTTTAAACACTGCCTCTCTCCAAGAATCCTCACCAGATGGTCACATTACTGTTTTCATTGAGCCCAGAAAAAAAAATGTTTTGGAGCACACTCCTGTAGTTCTGTTCTGCTTTGTCTCAGAAACAAACCAAAAAATAAAATAAACAGAACAAAACAACAACAACAACAACAACAACAACAACAACAAGCAGAGAGAGAGAAAGAGAGAAGTTCTGACTGACTTGATCTTGAAGTCACCCCATCCCATGGGTACACAACAGGAATGTGGTGACACCACACATAAATAGTTAACATGTTTCATCATCTAGCAGTCTAGCTGGTGCCAAGCAGATGTTGATAGAAAGATTTCAGAGAAGCATCATAAAATTATGATTAAGCCAAAAAGAATTTGAATGGTAAAAACGTAGAGTTTTAAATCTATAAATTTATGACTATTCTGTGCATTTGTGTAAAAATTCAGTCTTAAAGCTGTAGGCGTGCTGTGGATTTGGAAAGACAGAGAGTGGGTGGAGTGGGGAGGGGAGAGGGTGCCCATCCCTGCTTTGGCAGACCTCCACTCTGCGCACAGAGGTGATGGAAGAACAAGATGGCGGACTGCAAGATGGGCAACAATCCAAGTTCTGGGCCAGATAGTCCACGTTCAAATTCTGAATCCACCCCTCATTAGCTGTGTAACCCTGACAGTGGTTACTGAACGTTTCTGTGCCTTCCTTTCCTCAGTAGAAAATGAGCATAATAAGTACCTACCTTATAATGTTTATTAAGTGCGCTAATACCCATAAGACAATTTGCCTCCCACTCCTTTATACATGTTAATAGTTATAATTGTTCCCTTATCATAGGTAGTAGTCTTAGGAGAACACCATGCATTTCGGAAGAGGAAGATGATTTTTCTTTAGATGGAAATCGTAAGGAGTCCCTCACTGTCTGAGGGAGAGGAGAGAAAATAAACTGTCCCGGCATGGACCACTATGTCAGAATACCGTAAGAGGTGGCTTAACCAACAATTTATTTCTCATAGTCTGGAGGCTGGAGGTCTGAGCACAGGGGGCCAGCATGGCTGGTTCCTGGTGGGAGCCTTCCTCCGACCTGCAGATGACCATCTCCTCACTGTGTCCTCCCATGGCAGAGAGCATGAGGCCCCTGGTCTCTCTTCCTCTTCTGATTAAGGGCAGTGATCCCATCATAGGGCTCACCGTCATGACCTCAACTAAACCTAATTCCCTCCCAAAGGTCTCACCTCCAAGTTCCACCACACTGGGGGTGAGGGCTTTACCCATTTTAGGACCACACTAACATTCAGTCCATAATATTAGCACATGGAAACATTAAGAAGATGATTTCAGATTGTGGAAATTGCCATGAAGGAAAGGTTTCCTAAGAATGGGCTCATTTGTACCTGGGATTGGGGTGGGATGGAGAAACCTACTCCAGGTGGCTGGTCAGGTGGGCGTCTTCGGCTGGGATCAGAGCAGAGATCCGGCAGGAGTATTCAGGCTGTGGCAGCAGGAGGGCAAAGGCCCTGAGACAGAGAAGAGCTTGGGTGTTGGGGAAACGGCAGCTGAAGATTTCCAGTGTGGTTGGAGGAAATGTGCAGAGAAGTATGTGCGTGGAGGTGATATGTGGGTGATGGGCAGGGGCTGGTGGGGGAGGGCAGTGATGGAGGTTTGTTCTAAGTGCAGTGGGAAGCCGCTGAGGATTTTAGCCAAATGGAGATATGCCCTGATCTGTGTTTCAGACTTGATGTTATTGTGCCAAGTGCCGTAGTTTATGACTCACATTATTACTCTGGAGAGACACATTTATTAAGTACTTACTGTATGCCAAGCAAGTGCTGACCACTCTGTACACATGGGATAGGAGGGAAACAGGGTATGTCAACAGAAACACCAGTTCACTATAGATGTGAAATTCTAAGGTGAGATGCCAGACCATACACAGATGTTCAAGGGCACAGGCATTAGATGGTGTAAAACTCCCCCTGTAGGGTATAAAAGGTAAAGGGTGTGGGTTTGTGAGGTGGATTTCCTCCTCCCGCCATCCCTCCTCTCCTCTCCCTCCCTTCTTCCTACCTTCTTCCCTTTTTTAAAAAGATTTTTATTTGTTTGAGAGAGAGAGAGTGAGAGTGGTGGGAGGGGCAGAGGGAGAGGGTGAGAGAGAATCCTTGAGCAGACTCCCTGCTGAACACAGAGCTTGCCACTGGGCTCAATCCCAGGACCCTGAGATCATGACCCAAACCAAAATCAAGAGTTGTCCGCTTAACTGACTGAGCCACCCAGGTGCCCTGAGGAGGATTTCTTTGAAGGTAGCTTGTGTCAGACCCCTCCCTCTCCCACTCTCCCCGCTGTGAGGGATTTCAGTGAGACTACTTGGAGAAGGGATTGTCTGGTTGGCATTTGGGGGGCACGTTGAGCTTGGGTCTGATGTGGGAGCATGGGCAGGATGAAGGAGAGAAGTGGTGAGGAAGAAGGAAGTAGGTCAAAGGTGTATGAATGTTAGGCCAGAGGTGCTAACTGGTCATAGTCTAGGTCGTTTATAATGTTGGGTCTAGGATCATTTAAAAGGAGACAGCCCAAAAGAACCATGCGGAGGGACTGAGTTCTTCCTGGGGTGGGCACTAGCTTGGGGAGAGCAGAAGTTTTTTTTTTTTTTTTTTTAAAGAGTTTACTTACTTGACAGAGAGAAATCACAAATAGAGAGGCAGGCAGAGAGAGAGAGAGAGAGAGGGAAGCAGGCTCCCTGCTGAGCAGAGAGCCGGACGCGGAACTCGATCCCAAGACCCCGAGATCATGACCTGAGCCGAAGGCAGCGGCCTAACCCACTGAGCCACCCAGGCGCCCCGAGAGCAGAAGTTTTGAAGACAAGTCAAATGTGGTTATTGTCTAGAACTGGACCTTCCAATTTCTGAAATGAGACCATATTTGAGACGTGATTTGAAGACACTTTAAGATCTCAGGTGCACATGTTGTGGGCCATGCCTCAGAAGGTCTTCCACCAAATGCTAAGAAACAATGTCCCCCACTGAAGACATAAAAGGGAGTATTGAGTTTTGATTTTAACCTTTGAACCACTCTCATTCCATCATTACTGGTTATAGATGGTATTTTGTTGAACCTTCTCTGAGGTGGTAATCTTTTTATCTCCATTGAAAAGGTGGAGAAGTTAAGGCTTGACCAGTTTCCACTGGTCGTTATGAGGCCACAAAACTAGCTGGGAGTCAAGCAGGGTTTGAACCCAGAGCTTCTCTTAGCCACTGTGCCATGCTGCTGGGGGAGCAGTAAAGGGCCCCACCATGGGCTGTCTGACAAGGAACTGTTGGAAATAGCGCAGAGATGGTGGGATTTGATTTTTTTCTTTTTAAAGAAAGAAGGATGTTGGCCAATCCATCAAGCTGAATTTTCCATCTCTCAGTTTAGGACTTGAAAATTCCATCAGAATAAAGTGAGACTTTGGTCCCACGGCGCATGGTATTTTGTCTGGCACATTCCAAGAGGGCAGAGCTGAGTCTTCAGGCAGATGAGAAACAGGGGTTGCTGCTTTCTTCCCACCTCCCCACAACCTTCTTTCTCTGCTGGTGTGTGTTCCCCACTGCCAGCTTCAGTACCTGAAAGTTCAGGGCCAGTCCTGGGGGCTGTGACTCTCCATGAGAGTCTTCATCTTGTGTCCAGTGCTGAGCTTTTCAGGGCTGGAGGCAGTTCTTAAAACTGTAGAGCCATGCGGGAGAGGTGAGGAATTGCCTTTCAGTGGGGCTCTCACGTACCCCTGAAACACAGCCTGTCAACCTCTCCCTCCTGTTCTGTTACCTTACTTGGGGGATGTCCCGAAACCAGTGTCATCTGTGTGGGTCACCAGCTCCAGGAAAGCTGTTGTTAAACACCCATTGTTAGGATCACGACGGTCAGATAAATAAAATACTGCTGTATATTCATGCATGGGCTTTACGGCGTTATATTAAAACAATAAATCAAGTATCACAGACTCAGTATTTGAGCCAGCTTTTACTGCATTATTCCATCCTCTCCATTATTCAGCTTTAAAATCCCTCCCCCTGCATTTATGATTTTTGAAACATTACATCAGTTATGTCCCCATGGCACTTTAATCTAATCCCAAACTTAAGGGGGTAGGTAAGTGTTTAGGACACTGGGCCAGGCTCTGATCATTTTATGAAACCATTGTTTTATAGAAGAACATTACCTTTATTACCAAATTCTGTAGTGTGTTGGGGGGTCAATCTGGTTACAATTACAAATAGCATTTTTTAAGAGTTGCAGTAGAAAGCTCAGCCATTTGAAGATGAGATACGGCTTCCTTGATGGGTCGTAGCATATTGGTGCAAGATGTCAGAAGGGAGCATGTTGGTGCCTCTGCCTGGTGCTTCCCCTTGGGGATATTATGTTCACTCTTGGTGCAGGTGGTTCCAATGGAAACCCTCGACTTGATCGTGAGCCCTGAAGTGATGTTAGTCATTCATAGCACAATCATCACCTATATCAAAGGAGAGCCTTTATGTTCTGGTTAATGCCCTTTGTGAAGTTCACCCCCAATGAACTGGATACCATTAACCCTTTAGAGTAACGGCCTCTTTCTTACCAGACGGGAGGTCAGACCCCTGGGGAAGGGAGCACGTTCTGCAGCACTGCTCTCCACTTCTTGGGGGAAGCGGTGGATGGATGTCTGTCTCCGTTGACCATCCAGCAGCTGCCAACATCCCTGTCTGTAGTTCTTCAATCCCCATTTCTTTTCTGGAACTTGGACGGGAGAGGGAGGGCCTCGAGAAAGGCGTTGTAAACGGCAACGCAAACCACGTGAGTAGGATACTGTTTAACATTCAAGTGGCCTGTCTTCCATATACTGTGAGCCTCTGAGAAGCCAATAAATGTCAAAGAAATGTCAAGTTATGTCTGTATTTATTGGGCCCGCAGTGCATTTCTGAGGAAGCTTTGTGGCATTTGGTCATCACATTCTTTGAAGGTATCACATAGAGTAGGGACCATAAATACATCAAATGGATTTCAGCACCCCCCCCCACCCCACCCCTCTGCACGGTCAACAGCCCAACACTGGAGTGTGCGAGGCACTTCTCTCTTGGGGGTTTGCTTGGCTGGATGATTCTTTTAGCTCTGAAATCAAAAGGAGGTTGTCAGTCGTGTCCCCACAATCAGTAAAGGCCCAAGTTTGGATGCCTTTGATGTTCCTATGTCTTTTGGTAGAAACCTTTTAACGTTGCATGGAAGTAAGCTGCCAGGATTTTTAGCAACTGTCTGGTGGGTGAAGGAAGGTGAGCAGGGAGGTGGGCACTGTGGAAGAAAAGTAGGAAGGTCATTGACATCAGCAGTTGGTATTGGAAGGGCTTTCTAAGACCCGTCTGGCCCCTACCTAGACAGACAGGTGCATCTTTGTCTCTGCAGCTTGTGTAGGAAGACCCTGAGGGGCCCCGCCTTTCTGAGGCAGCCTGGCCTTCAAGGACTGAGCAGAAGTCCCAGGCAGCCCGTTTGGCTCTCTGTCGTTCTCTTTATGAAATCCAGAAGTGAATGTGACAAACTTCTTAGAAAAATCGGCATTGTTAGGGGAATAAATTATTTATTTTCTTTTTGCAGTCTCTCCCTCCAGCTGTTCTCTCAAACTACCTGAATTCTACTGCCCCAGTTTTGTTTTTCTTAATACAGAGAAGCCAACATCATTTTTGATGTATGTCCCGTGCTCCCAGCTGTTGATGCTTATGTTGCCTCTAGCTAAGCCTTCAAAGCATGTGGTCTTATCCCACTTGACGGCTGATGAGACCAGGCAACCTAAGCTGCTCGGTGTCAAAGCAAGAGTTTGAACCCAGGTTTTCCTGCCTTACGGTTCTCCCCTTCTCCCCACTCATTTTGGGCCCATCATCCCAGGGGAATGTCCAGGAAATCCTGGCTCCTAAAATTTGGGGGCCTTTCTGCACAAAAATAAACATCTGGGCAATAGAGTCAAAGCTGGTCAGTTCTGAGGTCCATCCAGAGGCAGAATCTTTGCAGAGGGCTTCCCACCACACCCCCTTTTGCCCAGCAGTTCCCCCTACCCCCGCTGCCCCAGTAGGAAATGGAATCCCAGTCTCCTTGCCAACGCATTATGGAGAACAGGCAAGGTCAATCATTCATCAGTTCAGCTGAAGGCAAAAAGGATGAAGAATGGGATAAACTGAAATTGAGAAGTGTGGCTAACTGTAGTAATTCTGTTATATGTTACCTATTTGAAGCCTTTTAAAAAAACTGAGTCTTGAGCAGAATGATGATTGGTCATCCAGGAAAAGCACGAAGCACCGTGTTGCCGAAAGTTAAGGCTGGGCGCGTCCTCCGTGTCAAACGCGTTCAAAGATTTCAAAGAATTTTTCTTTTTTTTTGATGACTTTCTCTCTGACAATAAAAAGGAGGGACCTGAAACTACATCTGGACAAAGTCATGTTTCTAGAAGAACTTGAGAATTTTGGAGAGAACACTTTTGAAAGGAGACTCCATCAATCTCGTTTTATTGTTAGAATCACCCTTCCCTTCCCCTTTGATAAACCGCCTCATTTGTTCTGTCTTTCTCTTGTCTGTCACGAAACTGTTTTGCACTTGAATCCACCTGCACACTGTTGCTCAGTGTGCCCTCCTCCACGAGGACTTGGTCTCTTAGCCAGCAGGCATTTATTCCTGTGCTAGACATTTGCTTATACGTCCTTCTGAAATATTCCTCCCCTCAAGAATTCTATTGACCACACTAAAAGGAGCATCCCTCACTATGGAAGACAAGGGACCTTTTCTGGCTTTTTCTCTGGCATTGCACTAATGGAAAGTTATGTGTCTTAGAAAAGAAAGTCCAGACGCCTGGTGAAATTGTTAGAATTAGAAGAACCTTAATAATTTGGGCCTTACCGATGTAAGGTGTTTTCCAAGTCAGATATATGTTTGAAAGGTTACATTCATTAATATTGAAAACCAGGCTACACTGCACAGGCTTGACCTCCCCCAAGAACACAATTTTGCAAGTCCACTTGACATCTATTTCCATATCAATAATTGATGTGCTGTTTCCTCATCATTTACAGCTGATTATTAAAAGAAATCCAGAAGGAAATTGACTTGATAATTTGTAGAGATCCCATTTTTTAAAAAAAGTTTTATTTATTTATTTGAGAGAGAGCACAAGTTGGGGGAGGAGCAGTGGGAGAGGGAGAAGCAGACCCCCTGCTGAGCAGAGAGCCGGATGTAGGGCTTGATCCCAGGACCTGAGATCATTTCCTGAGCCGAAGGAAGACACTAACCCACTGAGCCACCCAGGTGCCCCTAAAGTGATCCCACTTTTGACTAAAATATATTGTTGTACTTAATAAGCTTGCATTTCTTTCAATATCCAGTAGTTCAGGACTTTTTCCTGGGCAGAGTCAATTAATGAGATTCTTCTGTATTTCAGTGTTGACAGCTTCCTTTTCATATATTTAAATTATATTGAAGAATTTTGATTCCTAGACATAAAAACAGATTACACAGAAGTTTTGAAATTATTAACCAACGCCAACTCTATGGTGTTTAGTAAGGAAAGTTGTAGATGCTTTGAAGCTGGTTTCTTCATCTTAGTATCACAGGTTCCTGATGGTTGATTTTATGAGTCAACTTGGCTGGGCCATGGGTGCCTAGATAGCTGGTCAAACATTATTCCAGATGCTTCTATAAAGGTATTTTTTTTTTATGAGATTAACATGTAAATTTATAGACTTTGAGTGAAGCAGATTATCTTTCATGATGTAGTGGGTCTCACCCAATCAGTTGCAGACCTTAGGAGACCTCAGGTCTCCCCTGAGTAAGAAAGAATTCTGCCAGTAGTTGGCCTTTGAACTGAGCTGCAACATTTCCCTGGGTTTTTAGCTTGCTGACCTACCCTGTAGATTTCAGACATGCACCTCCATGTCATAGATCTCATAGATCTCAATCCCACCAGCCGTCCCCCGAATATACATATGTCTGTAGATTTAGATATAGATCTTGTTTGTTGTCAGGAGAATCCTGACTAATACAAGAGGCTTCTCAGAATATTAACTGTCTGAGAAAGCGCTCAGCACCCCGCTTGACACATTTTGGAAAATGTATGTGTAGTGAGTTGGCTGGCTTTTAGTGATGAAGAATGACATTTAATAAAGTTTATTTGTCTCTATTTTCTGTCTGATGCTTGTATAGTATTTAGCACAATGGTCATGGTTAGTAAACATATGCAAGAATTTTGGAGAACACCTGAACGAGAGAGGGCAAAGCAATCCAATGGCACGAAACCAGAGAGAAAATAAACTTGTATTTTGTGGCAGGATTCCACTCACAGAAATGGTTTGAGGCAGTTTCTAAATGTCAGGCTTAAACTAGCATATGTGGGAAGTGGAGGAGTAGAGGTTGTTGAATTTAAATAGAAGATGTTAATTTTTTACGTGTTTAAGGAAACTTTGGAGTATTTATATAAACACAATAGGCCTCGGATGGGTAGTTGATAATCAGAGGAATCCTGGTTTCTGTGCAATCATCTGACGGAATGTGTAATTTTCATTTCATGAAATGGTATTTTTTCCTTTGTAGAGGTGAGGCATTAGAAAGTATAGACAATTTGGCAGATACAGAAAGATGGAAAGTAAGGTGGGAATCACTTTTAAAAGATGATTATTATCAATCTTTTGGGGTATTTTTCTTTCTTTTTTTTCTAGGACTTAGTGTTTAGATTTTTCATAGTTGTATTATGTTATAATGTATAAAATAATTTATATCTCTTTTCTGTTTATGTAAAATAAATATTTAATGGAAAATGTATGGAAGTGTGGCTATATTATCCAAGGAGAAGAGTTAGCCTTCCTGGAAATCCAGAGCAAAAGACTGTAAAGATTTTAAAAAAGAGAATCTGCATGGATTGCATGATTCCAATGAATCATGGAACACCACCTCAAAAAATAATGATGTACTGTGTGATGACGAACATAACATGATTAAAAAGAAAAGAAAGTAAGGGTTCCCAAATTAAACTGAATGGGTGACCTAATTTAATTGATACAAAGAAGCTTCTAAAGGCTTCAAGATTCCTGATTAGTTCATTGAAAGATTCATTACAAACAGCTAACAAAAATTTAAAATACAAATGATATCTAAAAATAAATAGTAAAGAGAATCCATTCTTACTGTTAGAATGGAAAATAGTGAGGAGATTCCTTCAAGAAATTAAAAATAGAGCTACCCTATGACCTTACAATTGCACTACTGGGTATTTACCCCAAAGATACAGATGTAGTGAAAAGAAGGGCCATCTGTACCCCAATGTTCATAGCAGCAATGGCCACGGTCACCAAACTGTGGAAAGAACCAAGATGCCCTTCAACGGACGAATGGATAAGGAAGATGTGGTCCATATGCACTATGGAGTATTATGCCTCCATCAGAAAGGATGAATACCCAACTTTTGTAGCAACATGGACGGGACTGGAGGAGATTATGCTGAGTGAAATAAGTCAAGCAGAGAGAGTCAATTATCATATGGTTTTGCTTATTTGTGGAGCACAAGGAATAACACGGAGGACATGGGAAGATGGAGAGGAGAAGGGAGTTGGGGGAAATGGAGGGGGAGACGAACCATGAGAGACTGTGGACTCGGAGGAATTAACTGAGGGTTTTGGAGGGGAGGAGGGTGGAAGGTTGGGTGAGAAGGTTGGTGGTGGGTATTGTGGAGGGTACATATTGCATGGAGTACTGGGTGTGGTGCATAAACAATGAATTTGGGAACACTGAAAAGAAATTAAAAAAATAAATAAAGATTAAAAAAAAAAAAAAGAACATTCTTCCCCGGTTGGTCGTTAGCATCTCTGCTCAGTTCTCAGGACTATAAAGCCACAGTGGTATTTCAAAGGGGAGCAGTCCGGGCTAGTGGTTGAGAGGCCGAGTTCCAGAACCAGACAGCCTGGTTCAAATCCCAACTCTGCCAGACACCAGTGGCGTAAACTTGGGCAACTTTCCTCCTGGGAAAAATGGGGATTAGAAAACTTCTTTCATAACAATTGCAAGGATAACAGGAAAACATGGGGAGAACCCTTCCAACAGTGCTTAGAATATAGTAAACTCTCAATCGATGATTGCTTCTTATTAGATGACCGGAGACTGCTTCTAATTACATCATTAATATAATTTGCAAAGCCATAAACCCCTAGTTAGTGAGTGCAAGGTAACACATGTGTTACATGCATATCTCATTAATACAACCATTCATTACAATGGTTCATGAGATAGGCATGGCATGCCCATTTTGCAGATGAGGCATCTGAGGCTTGGAGAAGTTACTTAGCTTTGCCAAAATCTCACAGCTGGTCAGTGGGAAGACAGGCCTCCACTTGTGGCCTTTAAAACAAGAAAAGCCCAGGTATCCCCAGTCTCAGCTATGCAGGTGTGGGAGCAACTGCAATTGGAGAAGGAAGTGGAAGGGACAGGAAAGGGGGAGTTTGAAGAAGTTTGTCATGACCTATAGGTTCTGAGAATTCACATAAAGGATGGGAGTGATTCTGGAATCTCTTTCAGGGGCTACACTCATTCTTTCAGCTCCACTTCTCAGACTAGACATGTGAGTTACAGCTTTTTGATCATTGTGTTCAAAATCTTTTTCATTAAAAATATGAAACAACAACCCAGAAAGGAGAATGTCTGCTTTCCAGGAGGAATTGCAGAAAAGGAAGACACATTTTCCCCCTTCAATTTTCTCTAGAAAATAAGTCATTGTATCTGAGAATGGTAGTGGAGAATTCGAGTCTGTTTCTATGCATGATTATGTCATGTGCAAACAGCTTGTGAAAGAAACACCCAGGGTAATTTATCAAGGAAACTGCTTTTGACTCTATTCTTTTCCCTGGGGTTTATGAAACTTCAGCAGGTGGCATTTTGGTGCTTAGCATGACAAGCTTGTGAAATTGCAACGGCTAGCAAGGAGGGGGGCAATTTGATCTGGCTTCTTTGGTAGATGAAAGAGAAGGGTAAAATGAACTAACATGTATTGAGCCTTTTGAATGCACTGGGTCTGGGGCTAGAGACTTCAACATACATCTAAATTTACATTGACTTTCACACATCCAATTTAATTGTCACAGTGTTTATTTATTAATTCTGCTAATATTTATTGAGTGCCTACCGATGGGCAGATCCTAGGTAAAGTGCTGGGTTTAGGAGGTGAGCAGGTAGGACTGGAAAGCAGGATAGCCACGTGGGTCTCTGCCGTGCTGCTGAGCTAGAGGGCGGTGTGAGAAGAAATGGATGCCTCCCCTCCTCTGATAGGTTTGCAAACGAGGACACTGGAGCTGAGGGTTTTCAGAATAGGTGTGCAGGCAAGTAATGAGACCGGGCTTCCTTATGCCTGTGTGACCCCTTCAAGACCTCTCTTGTGCATCATTGCTCAGGGGTCTCTGAGGAGTCCATTTAGGATGCTGGGTTTCCTAACTCTCTTCCTCAAGCTTGTAAGTGGTTTGCTTCGACAGCCCCCTTTGCTGAAGTGTGACCATGTCTCTTTTTGTCCTGTGTGCTTTCCTCTGTAGCTCTCGGCTCCTCCTTCTCTCCCTTCTGACCTCCTCTGGAGGGCTGGAGACATGGTAGTAACAAGCGAAGTAGCACAAATAACATGAACAATAAAACAAAGCCCATGGGACCACTGTCCACAGGTCTTCGGCTACTCTTGCCTTCCAGGAAGCTCTCTCGGTGGGAAAGCCTGGCTCCTGGGTCTCCTTCCCTCAGGCTTTGAGGTCACTGGTAGAATTCTGGTCCTTCAGATGCGGCACCGAGGGTCCCTTTGCTGGCAACCAGCGGGGTAGCCTTGTCATGAGGGTCACTTGTGGTTCCTTGTTGGAACTCACATGCCCTCCTACCTCTCCCAGCTGGCCGTGAGACCCCTCAAGTTGAATCCCCTTCACTCTGTGAATCACTCCCCCGGATGCCAGCTGAGAAAACTCTCTGGCTACCACCAGTTAATGCTTAAGTTAGGCCCACTCAGATCATCTACTTTTTGATTAACCAAAGGCAACTCGTTAGTATCTTAATTACATCTGCAAGAATTCTATTTTTTTTAAAGATTTTATTTATTTGACACACAGAGAGAGCACACACAAGCAGGGGGAGAGGCAGAGGGAGAAGCAGACTCCCTGCTGAGCAAGGAGCCCGATGTGGGGCTCGAACCAGGACCCTAGGATCACGACCTGAGCTGAAGGCAGACGCTTAACCAAATGAGACACCAAGGCTCCGCTGTAAGAATTCTTTTTGCCATTTAATGTCATAGAGTCATAGGAAGGATCTCACGAAATCCACAGGACAAGGACCACGGGGGTCATAGAATTCTGTCTGCCACAAGGGGATAGAAGTTTTCAGCAATTCCTCTAACAAAAGGCAAAGTACATTTTGTTTTCAGTTGATCGTCTCCTGGTTTCCTGGTAGACTCCAGATACTTTGTATGTTTTCTAGTAAACCTCTGGAGTAGGTAGGTTTGGTCACCATGCCCATATACTACTCAGAGTCCCTGCTGGGGAGGAGGTCACTGACTGATGACTTTAGCTCTGCATTCTTCCCTGACCTCATGCCAAGCTTCATTTTCCATGGGCTGCTCCAGCAATGATTCCTCAGCAGAAAGCTGCTTTAGCTTATCATTCGAGAACTGCCCTTCAGCTTGGCTGAAACTTTCTAGAACTGCATTGCAGTCTGAGATCTTCATCTGAAACCCCCTCCTTCCCTCTCTCCCTCACAGGCCCACGTGCACATTGCTTTCCCCACCTCCTCTGGACCACCTGTTATCCTCACAGGAATTCCCCCCAATAAATCTCTTGCATATCTAATCTGGTCTTGTCTTCCACTTGTTGGAAAACCCAAACTGATGTAGGTGATGCCAGCAATGTCCCAGGAAACAGGTGGTAAGATGGGGTTCTGGGACTGTGTCACTTATGACCTGGTAGCAAACAGGATCTCATTCTGACTGGATTCTGGGGCACCGATAGTCAGTGGCACAAGGCGGCCTGCTTTGGACTGAATTGTATTCCCTCTAAACTCATCTATTGAAGTCCTAGCTCCCAGTGTGACTGTATTTGAAGTTAGGACTCTTAGGAGGTAATCATCGTTAAATGAGGGAAAGGGTGGAATCCTAATCAGAAATGATTGGTGGCCTTGTAAAAAGAAAATGAGAGACAGATTCTTTTTTTTTTCCCCAGTAACTGACTGACATTCAGCCTGAGGCTCTTCAATATTTCCTGTGATAAGAGCTTTCTTCACTGAGAGCAGACTGCACACTGGGGAACGGGGACATTTTGAGGACACTTAGACATCGGATCTGAGTTGACCCTGCGACTGAGAGACCAAAAGCCTCATCATAGCTCTCTGTTAGAGTGAAGGCCTAAGGGGGCAGGTACGGAATAATGTCCTGGACAAAGTCTGGCTCACAGGGGCCCACAGGCTCCATGGGATCCCTCAGTGGTCATGTCCATGGGCTTTCCCTGAGCTGTTCCAGCCGATGGCTAAACGCTGTGACCACACGGATGCAGTCCCATTTCTGCAAGAAGTAAGACTCCTCTGATGGGCCACCTTGGCTTCAGGACTCTAGGACAGCCTGCAGGAACTTTGGCCAGACTGCATGACAGATGAGGACAGCTCAACCACACCTGCCTTCTTCCCTGACCAGACAGGTCAGACCTGCACTCTGGTCTAATGGCTCTTCCAGTTCTACTTGGTCCTTTTCCGTTTTCCCTTCCTGGCACTTTCTCCAGTAAGTATCTTGCATATCTAATCCCATTTTAGATGGGAGGAGCCAAATCCAATAGGGGAGGAGCCAATCTGGGAGGAGCCAAACCCAATAGGATTTATGGGCAGGGCCTTGTTTATGCACATGGCTGAACGTGCCTTTGGTTGGAATCTTGCTTTAGTAACAGGTAGGTCACCTCACTTGCTCCTCTAATTAATATAAAGCAGCAGAGTGAAATGTAATTGTAAGCTGACAGGGCTATGGTCACCCCAGGAGGTGACTAAACGCCACATTGTCCTCTGACGTATTTGTGTGATAGCAGCTTGCTCAAAGGGGTTCTGTCTGCTCTTTAGTTATGTGGGTTTTGCCAAAGGAGGTCTCTTAATATCTGGGAACAACTCCTCATTGGGACATTTCTTTTTTTGTCAAGAGGCAACAAATCAAAACACCTTTGCCAGGGACCCTACATTGATCGGTTTCCTTCTGAAGCAATTTGTGACCCATCTCTCTCCTCCTGACAGTGTAGCTCTAAGTGCTGAGTTCATAAACGAGTTTATAGAGAGAACTGTTCCATCTCTTGCTCAAAATGATTTCTCCAACTTCAAGATACAGAACCATTATTATCTAGGCCATGGGCCTGACTTTTACCAACTATCGTGTTTTGTGACAGCTACTTGTACTGGTTTTCTAGTTAAAAAAAAAATTCTTTAAAGAAACCACATATATACACAAAAAGAGTTAAGAGAGCTAAGGGTGAAGAGAGGGAGGGTCCACAGAGTGGGAGTAGCATGCTGGCATTCCAGGAAGACACAGGTTCTGATCCCATCTCAGATGTCCACAGACCACGTGTCTTGTGGTGAGTTTTGTAACCCTTACGTACCTTCATTTCTCATCTGGAGTAGGGAATGCTAATGCCACAAGGGTCGGGGAACATAATTTATGTAGAAGCTTCATTTAGGAAGGAACCCCAGCATAATAAAGGTGAGGGAGCAGAGCTTATCCACTGGAAACCAGGAGGCCAAAATTATCATGATGGCTGGTAAGGCCAGCCCTAGGGGCAGCCAAGGGGGCTTGACGTGAAGAGAGTAGTGGAAATTAAATAAATAGGAGCCAATACTTATACTTTTATGAGTACTATGAGCTGTGAATTTAGAAGTAAAGACTTCAAGAGGGCAAGGCAAGTAGGCTGCACCCTGCAAAGGATGGGTCTTGTCCCTGATAAGCCCTTCATCCATATACTGAATGCACGAGTAGACAGCAAGGATGTTGACATGAACTCTAGCTGGCAACTTGGGAAGGGTAGAAGACTGCCCGTGCAAGAATGTATCTTAGCTATTCTCTTCCTGAATCCGTGTTCTTCTTCCCAAAACATGAACAACAGGAGGGAGGGATGGCTTGGAGAGGAAGCCATTTGCATGCTCGATTTCTCACTCACTTAGCAAGCATTTTTGAGCCTCATCAAAATGCCATCCTCAGGGCTTGGTGACCGGAAATGAACATGGAAAAAGACTCGGGCCACATCTTCAGAGAACTATCAGTCCGGTCGTGGAAGGATGTGATGGCGGGTCACCATGGGGGCTTATCGGAAGTAAGGAGGGGCTGGCAAGGAAGCCTCCTGAGAGGGGATGCCCCTGGAGTTTAGTCTGCAAGTTAGCAAGGTGAAAACTAGCAGTTTACACAGGGAGCATCACTCTGAAGGCTCAGCGTTGTGAAAGACCTGTTTGTGAGGTTATTGGGGGAATTTTTCATAACTCGTACAACAGTAAAAGTATAGAGTGTAAGCTGTCTCCCAAGTGAAGGAGATAGATGTTGTGGGAAAGGCAGCTTGGGTATGATCATTACGTCTTTCACCGACAAAATCTCAGGTAAAGGGCTTTGCATGGGGATGTGTCATGTGGAGCACAAGTTGGCACAACCACATGTCCAAAGCAGTAAGCACTTAGCAGAGTGGAGCCAGTGTCTCTGGTTGACTTCTAGACACAGCCCGTCTCCAGGGAATCTCTTCCAGAACTGGAGAAGGGATGGGTGAGTGTCGACGTAAGAAGCCACTACCCGGCTCCCACAGTCACAGACAGACAGATGAGCTCTGTGGGGTTTATTTCTCCAGGGGGCTGTGGGTTAGCTTCCCTGGTTGCACAGCAGGAGGTATGTGAGAAATTGCTCGGAGAAGCTCTTGGGTTTCTCTGAGCAGTCTGCTTCGTGCTCTCTTCCACCCTCAAAAAGGCGTCCATCCCTTCATGTGCCCTTTCTGTGCCACTCCAGGACCCTGACTTCTGCATTTCAGGACAATGTGTGCATGAGGGAGTCCCATGTTGTTTCCCATCTTGCCCACCATTGTGTTAAGAAAACCACGAATGAATTCTCTCTTTGTGTTTTGAGCCAGCCTGGCTTCCCTGCTTCCTTGGAGTGGCCTGTCCCTTCCCTACCTCATTCCACAGACCCTCTTTGGCTGAACGTCTTTCTTTCTTCCTTAATATGTCCTTATCTCTGTTTCCTGGAGTCACTTTTATTTACCCTATAATCATTTTCTCTGCCAGTTAATAAACTCTGCCTTATTTATTTTTTTCCCTATGCAGTGGGTAATGTGGCTTCAGTGAGCTTTCTGTCATTTGCCTAAAAACTGTTATTAAGTTGTGTAACAGTGTTGTGTAATGTGTAATTGTGTAATTGTGTTATTAAGTTGGTAACAGTGTCACATGCCTCATCCTGCTGAGAAGGCTTGGGCTGGGTTCCAGGGAGCCTCCCCATGATCATCTCCCTATTTGTTCATGCAGAGATGAAGTGGTATAGTTTGAGCTTGCAAAGGCCAAGGAACAAAAGCTTTACCTTGATGCCTTCATGCCTGACAGGAACCCGCTGCATGTGTCCCTTCTCATCTTTATCTGAGTCACATGGAATCACTTGAAGTCCCTCCAGTCTGTTGGGCTTTTATTTTCCTGCCCACCTTGGGGGTGTCTTGGATAAAATGGCCAAGCCGACTGGCTGAGAATCAGCATGCATTTCTTTTTCCTGCCACACTTTTGCCTGGAGTTGAATTACAGTCATACATCAACCCGTGGCCCCCATAGACTCTCTGGCGGACCAACATTGTGGCTCTTCATCTTGTTTCATGGATTAATTTCCCCTGAGAGTTTGCTTTTTAACATTTTTTAAAAATAAAAAAGGTAAGCTTTTTTCCCCAATATCCAAAGCCATTCATGTGTGTCATATAAAAACTATGAAATGCAGATAATTGAAAAGGGAATAAAATGCACCCCTGAATCCCACCATCCAGAGATAATCATCCTGGTATTTTGTCTGTAATTATAGACATACACACAAGGATGCATAATAAGCTGGTGTGTGTGTGTGTGTGTGTGTGTGTGTTTGTGTGTATGTTATATGCACTTTATTTTCTTTACAAAATCAGAGTCATATCATACATACAATTTTTAATTTATTTTTTATTTATTTATTTATTTATTTGACAGAGAGAGAGATCACAAGTAGGCAGAGAGGCAGGCAGAGAGAGAGGAGGAAGCAGGCTCCCTGCTGAGCAGAGAGCCCGACACGGGGCTCGATCCCAGGACCCTGAGATCATGACCTGAGCCGAAGGCAGCGGCTTAACCCACTGAGCCACCCAGGTGCCCTCATACATACAATTTTGTAGTATGCTTTGCATGTCCTGAACATCTTTTCTTGCCAATGCATACTTATCTGGTTCAGTTTTAATAGCTGAACAGTACCTTATCATACTAATGTAGTATAATTTCCTTAACTGATTTGCTGTTCTTGGTTGTTTAGGTCGCTTCAAACTTTTTATGATATGTATAAAAATGGACACAGTTAAAAAATCTTTATGCACAGCCTTTTTTTCCCTTAGCATAAATTTTTCCACATAGAATTATTGGAGCCAAAGAAGGCATATTTGTGAAGCTTTGAAAACTTCCTGCCAAATGATTCCCTCCCGCCCCCGCCAATCCCCGTTAAGTCGTGCCAGTATGCACATTCTCCATTAGCTGGGGTGTACCCATTTCTGCTCACCCTGAGATTTTTGAGTAGGTAGGAGTTTTGTGGTCTTGGACAGCTTCCAGAAACGCAGATAGCAGGCTTCTGGAATCTGGAAATCTGAATCTAGTTCCACTTGATGGTGGGTAGGACACGACTCTACGGTATGGAGTTTGCAAGCCCCCAAAAGGTGCCTGGAACACCACCAGCAGAACTATGCATTCTTCTAAACTTGTCCAGAACTTTCCATCTCATGTTGCCTTTCCTATTGCCTTCCTTTTGTCCCGGCCATCTTTATTTCTATCGTATGTATACATTGTACCAGATTCTGTGCTCATCTCTTTTGGTCTCTCATTTTGTGTACAGAGATACTGCTTCTCCATCCTGACTGAACTCCTCTGGGGAGAAGAATGTTTGAGTTTATTCTGTAAATTCAACCTTGCGAGACACTTGGTGATGTATAGAGTAGGTGATAAATACCTGCTGACTCAGCTGACTTTCAGGCCAGACCTGTAGCTATCGCCTGGTGGGGATTTCTAGGGTGTTGCTTAAGTCATAGAAAAGTACCAGTGTGGAGGGGAAGAGTGCTTTCTTCTGATTTCCAGGAAATAAAACCACATACAATGCTGGGGGATCCTTTTCCTAAGCCTTCAGAGAAATGCATCACATTCTTTGTTATCCCCTCAAGGAGTCATACAGCTTGCTATCTTCAAGCTGTATTACATGGAAAATCGAAGCTTTAATCAATTTTGCCTCTTGTTGTCTCTGAGTTCCAGTCTCTTGATTTTATTTCCTGAGCTGGAATTCATAGGAGGAAGGGCACATGCACTGGCTGAGTGGAGACAATGGGCTATTTCTCTGGGGTTACTGATGCCCAAGGGGGGTTTGTTTTCCTCCCCACACTCTTTCCCACCCCACTGTACTCTTCCACAGCCTTTGGGCAGGCCACAGTGGAGGTGGAGACAATGGCTCTTAACTTGAATGCTAATACCCAGATCACTTGGGATTCTGTTCCAGTGGCTTCCCCGACCTTCTCTAATAGTGAATGACCTTTCCATGTCTTTGAGTCTTGACATCACTGGTTTGGGTTGAGAGGATGGTGTTGTAAGTGATATAAATGACAGCGGAATCAGGATAGTGGTTATAATTTGGTAGTAACTTGATGTCATAGCAGCAACATGAATCACATATGGAGGGGGGCAGAGGGCATGGGGCATGGAGGCTGCTCACATTCCTACCTCCCCGACAGTGGCAATCCCATGTGAGGCATGGGATTCTGGAGAAGTGGGTTCAGAGCAGAAAAAAGGAGGAGCATGGCAATCTCTCGGGTCAGGCTTTGGGATCAACAGATTGACCAAGGTTTGTGATTTATTAGTTGGGAATAGCCACACTCAAGCGCTTAGCATTGATGGATATTTTTCTCATTACATTTCAAACATAGAAAATGGTCCTTTCTGAATGAGAAATCTGGGGCCATTTTAGTCATTAGTCATTTGAAACTTTCTCTCCTGGTGTTACAGAGAGAAAAAAATGACAAGAACTAAAACACGTTCCTAACTCTGAATTGCTTATATAGAACAAAATGAAATGCTTAAGTTCAGTAACTCCATTAGTCTGGTGGTTTGCCTCTCTTTCTTTCTTTCTCTCTCTTTTATTTTTTTCCATTTCTGTTTTAGCAGACTGTTGTATTCAGATCTTTTATTATATGGGAACAAAAATAATTGAATGCATACTGTGCTGGGTACGTATGAGTGCATATTAACTCTTCAGTGGGTCCCCGTGGCACCTGTGAAATCTAAGTCCCTACCACGATTCAAGGAAGGGGTTCAATTAGCATTTAATGATTAAACAAAGTGGGTTCAAAGAATAAAACCTCAACTCCATGCGAGTGGAGGCAGATGCTCTGAAAATCCTGGGGAATTTCAGTGTTGATTTATCTTTGGGTGTGTCAGTGTCAGACACATACGCTTAGTATTCATTCTGCCAGTGGCCCGGTTGCAACCTCAGTCTAATTTGAGGATACTTTTAGCAGCCAAGTACAAACAGTTGGTTGGCCTGCAGAGAGCCATTGTCCTTAGAGGACATAGAACATGTCACCCCAAAATATGTCACTTTGGCATAGGATCATTTTGAGCTGAAGGCAGTTGAGAAGAAGCAGCTACAAGGAAAGCTCCCCACCTCCCCCCTATTCACCTGAAAGCAGGACACAACATTTCAAGGGTGTCTCTTCTTCTTTCTTTTCCAAGGAGGACAAAAGGTAATCATAAGAGACAATTTTAGCTCCATATCAGCCTGGATATGGCACCAGAGGCATCTATGTCACTAGCTTTTAACTACCATCAGTTTCCATTCTACTTACCTTCCCATAGTTTACTAACTTCGGAAGTCTCAAATCATTTTCCTCATTTCTCTATAAATGTATTGTTCTTTTGTTGGAACTGCTATACAAGCCTGAGTTCTAAGCCACTTCTTTGAGTTACTTATCTCTGAGTCTTCTCATGTGTTACATGTGCAAAACACATGTCAAAACACTTGTCTGTTTTTCTCTTGAGAATCTCTCTGTTATCACAGAGCCCCAACTGTAACTGTAGTAGTTTGTAGAAGTGGTAGACACAGCTATTGCATCTGGACACCAGCACTCACACTGCCTTTATTCTGTGTGATCTCACATTATCTTCTGAACAGGAAGAGGAAGTCGAAATTATTTCCTCACTTCACAAAAGGAAATTGAGGCTCGGAGAGGCTGAGACCACTCAGGATGCCATGCTGTAAAGTTTGAGCCTGATGCTGCTATTTTGGCTTCATACACAAGTTAGTTTTCTCTTTATTCTGGGACAACATAGGAAGCTGGTGAGTGGCAAGTTTTAGGGGACAGGTCTATTTACCAAGGGCTCATGCACAAATGAGATGAAGGGATGTATGTCAGCTTGTCTGAGGTACACAGTGCTCTCAGTGAAAGGCGCTTGAAATTATTAAAATCTTAGAGAATATCCACAAGTGAAATTCTCTCTCTCTCTCTCTGTCTCTCTCTCTCTCTCACACACACACACATGCACACACACATTCGTACACTCACACACTCATCACCTCTTAAAGGCAAAACAAAAAGCAAACCACTTAGGCATCAAAGCTTATTTGAATTATTTTTGTTAGAAATATTTATAAAATGAGGTGAAACTTATCCCACCTTCTTAAACAGATTATATGAAATTAAGTCGTAAACTTAGCTATGTCAGGAATTGTGTTTATTTTGTTCATATTACATCCTCAGCACTGAGTTCTGTGTCTAGTGCAGAGTAGGTATTCCAGAAACATTTGTTGAGTGAATCAATGAATAAATTAAAAAAAAAAACACATCTAGGGAATCCAGGGTGGCTCAGTGGGTTAAAGCCTCTGCCTTTGGCTCAGGTCATGATTCCAGGGTCCTGGGATCAAGCCCCACATCAGGTTCTCTGCTCAGCGGGGAGCCTGCTTCCTCCCCTCTTTCTGCCTGCCTCTCTGCCTACTTGTGATCTCTGTCTGTCAAATAAATAAATCTTTAAAAAACCCCACATCTAGATAGAACAAAATTAACAAAAAAGTAAAGAAAACTAACAATTAATTTGTTAATAAATTAACAATTAATTAATTTTAACAAAAAATAAACAAAATTAAAAATTAACAAAATTTAAGAAGCTAGTGTATTTTGGGTGACCATCTCATTTTAAGTCAATGAAGAGCTCTGTTTGTGATCTGTCCTGAACCTTCATTTTATTTTTTTTTAATTCTTTAAAACTCATTACTCTCATTACTTTGCTTTGGACCTCACGGACGCCCTTCCTTAACCATAAATTCACAGTTGCTAAACCCAGCTAGAACCAAGTCAAGTTCTTCAACTCCATCTGATTTGTGTGGCCTATCACCTTGGATTATTTTTCTAAGTAAAAGGAAACCATTTGCTTGCTGACAATCCACTAATTTAAATATACCTTCAGGTATGGATTTTCCATAAACCTGGTAACCAGCCCAGCCTGTTTGGCTTTTAATTCTGAAATTTATTGGCTCTTCCTTGCCTTTTGCAGTTACAAGCTCATTCTTAATTGTTCATTTTTATTCTTACCCCAAACATAGTAAATCTTAATAGTTGTGCCTCCAGCGTTAAAAGGGAATGTGGTAGCTGTGGAGAAAAGTATTCAAAAGCACATTAGTTTAGCGACAATATAATAATGTTTCCAAGCTGCTCATAAGAGCTTATATTGACTTTCAGAACAATTGTGCAGAGATGTTTTTGAAGGGACCCTCCAGATAGATGCCTTCTCCCCACCTCAAGATTGTCATCACATGTTTCTTCTTCCATCTCTGAGTCATTCAGAACTGTGAAAATTCTATTTTTCCACTTTAATTACAGAACTGGATGAGGATGTATTCCGTTGTTTGGCAGTATTACTAACGCAGTCTATTTGTTTATGGCTCTTTGAGAAAGCTATTTTAATAAGGTCAGATTTGCAATTTAAATGAACTTTAATATTTCTTGCAAAGGCTGGGGCTGCTTATTTATGTGAGGGGTGAACATGGTAGAAATTTATGGTTTAAAAATATGTTCTCCTGTTTTCTTTTCCAAATGATGCATCTCAGGTGATAAACGTTTTCAATGATATTTATAATTTTTTCTTTCCAGAAAAGGGCAGAAAATCCAAATCAGTGAAATCAATCATGACTCTAAATGGGGTTGTTAATACTGTATTTTTCTGCTTTTCCCGTTAAAATTTCTACCCCAAACCCCTATCGTATTCATGAAAAAAAATTACTCAGACACAATCCTGTGGGTGAACTCTGTTCTAGCACTCCCATAACACACAAACCAGCGGAAATCACAACATGACACAACAAAAACTATTCTCTGAACTTTAAGGAGTGGCCATTTATTGAATTTAAATTGCTCTGGATGGAGAGAACTTTAAGTAAAGAATGGAGCCTCTGCATTTACCTGTCAAAGGAATCTGTGATTGAGTTGTCAGGCAGGACAATTTATACCACAGCCTGACAACTCAGGGATCAGGAGGGGTGGGCTTTAGAGAAATTCATTAAATAGGCTTAGAAGTTATTTCTTGATTGGAGTGATGAGAGACAGAGAAGGGGCACCGTCCTTTCTCTGGCTTGAATTCTGCCTCCTACTTTGTGGGTGCTTTATAGATGCTCTGTTGGAAACACAAAAACCAAAGCAAGGGTTAGAAGATCTGAATGAAGCTTAAGTAGTAAAGGTTTGTAGGCACCCATGTTGAAAATATTTGAGTACATTGGAACAGGATGACTTTCACATAATTTGAAAACTAAGATTAGAAGAATAATGAGATAAGTTTTCTACTTTAAATTTTCTGTTAGTTTGAAAGATTCAAATGTATCTACAGAAACAAAATTCTACCAGGAATTACATCTTGGTAAAATTCCTTCCTCCCCTCCTTCCTTCCTTCCTCCCTTCCTCCCTTCCCCACTCCTTCCCTCTCTTCCTCAACTCCCTCTCTCCCTTCCTTCTTTCCTTTTTTCCTTCTTCCTTCCAACAGATTGCTATTCAGTTTTACCTATTTGAGAGGCTTAGCATTCTTTTAAGTCAGGTAACTCTCAGCCAATGAGACCTTGTCTCCTTACATGCCCAGCCAAGCCTCAGGAAATAGGAACCTCAATAATCATTTACATTTCCTCACCTTACATTCACTCCTCAGTTCATACCCTTTCCATGTCTACCCCTGACATTCTGCTAAAACTCTTCTCTCCAAGTTCAGCAAGACTCCCACAACTGGGAATCCAATGGACACATTCTTTCCTTGATTTTTGTGACTTCTCTTGAGAATAGGCCCTGAATGTATCATTTGCTTTACACTTGGACTTCTCTTCTCTTATGAAATCTTGGTTTTCCTCATGTATCTGTGATTATTCCTTCTGGGTCTCTTTCAAGAGTGCTGAGACCCTAAATGTTTCTCAGAGTGCTTTTGGGTCCATTGCTCCTCTTACTCCATATGCTTTCCCTGGTAACTTCATCTGTACTCAAGGCTTTAGTTACCACTTACATGAAACATGAGACATGGGATCTGAAGGTGTCCTTAGCGGGTGACATGGTGGTTCCCATTGGTTTCTTTGGTTTCCATCTCCATGAAAGGCCCCGAAATGCATTCACCCAACCAGAAGTCTAAGTCATAGATGCTTTTGCTGGCCCATCCCATAGCCAACCAACATATCATCACTTAAAATGCCTCTCAAATGCATCCCACTCTCTCTATTCCTAGAGAGAGTGACTGTCTTGGTCCTAGTTACTTATTTTTGTCTGGATCCCTCCCTACTTCCAATCAGGTCGTGTTCTCAGAGCCATCTTCCATGCTGCACCTGAAGAGAATTTCCTCAAACATAATACCTAGTTATGTCATTCTCCTGTTCATACTTCCAATAGCCATCCAAAACTTTCCACAGAAATTCCAAATTTCCATCACCCAATTGTCCCTCCCTTCTGCTATGATCCTCTTTGCTGTTTCTTATAAACCACCTATGAGTGAAAACATATGACACTTGTCTTTCTCTGATTGACTTATCTTGCTCAGCATAATGTGATGAGCACTGGGTGTTATACATAACTTATGGATTATTGAACACTACATCTGAAACTGATGATGCACTATATGTTGGCTAATTGAATTTAAATTAAAAAAAAATGAAACAAAAACAAGTTCCCAATTCCTTGACTATCTCTTTGTTATTGCTTTATTTTTATTTTTAAAATTTTTATTATTTATGTATTTATTTTTCTTTTAAGACTTTATTTAAATTCAAGTTATACTTGAATTTTAATTTAAATTTAAAGTATTTAATTTAAATACTACTACATACAGTGTAGTATTAGTTTCAGGGGTAGAATTTAGTGATTCATCAGTTGCATATAATAGCCAGTGCTCATTAAATCAAGTGCCCTCCTTAATTGCCAATTGACCCCTCCACCCACCCACCTCCCCTCCAGCAACGCTGTTTGTTCCCTGTAGTTTAGAGTCTCTTATGGTTTGCCTCTCTCTCTGTCTTTAACTTATTTTATTTTTCCTTCCCTTCCCCTATGTTCATCTGGTTTGTTTCTTTTTCTTTTTTTTTTTTTTTAAGTTTTTTTATTTTTTTCAGCATAACAGTATTCATTATTTTTGCATCACACCCAGTGCTCCATGCAATCCGTGCCCTCTACAATACCCACCACCTGGTGCCCCCAACCTCCCACCCCCCAACATCTGGTTTGTTTCTTAAATTCCACATATGAGTGAAATCTTATGGTATTTGTCCTTCTGTGACTGACTTATTTTGTTTAGCATAATGCATTCTAGCACCATCCATGTCATTGCAAATGGCAGGATTTCATTCTCTTTGATGGCCAAGTAATATTCCATTGTATATACATACCACATTTTCTTTATACATTTATCTGTTGATTGACATCTGGGCTCTTTTCATAGTTTGGCTACTGTGGACATTACTGTTATGAACATTGAGGTGCATGTGCCCATTTGAATCACTATTTTTGTATAAATACCTAGTAGTGCAATTTCTGGGTCATAGGGTAATTCTATTTTTAACTTTTTGAGGAACATCCATACTGTTTTCCAGAGTGGGTACACAAATTTGCATTCCAACCAACAGTGGGAGAGGGTTCCCCTTTCTCCGCATCCCTGCCAACACCTGTTGTTTCCTGTGTTGTTCATGTTTGTCCTTCTGAAAAGTGTCAGGTAGTATTTCATTGTGGTTTTGATTTGCATTTCCCTGATGATAAGTGATGTTGAGGATTTTTTCATGTATCTGTTGGCCTCCTGTATGTCTTCTTTGGAGAAGTATCTGTTCATGTCTTCCACCCATTTCTTTTTTTAAAATTTTTATTTTATTTTATTTTAAAAAAGGACTTTATTTATGTATTTGAGAGTGAGGGAGAGCACAAGCAGGGGGAGGGGTGGAGGGAGAGGGAGATGCAGACTCTCTGCTGAGTAGGGAGCCAGATGTGGGGCTCCATCCCAGAACCCTGGGATCATGACCTGAGCCAAAGGCAAACATTTAATTGACTGAGTCATCCAGGCCCCCCAGGTAAATTATAATTTTAGACAAATAATTTCCTTGTATAAGGATGTCTCATATGATACTTTTCTTTTTTAAAATTTTATTAATATATAATGTATTATTTGCTTTGGGGGTACAGGTCTGTGAATCCTCAGTCTTACACAATTCACAGCACTCACCATAGCACATACCCTCCCCAGTGTCCATAACCCAGTCACCCTATCCCTACCCTCCCACACCCCCAGCAACCCTCATTTTGTTTCCCGAGATTAAGAGTCTCTTATGGTTTGTCTCCCTTCCCGGTACCATCCTGTTTGATTTTTTTCCCCTTCTCTTTCCCACATGACCTCCTGCCATGCCTCTCAAATTCCTCGTGTCAGAGAGATAATATGATAATTGCCTTTCTTTGATTGAGTTATTTCGCTAAGCATAATACTCTCTAGTTTCATCCACATCATTGCAAATGGCAAGCTTTTTTGATGGCTGCATAGTACTCCATTGTATATATACATACCACATCTTCTTTAAAAAAATTTTTTTTTAAATTAACATATAATGTATTATTAGCCCCAGGGTTACAGGTCTGTGAATCACCAGGTTTACACACTTCATAGCACTCACCATAGCACATACCTTCCCCAATGTCCATATCCCCACCACCCTCTCCCAACCCCCTCCCCCTGGCAACCCTCAGTTTGTTTTGTGAGATTAAGAGTCTCTTATGGTTTGTCTCCCTCCTGATCCCGTCTTGTTTCATTTATTCCTTTCCTACCCCCCAAACCACCATGTTGCATCTCAACTTCCTCATATCGGGAGATCATATGATAATTGTCTTTCTCTGATTGGCTTATTTCGCTAAGCATAATACCCTCTAGTTCCATCCAAATGGCAAGTCATCACAAATGGCAAGATTTCATTTCTTTTGATGGCTGCATAGTATTCCATTGTAGATATATACCACTTCTTTATCCATTCATCTGTTGATGGACATCTAGGTTCTTTCCATAGTTTGACTATTGTGGACATTGCTGCTATAAATATTTGGGTGCACATGCCCCTTCAGATCACTACATCTGTATCTTTAAGGTAAATACCCATTAGTGCAATTGCTGGTCATAGAGTAGCTCTATTTTCAAGTTTTTGAGGAACTTCCATACTGTTTTCCAGAGTGGCTTCCCAGCTTGCATTCCCACCAACAGTGTAGGAGGGTTCTTTCTCCTCATCCTCACCAACATCTGTTGTGTCCTGACTTGTTAATTTTAGCCATTCTGACTGGTGTGAGGTGCTATCTCACTGTAGTTTGGATTTCTATTTCCCTGATGCTGAGTGATGTTGAGCACTTTTTCATGTGTCTGTTGGCCATTTGCACGTCTTCTTTGGAGAAATACCTGTTCATGTCTTCTGCCCATTTCTTGATTGGATTATTTGTTCTTTAAGTGTTGAGTTTGATAAGCTCTTTATAGATTTTGGATATTAGCCCTTTATCCGATATGTCATTTGCAAATATCTTCTTCCATTCTGTTGGTTGTCTTTTGGTGTTGTTGATTGTTTCCTTTGCTGTGCAAAAGATTTTGATCTTGATGAACTTCCAATAGTTCATTTTTGCCATTGTTTCCCTTCCCTTTGGTGATGTTTCTAGGAAGAAGTTGCTGCAGTTGAGGTCAAAGAGGTTGCTGCCTATGTTCTTCTCAAGGGTTTTGATGGATTCCTGTCTCACATTGAGGTCTTTCATCCATTTTGAGTCTATTTTTATGTGCGGTGTAAGGAAATGGTCCAGTTTCATTCTTCTGCATGTGGCTGTCCAATTTTCCCAATGCCATTTGTTGAAGAGACTGTCTTTTTTCCATTGGGCATTCTTTCCTGCTTTGTTGCAGATTAGTTGATCATAGACTAGAGAGTCCATTTCTGGGCCTTTATTCTGTTCCATTGATCAATGTGTCTGTTTTTTTTTTTTTTTAATTAGAAAAAAATTTTTTAAAGATTTTTTATTTATTTCACAGAGAGAGATCACAAGTAGGCAGAGAGGCAGGAAGAGGAGGGGGGAGTAGGCTCCCTGCTGAGCAGAAAGCCTGATGTGGGGTTCTATCCCAGGACCCTAGGATCATGACCTGAGCCGAAGGCAGAGGCTTTAACCCACTGAGCCACCCAGGCGCCCCTCAATGTGCCTGTTTTTGTGCCAGTACCATACTGTCTTGATAATGACAGCTTTGTAATAGAGCTTAAGGTCTGGAATTGTGATGCTGCCACTTTGGTTTTCTTTTTCAACATTCCTCTGGTTATTCAGGGTCTTTTCTGGTTCCATATAAATTTTAGGGTTATTTGTTCCATTTCTTTGAAAAACATTGATGGTATCTTGATAGGGATTGCATTAAATGTGTAAATTGTTTTAGGTAGCATTTACATTTTCACAATATTTGTTCTTCCAATCTATGAGCATGGAACGTTTTTCCATTTCTTTGTGTCTTCCTCAATTTCTTTCATGAGTACTTTATAGTTTTCTGAGTACAGGCTCTTTGCCTCTTTGGTTAGGTTTATTCTTAGGTATCTTATGGTTTTGGGTGCAGTTGTAAATAGGATTGACACCTTAATTTCTCTTTTCTCTGTCTTGCTGTTGGTGTATAGAAATGCAACTGATTTCTGTGCATTGATTTTATATCCTGAAACTTTACTGAATTCCTGTATGAGTTCTAGCAGTTTTGGAGTGGAGTCTTTTGAGTTTTCCACATAAGGTATCATATCATCTGCAAAGAGTTAGAGTTTGACTTCTTTGCTGATTTGGATGCCATTTATTTCTTTTTGTTGTCTGCTGAGGCTAAGAATTCTAGTACTATGCTGAATAACAGATATATAATGGATATATATATATATATATATATATATATATATATATATATAACAGATATATAATGGATAGCTCTGCCATGTTCGTGACCTTAGGGGAAGAGCTCTCAGTTTTTCCCCACTGAGAATGATATATGCTGTGGGTTTTTCATAGATGGCTTTTATGATATTGACGTATGTATCCTCTATCCCTTCACTGTGAAGAGTTTTGATAAAGAAAGGATGCTATACTTTGTCAGATGCTTTTTCAGCATCTATTGAGAGTATCATATGGTTCTTGTGTTTTCTTTTATTCATGTATTGTAGCACATTGATTGATTTACAGATGTTGAACCAACCTTGCAGCCCAGGAGTAAATTCCACTTGGTCGTGGTGAATAATCCTTTTACCATCCTGTTGGATCTTATTGGCTAGCATTTTGGTGAGAATTTTTGCATCCATGTTCATCAAGGATATTCACCTGTAATTCTTTTTGATGGGGGGGGCGGGGTCTTTGTCTGGTTTTGGGATCAAGGTAATGCTGGCATCATAAAATGAGTTTGGAAGGTTTCCTTCCATTTCTATTTTTTGGAACAGTTTCAGGAGAATAGGTATTAATTCTTTAAATGTTTGGTAGAATTCCCCTGGGAAGTTGTTTGGCCCTGCGCTCTTGTTTCTTGGGAGATTTTTGATGACTGCTTCAATCTCCTTACTGGTTATGGGTCTGTTCAAGTTTTCTATTTCTTCCTAGTCCAGTTTTGGTAGTTTATATGTCTCTTGGAATGCATCCATTTCATCCAGATTGTCAAATTTGCTGGTGTATAGTTTCTCATAAGATGTTCTTATAATTGCTTATATTTCTTGGTATTGGTTGTGATCTCTCCTATTTCATTCATGATTTTATTAATTTGGGTCATTTCTCTTTTCTGATATGTCTGGCTAGGGGTTTATCAATCTTAGTAATTCTTTCAAAGAACCAGCTCCTAGTTTCGTTGATTTGTTCTAAGATTCTTTGGTTTCTATTTCATTGATTTCTGCTCTCATCTTTATTATTTCTCTTCTACTGCTGGGTTTAAGTTTTCTTAACTGTTCTTTCTCCAGCTTCTTTAGATGTAGGGTTAGGTTTAGGTGTAGGTACTTGAGACCTTTCTTCTTTCTTGAGAAAGGCTTGTATTGCTATATACTTTCCTCTCAGGACTGCCTTTGCTGTGTCCCAAATATTTTGAACAGTTGTGTTTTCATTTCATTTGTTTCCATGAATTTTTAAAATTCTTCTTTAATTTTCTGGTTGACCCATTCATTCTTTAGTAGGATGCTCTTTAGCCCCCATGTATTTGAGTTCTTTCTACCTTTTCTCTTGTGGTTGAGTTCTAGTTTCAAAGCATTGTGATCTGAAAATATGCAGGGAATGCGTCCAATCTTTTGGTACCAGTTGAGACCTGATTTGTGACCCAGGATGTGATCTATTCTGGAGAATGTTCCATGTGCACTTGAGAAGAATGTGTGTTCTGTTGCTTTGGGATGGAATGTTCTGAATATATCTGTGATATCCATCTGGTCCAGTGTGTCATTTATGACCTTTATTTCCTTGTTGATCTTTTGTTTAGATGATCTGTCCATTACAGTGAGGGGGATGTCAACGTCCCCTACTATTATTGTCAACTGTGTTTCTTTGATTTTGTTATTAATTGTTTTATATAATTGGCTCCTCCCATATTAGGGGCATAGATATTTAAACTTGTTAGATCTTCTCGTTGGACAGACCCTTTAAGTATGATACAGTGTCCTTCCTCATCTCTTATTATAGTCTTTGGTTAAAATCTAATTTATCTGTTATAAGGATTGTCAGCCTAGCTTTCTTTTGATGTCCATTAGCATGGTAAATTGTTTTCCACCCTCACTTTAAATCTGGAGGTGTCTTTGGGTCTAAAATGAATTTCTTCCAGACAGCATATTGATGGGTCTTATTTTTTTAATCCATTCTGATACCCTGTGTCTTTTGTTTTGGGGCATTTAGCCCATTTACATTCAAGGTAACTATTGAAAGATAGGAATTTAGTGCCATTATATTGTCTGTGAGGTGACTGCTACTGTCTATTGTCTCTGCTCCTTTCTGGTCTGTTACTTTTAGGCTCTCTTTGCTTAGGGGATCCCTTTCAACATTTCCTATAGGGCTGGTTTGGTGTTTGCAAATTCTTTTAGTTTTTGTTTGTCCTGGAAGCTTTTTATCTCTCCTTCAATTTTCAATGACAGCCTTGCTGGATATCGTATTCTTGGCTGTATATTTTTCTCATTTAGTTCTCTGATTATTTCATGCCAGTCCTTTCCGGCCTGCCAGGCCTCTGTGGATACATCTGCTGCCAATCTAATATTTGTACCATTGTATGTTACAGACCTCTTGTTCCAAGCTGCCTTTAGGATTTTCTCTTTGTCACTGAGACTTGTAAGTTTTACTATTAGGTGTTGAACTATTTTTGTTGATTTTGAGAGGGGTTCTTTGTGCCTCCTGGATTTTGATGCTTGTTCCCTTCACCAAATTAGGGAAGTCCTCTGCTATAATTTGCTCCAATATACTTTGTGGCCCTCTCTTTCTTTCTTCTTCTTCTGGGATCCCAATTATTCTAATATTGTTTTATCTTATGGTATCACTTATCTCTGAAATTCTCCCCTCATGTTCCAATAGTTGATTATCTCTCTTTTTCTCAGCTTCTTTATTTTCCATAATTTGGTCTTCTATATCACTGGTTCTCTCCTCTGTCTCATTCATCCTAGCAGTAAGAGCTTCCATATTTATTTTGATTAATAGTTTTAATAGTTTTAAATAATTAATAGTTACTTTGATTTGTAGTCTTTGATTTCATTAATAGTTTTTTTATTTCAACTTGGTTAGATTTTAGTTCTTTTATTTCTCCAGAAAGGGATTTTGTTTCCCCAGAAAGGAGTTCTCTAGTATCTTCTATGCTTTTTTGAGCCCAGCTAGCACCTTGATAGTTGTCATTCTGAACTCTAGTTCTGACATCTTACTAATGTCTGCATTGATTAGATCCCTAGCCATCAGTACTGCCTCTTGTTCTTTTTTTTTTTTTTAGGTGAGTTTTTCTCTCTTGTCATTTTACCCAGATAAGAATAGATGAGTGAGAGAACAAAATACTAAAAGGGTAGCAATGACCCCAGAAAAAACACACTAACCAAATTGGAAGAGACCCAAAACTGGGGAGGGGTGGGGAGAAGAAAAGGAGGAAACACCCCCCCTCTCTCTCTCTCTCTATATATATATATATATATAACTGGTGAACAGAACAGAGCCACATACTTCATACTTGATTTTGGGTGTATTTTGATCTGTTAGAAGAAACTGCTTCCTAAAACTTTAAAGAAAGAAAAACTTATATATATATATATATATATATATATATATACACAAAAATAAGGAGAAGTACTATGAAGGGATGGAATATGACTGTAAATTTGAAGATTAAAATAGGTTCTAAAAGGAACTGATAAGATAGGAAGTTGGTTGAAAAAAGAAAAAAAAAAGAGGAAAGAATGTGATGAGACTGGAGACTAGAATAAATCTATGTTCAGGATTTAGGGCATATTTTGATCTGTTAAAAGAAACTGTATCCCAAAATTTTAAAGAAAGAAAAACCTATATGTATACAAAAAATAAGGTTAAATACAATGAAGGGATAGAAAATGACTATAACAATTAAGCTAAAAAATATTTTTTCAGAAGGTATTGAGAGGGAGGGCAGGGGGGTTAGAGAGGGAAAAAATGAAACAAGATGGGATTGGGAGGGAGAAAAACCATAAGAGACTCCTAATCTCAGGAAACAAACTGACAGTTGCTGGGGGGTGGGAGGGAGGGATAGGGTGGCTGGGTAATGGACATTGGGAGGATATGTGTTATGGTGAGTGTTGTGAATTGTGTAAGTCTGATGATTCACAGACCTGTACCCCTGGGGCAATAATACATTATGTGTTAATTAAAAAAAGGGATTGAGAAGATAAAATAGTTAAAAAAAGGTTAAAATAGGAAAGAGGAAAATTAAACAAAACAGAATAAGAAAAAAAAATTAAAAAATTTTAACTTTGAAAGACTAAAGAATCATGGGGAAAATGCCATGAATTCTATATGCTGTATTCACCCAGCTCTGACATTTTGCAGTTCTCATTGATTGGTGGAGTTGATCTTGGATGGATGTTCTTGCTGATCTTCCAGGGGAGGGGCCTGTTGCAGTGATTCTCAAATATCTTTGCTTGAGGCAGAATTCACCACCCTTGGCAGGGGCCAAGATAAGTAATCTGCTCAGGTTCGCTCTTGGCAACTTTTGTTCCCTGAATGCTTTCTGTATAGTTTTGGAGGTGGAGAATGAAGATGGCGGCCTCCCAATCTCTTCCCTATAGGAGCTGAGAGCTCAGGGCCCCACTATTCAGTGTGCCCTCAGAGAAAATCAGTCAGTTCTTCCTGTCTCCCTGGTCTCGGGCTGTACTCCAAGCTCACCCACCCTGTGACCGAGTGTTTCTATCTCTTGCACATGGCCCAGATTCAAGTCTCCTGCAGTGCACTCCTGCATCCCTCCTCCCAGAGGAGGGGGGGGGTTTCCATGGATCTGCCATCTGTGGGATCCCTGTGCCTTGGATCACAATTTAAGGTAACCCTGAGCTGAGAGTCCACTCCTCAGCTCTGTCTCTGTAGCTGACTTCTCCACTCTGAGACCTGGGGGCTCAGCCACACTCAGGCACCCCTGGTCTTTTGTGACCCTGCGGGTCCTGAGACCACACTGTCCCTGTGAGGCCTCCACCCCCAGCTTAGCCTCTGGAATGATGTCCCTCAGTGGAGCAGACTTTTAAAAGTTCCGATTTTGGGCTCTGCTGTTCTACCACTTGCTGGGAGCTGGCCCTTCCCCCCATGGTCTCTCTTCCCATATATCGCCTCAGATTCACTTCTGTGCATGTCCTACCTTCCAGAAAGTGGTCGTTTTTCTGTTCCTAGAATGGCTGCTCTTCTCTTTGATTTCCTGTTGAGTTTGTAGGTGTTCAGAATGGTTTGATAACTATCCAGCTGAACCCCTGGGACCCAATGATATTTAGGTTTCCTACTACTACATCATCTTGCTCCTCACCCTCTGTCCATTTTTTAACTGGATTTTTTATTTTTGGGGTGTTGAGTTGTTAAGTTCTTTATAGAGTTTGGATACTAGCCCTTTACCTGCTATATCATTTGTAAATATCTCCTCCCATTCCGTGTGTTGCCTTTTAGTTTTGTTGACTGTTTCCTTTGCTTCACAGATGCTTTTTATCTTGAGATGTGCCAATTATTGCTTTTTTTTTTTTTTAAATACCAGCATCAAAGAATTACAAAGAACTTGGGCTGTATGACACTTAGTCTTTGGAATTTGTCAAGATCCCTTTTTGTGGGCTTGTACAGAATGAAATTTTTTATTATTAGATCAATGTTGGCTTAAAAAGAATAATTTTCTCTAATTGCTTTTATTGATCAAGATTAGACTTCACTTTGATTTTTCAATCTGGGAACTTAAATTTTTCTTCATTCCCAGGAAATTCAAATGTTGTATTTCTCCTGTCTTTATTTTCTTCTCCTGTCTATCCTATTAAATATACACTAGATGGTTTCATTCTATTCACTATATATTTGAAGCTTTTGTTGACATTGTTTATCTCTTTATGTGCCTGTGTGCATTCTGGATGGATTCTTTAGCTATTCATTCTGGTTCATTGATCTGTTGTTTAATTTGTCTATTGCATATTGTATATAATACCTCTTGCATTCATTTTTTTCAGTCTTAGTTGATTTAAAAAATCCATTTTTAAATAGGTGTCTTATTCTATCATTAATGTTTTTACTCTTTTGTTCTCTTTAATATTTTAGGAATACCAGATTTTAGTATTTAGGTATTACAGGCATTTCTGGTTCTTGGAATGCTAATTCTACTGTTTGCTGCAACTGCTGATTCTCCTTTGGTTGGTATGTGTCCATGATTTTGTTTTTCTCCCCATGATTTTCAAGTTTCAATTGTGGGTTTGTCTTTGGTGGGGGATTCTCTCTTGTGGTAGTCTGTTGTATGTGAGCTGTGGGAATGCCTCCTATAGAACACGTTTAGGTTTTTTTTTTTTCCCTAGGGGACCCAGAAGTTTCACATTTCAATCATAAGTTTTGATGTTAATTTTTCAGCTTGATATTCTTGCACCATGTCTCTAAAGTGAATTTGGATTCTTCACCTGTCTTAATACAAGCTGGGTGGTGTAATAGCCTAAGATATTTTTCCCTACTCAGAACTAGTATGATGGTAAAAAAAGAGAAGGGGCAAGGGTGGAATTCTGGAATAGACCAAAGTCTGCTATAAAAGCAGGCAGAGGTATAAGAAACAAGGACAGAGCCAGAGAAGGGTGCCCCTGGAAACTGGAGGAGGGCCAGGGGAGAAGAGAATTTCAGTAAAAGGTGTGAGTTTCCCTGGGTTAAATTTAGCACATGTAGAATTTAATCCAATTAAACCTTTCCTTATCAGCTGACTCTGAGTACTGCTGAAGACTGACTCCATATGATTCGCCTTTAATAGGCTCCCTTGTGGGACCTTTCACGTGATGGAGCACCGTAAATTACATGAAGGGCATACAGAGCACAGTGCACACAGGATTTGGAACCATCAGTCAACAAGTCAACTCTAATGACAGAAGTTGTATGATTAAATTATGCCTCCTTGAAGGCATTTCTGCCAATTCGGTTAAACTCAAACTCAGCTTGACATTCAAGGCCTTTGCCTGTAATGTCACCCATTTATATTCATGAATATTCCGCCATCATGGCTGCTTGCTCATTGACCTCTATGTACGCCCCAATTCAACACAGACCAATGTTCCTCCGTATGCAAAGCCTTCCCTGTCTCAACTCGCTGAGTGATCCTTCATGAAGCCTTTTTGGGTTTCCCCAGACCAGTGGTGATTTCTTTATCCCCTGAATTCTCATAATCTCAGATTGCAATCTTCATCAGCCTCTGTTTGGTCTTGCATGGTTTCCTCTAGCTGTGTATGTCTTATGACCTCTCACTCCCTCACTTTTACTTTCCAGTGGGTAGACTTGGAACTATCTTCATTGTTGATGTACCTTAGGGTCAAGAACCATGACATGACAAATGTTTGATACATAGCCGATAAATGAATTTATGGAGGAATATGAGGGCAATGTGCTTTGTGATTTTACTTTGTGGTGGGGTCTGGGATCAGAGTACTTAATGTGTGGAGTGTTCCAGGGAGGACCTTCAGAGTGCCTGGAGCTCCAGCTCTGTAGAGCGGCCATCCACATCACTATAAAGACAACCATATTGAAGCCAGGGGCTTGTGCTCTGGCAAGAGGAGGCTTTGAAGATTTGGTTGAAGGCAAAGGCCATGTTCTTCAGGGCCAGAATGAGGGAGGCTCAGCTGAAACTTTCTGTGTATCTGCCCTAGCAGAAGGTCAGCTGCTGTGAACATAAGCCCATTGTATCTCTGATAGCTAGAGGCAAAGGAAACATGCACACTCACATACCCATACTGAGGTGTCAGTATATATGATTTTTTAAAGGCACAGGTTTCACACTCATTGCAAAGCCTCCTACTGACAGGTTGAGGCCCATAGCTCTAAATCACGTATTAGGATGAAGCCAGCTTTATTGAGAAAAGCATTTAGAGCAGCTGTGAGCAAATGCCTGTTGCAGCCTGGTCTGAGCCATAAAGGGCGTGTGTATTGGAAACCAGGATGAGTCAGCAGCACAGTGGTCATGCAAGTACCCGGGAGATGTAACCTGCACACTTTAGGAGTGATGATGGGAAATCACTGAAGCCTAAAAAACCCACTTGAGTTTTGGTGTAATTCATGATAAAACTCTCCCTTCCTCAAGAGTGTGTAACCAAAGTCCTCTCCTTTCCTCTCGTTTTGTCAGCTTTTCCCCTCGTGTTTTCTCCTTTCTTATTTTGAGACAAAAGGGACATTTGGATAGAAATTGTTAATATTTAGGGGTTCCTGGGTGCCTCAGTCAGTTAAATGTCTGTTTTTGGCTCAGATCATGATCCCAAGGTCCTGGGATTGAGCCCTGCATCAGGCTCCCTGCTCAGTGAGAAGCCTGCTTCTCCCTCTCCCGCTCCCCCTGCTCGTACTCTCTCTCTCTCTCTCATTCTCTGTCAAATAAATAAATCAATAAATCCTTATTTATCCTTATTTATTTAAGGTCTTATTGTCTGTCAAACTGGCTCGTCAGCCACAGTGAGAATGAGAAACCATAGGCAGGAACAAATGAGAAAGTAGCCTAACAACATATGATGGCCTATGTGCCAAAAATCCCTAGGGTACAGCTTTTGGATACATTCTGATTTTTTTTTTTAAGATTTTATTTATTTATTTGACAGAGAGAGATCACAAGCAGGCAGAGAGGCAGGCAGAGAGAGAGGAGGAAGCAGGCTCCCTGCTGAGCAGAGAGCCGGATGCGGGGCTCCATCCCAGGACCCTGAGATCATGACCTGAGCCGAAGGCAGCGGCTTAACCCACTGAGCCACCCAGGCGCCCCTACATTCTGATTTTTAATCAGCAGATTTATAGTCCTAATTATGTACTTAGAATTCATTTGTGCTCTTAAAGCCCACAGCATCTTGGGTGGGGGAGGCACTGGCTGGCAGCGGGACACATCGGCCCCAGTCTCTCTCATGGTGCAGATTATTTGTACACAGGGCTGAGTAATGAAAACATTCCAGAATGGAGACACAAGGGGGACCGGAAGGGGCCCCTGAAACCATGATGTTTCTCTCCGTGAGCCGTGACGCATACTCACTGGCCCGGCGGGTGGTGTCTAACACTAGCTTACAGGGGCAATAGCTCAGAGCCGGTGGACACACCTAGCTACTTCATAAAAGCTGTCAGATGAGGGAAAAAGGAATTGCTTTTTAAGTGACTTGATATATTTGCAGAGATCATAGAAGTTCAGGCCAGCAACAAATGTGTTCACCTATCTTTTTAAAAGAGGAATGATCCCTGAGATTACCTCTAGGAAGTTTAAGTGTATGGAGAAAAATACCCAGAACATCTAAAAAGTAATGGAATCACGAGTGAATGAGCAGCTTGGTGTGGCTACAAATAAATCATCCAGGACGGATCCAAAAGCTATTTAAAATTCACAGTAGAGGGGAACAAAGTCACTGCAATACATCTTGATTTTAGTAACGCATTTGATACCACGTCACGAAATTTTGCTTATGAAATTAATTGACGCTGGCATGGATATGAACACTGTCATAGGGATTGATAATTTTCAGGGGGTCTGTAAACAAGGCACGGTGATGAATAGTGTGACATCCAGCCAGAGGTAGTTGATTAGTAGGGGTGCCAAAGAGATTGGTATTAAGCCTGATCATATGCAACAATGTTATTAATGGTTTCAAAGAGAAAGTAAAGAGAATGTTAATGAAATTTGCAAATTATACAAACCCGGGTGGTGCTGGAATAAATCCAATAAGAATGATGGATAGAATTTATTCCAAGAGATATAGGCAGGTTCAATATATGGGTAATAAACAGCAAAATGAGATTCATTTTCAAAAAATGCAAACTAGGATAGATCAGAGGAAAAAATAAAAGAAAAAAATGATTCCTATAAGGGCACTAAGAATTTGTTTAATTTGCAAGACACTTCAGGGTCCTTTTTAGTTGGGCACTGACCTACCTGCCTACCTCTCTGTCTGAGTCATCTTTTCCTCTTTGTTGCCATCCCCTTGCACCTTTCTTTGTAATCTCCTTGAATGGTCTGTGATTTTTACACCTCTGTGCTTTTGCAAGTACTGTTCCCTTTGACCAAATGCCTTTCCTTTTATTTCTGTGTGTAAGATCTGGTACATTCTTCAATACTCTACTCACGGTTCATTTTCTTTGTAATATTGTTCTCTACTCCCTCAGAGAGCCACTTTGTCCACTGTATGGCGATCTTGCTTGATAACTTTTACTGGGACTCTGGTCTTAGTGCACTATGACCCTGGAGAGGGAAGAAGGGCAGTGGCTAAGCAAATGGTCTTTAGGGTCAGAGTCAGGAACCCAGCCTAAGTGCCACATCAACCACTGTGGGCTGTGTGACCTTACCTGAGTTCCATAGACCTTTACAAGTCTCTGTTGTTCTATAAAATGGGCATTATCTTTGTCCGTTTGTGCTGCTATAACAGAACACCATAGCCTGGGGACTTTAACAACAGACACGTATTTCTCACAGTTCTGGAGGCTGGGACAGTGAGTTCAAGGTGTCAGGAGGATTGTGTTCTTGATGGAGGGCCCTCTTCTTGGCTATGTCCTTACAGGGTCTTCCTTGGGAGCGCGTGCACACACACACACACACACACACACACACACACACAAAGAGGGAGAGAGAGAGAGAGAGAGGAGGGAGGGAGGGAGAGAGGAAGAGAAATTTTGTCTTATTCGCTTTCATAAGAACATTTTTCTCATCATGAGGGCCTCACCCTCATGATCTAATCTAACCCTAATTACTTCCCCAAATCGCCACCCTCAAATACCTTCACATTGAGAGTTAGGGTCTCAACATATGAATGGGGGGAGGCATAAATGTTAGGTCCATAGCAGGCATTTTGTAAGGATTCAATGACTTTTTTTTTTTTTTTTTTTTTATGAAAAAGAGCTTGGCCAGTTCATGAGCTAGTTTTCAGTGTCAGGCATTACTGGTCTTAGTGACAGCATTTGCATAAGCCTTTTTTTTTTTTTAAAGTCCATGAACTCTTTGAGGGCAGGAAAAATTTTTCTTATTCCTTATACTCCTCCTCACCCCTCATAGAGTATCTGGTGTGTAGCAGGGCTTTGAACCAGTGGGTCACACATTAGTAAGGGGTTCTTTCTGAATATTAGAGCTGTTCCTTTTGCTCTCTGTATTTTGGGCTCAGTAGAGAAATAGATGAGCTAGATAATTAAGCTCTTTCCTCATTCCTTTAAAGGTGTTTCAAAGAATAGTATTGACATTTTCACCTCTGAGTTTAGGTACTGCTTTAAACCTCCAGTAGCGATATTCTGGTGTCTTTCTGGTGAGATCATAACTGAAGGAGTATGGTCAAGTGTGGGCCATATGTAGCCAGTGGATGGGGTGGGGAACAAAAGCCATATGACTGCTTAAGGAGCTAGTCAGTCCGAAAGGTTATGGGGGTGAGGTAAAAGCATTGAGAGGAAAGAAATATTGCAATTATCTGATATGTGGGGCCTCCTAAGGGGGAAGTAGGATCTTGAAACTTAATAAGTCTTAGAATTAATGGTTTGGACAACAAAGAAAAAGAGAAACATGATGCGAATATTTCTTCTCACTGATGTCAATAGAATCCTTCTGGCTTTGGATTAGTTGTTTTGGATGAACTTTAGGGCTCTTACCTGCATGAACTGCTGAAGACAGAGAGGTGAAGCCCCAGGTAGATTGCCACCCATCACCTTCTGAGGTAACAGTATGCATTGTCTCACATAAAGATACACTAGAAAGCACCCCAGCCTGGCCAGATTTGCTCATCGATCCCAGCCTTTGTCCCCACATGTTTGCTAAAAATATAGTATTAATTTTTGCCAAGTAATGAACATTTAAGCTCATACTGCATGATAAACACATAGGTCTACAGGTTAGCTGCAGTTTGTCCCATCTCAGCTGAATTTGGCTGGGCCAGGCTGGACTCCAGTCAGGCTCTTATCTATTCATGTGGATTCTTGGGGTATGCTCTTCTCATGGGAGATGATAGGACCATAGGAAATTGAGCCAAACCACACAAGTCCATTTAAAGCCTCTACTAGCTAAGTCCGAAATCAAAGAGACAGAGAAGTATACACAGCCTATGTCTTTGGGGGATACTGTAAAGTTATGTGACAAAGAACGTTGACATGTAATTCTATAATAGAAGGGAATGAAGAATTGGAACCAACAATCCCACACATATAAGCACCAACCCACTTCTCATCTGTTGCTCATGCTCAGTCAACTGGTGATGAAGTTTTCCACCCAATTCTTATCCTTTAACTACAACCACTAACTCCAATCTAACCTCTAGATGTGACTGTTTTTGAGCCTTTCTTCAATGACTCTATCTTCCAGCTACTACAGCACTGGTCTCATGGACTGTCTGTGTCAACATGGAAGGTTCTTGGAACCCAAGTTCTAAGTGCTACTATCCTTTCCACACCTATCATGGGGAGTCTCTGGGTTCAGATGGTAGGACTGGAAAGAAGCTATAATTTCTCATGAGCTCTGGTGAACTACCACTCCCCTAGATGCCACTGAAGAAGAAGGTGCATAATTTAATCAGAGTTCCCTGGACTATTTTTCAGCACAAGTTGGTATTACTTAAATGCCTCCTCTTCTCTCTAATGGTTAAGTCAGGCTGATTTCAAGGAAAGTGTTTTTAAGCTTGATCTTGGATTCAATATTGGGCATAAACTGAAAAAGAGGAATCAGTACTTCAGATGGATCAAATGCTATTTGGAAATAGAAGTTCAGAAGGCTATCTAAGGTTTTAACTTATAGTAAGTTTATATGTTTAGCCTATACTAGTTGGGAGATCAAAATCCAGGGGCTGGCACTCAGTTGGTGGGTAGGAAAGTCTCTCTGTTTTGATTTAGGACTCGAGCAGGTCAGCAATCTCTGAGAACTTGTCCAAATTCATTATGCTCTTTTCTTCTCTTTACCCTTTGTGATCGTGCCCCACTGACCTCTGTTGGTGGGCCATCAGACATGCACTCCTCAGGACCTTTGCTTGTGTGGTTACCTCTACCTTGAATATCTTTCCTGGACTTGACTTGGCTGCTTCCTTTGCAATCTCATTTCCTGCACTTACAGGTCCCTTTCTCAGAGAAGCCTTTCTTGTTTGCCTGTGGTGGATATTTTCTAATTGCTCCTCAGTTGCTCTTACCATCATTCTCTACTCTGTTCTGTGCTCTGGGAGGCACCAACAGGCTTCCTCTTGGAATCAGAAGGTTGGGGTGGAGAGGGGTCAGGGTCCTTCTTCTTTAGCCTCCCTCTCTGATGAGTTGCACTCTCCTGAAAGCTACTGTCAACAAGATGCTTCCTGCAGCCACAGACGGATTCCTTCTCTTGCTCTGTTCCATTGGTAAAGGTGGATTGCCAGATTTCCTCTTGCTTTCCCTGCCAGAGGATTTCACCACTCCTTGCTAGCTTCTGTCAACCCTCCTTACACTTTTTTGGCAATCAGTCTTTCTTTAAACTTTCCTCAATTACTCTGCTTGAGTTTTCCATTCAATCTCCAATTTTTTGGAGATTTTTTGGACTTTCCAGGACCCTGACTAACACAGCACTCTATCCAAATGCCTCCTTCCCCCCATTATTTTCTTTCCCTTAACCTTATCTTTCTCTTCATGAACTTTTATGTAATTATAAGTTTTATTTGCATATTTGTTTATTACATGTGTCCCCTCCTGATGGTGAGTTCCATGAAGATAGGGACAAGGCTTATTTTATTCATCAGTATATAGTTACTACCTGGTACTTTGTATCTGGCTCAAAAATATTTGTTGAGTGAGTAAACAAGCAAAGAAAAAAATGGATGGTTACCAAGACAACTCATCAGGTTGCCAGAGAAGAAATGTTATTAATTGAGCAATTGCTATTTGACAGGTTCTGGCTGGGGGCTCCCATGCATTACCTCATTTACAGCAGCCTGTAGGTAGAGGAGATGAATGTCACTGTTACAGAAATGTGGAGACTAGACTTCTGGGAGTTTATGTAACTTTCCAGAGGACACACAGCTAGCAGGTAGTGGCTCCAGGATTCAAACCCAGTTCTGCCTGACTCTGAGTGCTGTGCTTTTCATCACTGCACTAAACTGGTTGGTCACTGGGAAGAAGTGTAGGTGCCAGTAGCCAACCCCAATCTTTTGTTTGGCTGCAGTGGAAAATGTAACCGATAGTTGGATTAAAACTCCTGGTCCCCCCAGGGCTTCCGGATGCACTGTTCAATCACATTTAGACCATGCAGCTGATAGAATCCCCCATCATTTGTCATTCTCTCATCAGTGAATAATGGAACCTGGCTTCCGGCTTGGCGGGGTAGTTCTTAAGAGACAGCGGATTCTGTCTCTTGTCTATGTGTACCAAGGATAGACTTAATGATTTGCTCTTATGTATATAGAACATGTGAAAAGAGGTTAATTCCATACCAAACAGAACACCTGTCAAGAAATTAGGGCCTTAGTTTTATAAATCCCCAGCCTCCCTTTGATTATTGCTGTAACTCACGCAGACAGCAGATAATCTCCAAATTATACAGAGCTTCATGATTAAAAATTTTTGCCCCATTTTAGTAGTTTGAGAAGAAAGACGATGTGGCTTTGGAGGCTTGGTGTCAAATTAAGCAGTAATAGAGCCGTAGAGGAATATAATAAATATGCATAAAGACACTAAAAAAAGTATTTCTAATAGGTCCATACATAGGAATTTGCTATGTGTGAAATTGAAAGACTTCCTAGGGAAAATTCTTGGCCCATTTGCTTTTAAATTCACTTTTTATGCCCTTTTGTTAAAAAAAAAAGTTTTAAGCTCCATTATTCCCTTGCAGAGGAATCTGATCAAAGGAACATTCTCGGAGCTCTAGAAAACCTTTGCTGAGGGCAGGTACCCACCGAGCCCCCTGCCAGCCCACAGTTAGGGTAGAAGATATTGTTGCTCTGGTTTTACCTCCAAAGACCAAGGCTATCACCTCAGGCATAATCAATCAATGGAAAGAACTGAGAAATATTTATCGAGACCATCTGGGCTAGGCTTAGCAGGGGAGAGAACTGGAAGGTGGCAGCAGGCCCGGGGAGCTCATAATTCAGCCGGGACACTGGACGTCCATCTGTTGTAATGGGCGGTCCCACAGATTGGTTCAAGGAGCAAAATCTGGGGGAGCTCCAAGACTGAGAGCTGCCTGCCCAGAGGGATGACTTTTCAGAAGAGACGGGGCTTACGCCTGGTGGTTGGGGATGATCTGGAGTGTCAGGAAGGAAGGCCAGGGCCCCTCAAGTGGAGCGTGTCACCCTCAGAAGTTTGGAAATGGGTCTGCTGTAAATAAAGATTCTTGCTGTCTCAAGGGCAGCACACAGGCTGTAAAGGAGGCTTTTCAGAGCCAGTCTACATTCTGACACCACTTTTGTTGCTTACAAGATGCATGTCCTTGGTTTTGCCTACAACTCTCAATTTTCATCTTCCTAAAATAGCAAGAAGGGGAATATTGGAAAAGACGATGGAGATGAAAAGAAGTCTTTTACTCTTCAGAATATTCTATCTGTTCTAAGAAAGCCTGCAAATTTGCATGCGGTTCAACCTCTTTCCCCAAGATGTATCATAGTCGTGAAATTACTCCCTTGGAGAGGCAAAACTTCCAGAACTTTTCTGCGTATTATTTAGGTTTTTGGTAGCTTTGTACCATTTCAATAGCTTTATAAGCTGAGGAGATGTGATGGATTTATTTAATGTTTTCTCCATCTTAATTCAAACATTAAAGTTTTAGAAAAGTGCCATAGACTACTTAAAGATCTCCAAAAACGTATGGGTTCTGTTGGTGTCTGAGAATTTGGATTATACAAGGGGCCACTCTGTAAATGAGTCAGATAGCTATGTTTTTGTTTCGTTTGAGATCTTTCATGAAGTAGGTTGATTTTTAGCTCTTGTGAGTCAGGTCACATTTATAAAGCAACAGAGAAAACAAATGAGCTAATATGACCCATGTATTTTTCATCTTGCAGACCATGAGCTGAACTTTTATAGCTAATGTGTTCCTGAAGTTTGCCTATTTTCTTTTTATCTAGAGGCAAAGAAGTGAGAACATAATGATTTATTGAGCAACTTCTACATGTTCCGTGCTAGGGGGTTTACAAGTGATTTCTTATTTAGTTCTCAGAATGACAATCAAGAGTGGTATCATTTCCATCATCTGCAAAATGGCATAATAATAGTGCCTATGTCTCAAAGATGCTGTTAGGATATAATGAGATAATGTCTGTACAGTAGTTAGCTTAATGTCTTCCTCATAGCTATAACCATTACTATTATTATTATCATTTAATTTTATTTACCTCATTAATGTTATCCAATCAGCAAGAGTTAGGATATAAGCATTCTTACAAAAAGGCCAAAAATGATCTGTATCTGTAAATAAGATGGCAAAATTAGTTTATTTATTGCTGCTAATGTGCAAGAAATAGGCTTATTATTCAAAGGCTTTTTCATAAGTCAGTTGGATTTGGATGAATCCAAATTTAATTAACACATATTTAAGCTCAAATCTTGGTTTTTAATACTATTTTCTAGTAAAAGGATCCAGGGCTCTTTGGAGCCGTGGCTGATTCTAGGTCTGGGAAGGATAGTCACAGGATAAGCCTAGATCATTTTGTAATGTTAGAAAGTAATGATGTGCCCCAAAACCAAACCAAACCAAACCAAAACAAAAAAACCCCACCACAATGATGGGAATATGCCAAAGGGACACAGTAGCCAACTGAGAGAGCTCCCAATGGCCCAAACTGGAAAAATATGAATAAGAAAATAAAATAATATTGAATTTCAACTGAGAGCATAAAATAAATATCTACAAGTCCCTACTGACATAAATAAAGGATTTGTTTATGTAAATGGCAGGGGGAGAGAAGAAACAACCTGTACAAAAGGATTAAAAACAGTTAATGTAGATTCCTCATCCTCAAGAAGGTAGAGAACAAGTCCATGCAGGCTGTCCACAGTGACTTCCTTCCAAAGAGCACAGGACAGCAATGGAGAAAAGAGTAATGTTATGGTAAGTAAACTTGACAAATTACCTCATCTGGGTGGCCAAGGTCGACATCAACAGAGGTTCAGTCATGTTTAGCAGGGGTGCAAGAAAACTGTTACTTTACCTCTGTGGTCTTCCTCCTAGAAACCTATAACCCCAGTGTAATCATGAGAAAAACATCAGACAAACTCAGATTGAGGGATAGTCTATGAAATGCTTATCAGTGCTACTCAAAACTGTCAAGGTCAGCAAAGCAGAAGGGAAGTCTAAGAGACTCTCACTGCCAGGAAGAGCCCGAAGATAAACCATTAAATGTTGTGTGGTATCCTGGATGCGATTCTGGCACAGGAAAAGCATGTAGGTAAAATCTAAGGAAATCTGAATAAAGTATGAACTTTAGTCGCCTGGGTGGCTCAGTGGGTTAAAGCCTCTGCCTTAGGCTCAGGTCATGATCCCAGGGTCCTGGGATCAAGCCCCGCATCAGGCTCTCTGCTTGGCGGGGAGCCTGCCTCTCCCTCTCTCTCTGCCTACTTGTGATTTCTGTCTGTCAAAAAAATAAATAAAATCTTAAAAAAAAAAAAAGTGGAAACAGGGTCATCCTGTCTCCCTCCTGTCATTAAAGGGAAATATCTAATGTTTAAAAAAAATAGCTTATGGATGCTGTTTCATTAATTGTAAAAAAATACACCATATTAGCATAAAAAGTCAGTAATAAGGGAAGCCAGGTCTGGGGTAAACCGGAATGCTCCATGTCATCTTTGTGAATTTTCTGTACATCTAAAAACATTCTGATGATATTAATTATTTTTGCATAAACTTGCTAAAATTCACATGTCTATCCTTGTGTCATATCCTAGATAAGAAGAGATCATGGATTTTTCTGAAATATACTTTGAGGGTGGAGAAGCTGTAGAAATAGGTGGTTAAGGAAGCAGATAACAATTTCTCATCTTTTTAGGTCATGGTTTGTAAACAGAGTGCCATGTATATCCTAAGGAACAAGTGAAAGGAAAGCTAATTGTTTCTCCCACATTGTTAGCGGAGCCTATGCTGGGAGGAATAAGGGACTCTGTGAGCCTGGTTTCCAGGTGCTGCTTGAATCTCCATCCTCAGAGTTGTTCTCTGAGCAAATGCCATCAGGGCTGTGAAAGTGATTTGCCAAGTGCCATAAGTTCCCCACCATCACTGCTCTCCCCGAGTCAGGACAGGAGTTTCAGGAACTCTACCCAGAGAGCCGCCAGGGTGAGGTTGTGATAATCTTGGCTCCCTGACACAAGCCCCTGCCTTCTGTTTTGTTGACCAATGGGATTTGTTTGCAGAGCACGTGGGCATCAAGGTCACGCAATGGTTCATGACTATAATTTTGCTGGGGAAAGGGAATGGTGCCAAGGCAGGGACAACGTGATTCCTGTCAATAGAGGAAACAGAACTCTAAGCTTGTGTGTCAGCCTTGGAGAGAGGGAGGGACCTCACCAAAGAAAAACTGTGGTCGGGCATCAGGGTGTCTCAGTCAGTTAAGTTTCTGCCTTTGGCTCAGGTCATGATCCCGGGGTCCTGGGGTCGAGTCCCACACTGGGCTCCCTGCTCCTTGGGGAGCCTACTTCTCCCTCTGCCCCTACCCCACCTCTCATGAGTAAATAAATAAGATCTTAAAAAAAAAAAAAAAGAAAGAAAGGTGGATGGGGGGAGGTGGCCTGTGACTCGGAAAAGAAGAAGAAAAGCCATAGATAACTTTAAGGAGGATAAATGGGAAAAGAAATTAATACCATTTAAAAGAAGTAGCAGTCCAGAGAGGAAAGAATATTGTGGGAGAGAGAGTTCAAAGATATGTGGAAGATTGACGTGCGGTTGGGATATTCAGGTAGAGGCTACTGTCAGCGGGTGGAGATAGGGCCAGAACTTGGAAGCCAAGCTGGAAATGTGGGTTAGGCAGGTGATTCAGAGATGCACGAAGAGGTAGTGTGAACAAGGAGAACTTTCTGAAGGAGAAACACAGGAACAAAGGTGAGGTAGAAACTCCTGAGGGATCCCTTATGCCTGAAGGAAGACAGATGAGAATCTTCATCACACACTGCGTCCCAGGGTTCCATAGCTCTCTCCCTGTCAGATGTTGGGCTGGGTCACCAACTGCCTTTTGGTACTGTTCTGCTAGAACTGTTTGTGCAAATCTGGCCTATGAAGAGGTGGAAAGGGCCAGCTATTGGGTCTGATTTGTGGGGAGCCTCAAGTTCCCATGAGGAAGGTTATTCATTTGCTTGAGGGCCTATCTCCACAGGGGCTCCATTACAGGGTGACAAATCAAAGGGGTCACCATGTATTTTTATCATCCACATCAGGACACTTTTGAGAGAGGAGTGAGGTACTATTCGTAGTTCCAGCAGGAGAACATGAGGAAGCCAGAGCAGACCCAGGCAAACTTGAATGCATGGTCAAACTACATATCACAACATCCACAGAACCAGGAGAAGATTTGCCCAAACCATGCTGTTTCTATCAAGATCCTTTGGATGAGTGGGGCACCTGGGTGTCTTAGTCGGGGAAGTGTTTTGGCTCAGGTCAGGATCTCAGGGTCATGAGATTGAGCCCTGAGTCCCCTTTGTGCTCAGTGAGGAGTCTGAATATTCTCTCCCTCTGACCCTCCCCTTGCTCTCTCTCACGTACGTTTTCTCTCTCTCTCTTAAATAATAAATAAATAAATCTTAAAAAAAGATCCTTTAGATGGGTGAATGGACTCCTCAATCATCCTTTCCCCTTTTTCTCAGAGAGATATGCATACATTGATCTCTGCCTGTATCTGGCTGCCACTTATTTCTAAATGATCTCGTATTTACCCAGGTATTTCAGTATTGAATATTCCTGAGTTGAATGTGAAAACAAAGTGAACATCTCTAACACTAATTTTCTTATTTCCTAAAGAGGTTTCAAAGAGTAAGCCCTCTGAGGATGAAATAGTGGTTTGACCTGTGGGGATGAAAGTTGAGAAAGCTTCCTGGGAAAAGGGAGTGAGTCCAGGAGAGGATGCCAGTTTTCTCTTTTTCTGTGTTGTTTGTTGGATTATTTTTTAAAGATTTTATTTATTTATTTGAGAGAGAGAGAAAGAGAGCGCACAAACTGGGGAGAGAGGCAGAGGGAGAGAAGCAGGTTCCCTGCTGAGCAGGGAGCCTGATTTAGGGCTCAATCCCAGGGCACTGCGATTATGACCTGAGCTGAATGCAGGTGCTTAACTGACTGAACCACCCAGATGCCCCTTTTTCTGTGTTGTTTAAATTTCTGGCACTTGTAAATTGTAAGGCACTGGTATAACTTTATGATGGTTCACAAATTTCCTACCCAAAGCTTTCTTTATCTAGTTCCACATACTCTAACCCAATTAGCCACATTTCATGGGCTGCAACTGATAATTAGCCATTACCCTTCTACATCTCAACGTTGAAGGGAGCTGACTGCCAAACAAAAAGCAGGATCAGCTGAGCCGACAGAGTTGACAAGCCACTGAGGTGAGTGGAACGGATAACCGCTTAGCCGGCTGCCCTCTTCATCAGTGAGGCATCTACCAGGTTGCTGAAAGCAAACTTTAATAGGAAAATGCTTTTTATTCCTCATAAAATGCACTAGATTCGAGGACAGTGAAGGTGGTCTTAAAAAGCAAAGTGCCTCCAAGCACTGCTCTTGTGTGAAAGCTCTCTCTCCACAGCTTTGTTATCTTTGATGCATCCTGATGGTATCTGACTTGGAATTAAAGCTCCTGGCAGACAGGACAGTTTTACTGGAAGCTTTATGTAATTTGGTGGCTTAATCAATGGATCATTGTGCTATCAGGTGACTACTATCTAAATGACATTTAATCTACCTGTAGAGAGATTAGGGGGGGACTTGGCTTCAATAATTTAGGATATCAGTTGGTTAAGTTATAGATCTCATTTTAGGAGACAATGTGATGGTTAATTTTATGTGTCAACTTCAGTGCGCCACAGAGTGCCCAGACATTTAGTCAAACATATTCTGGGTGTGTCTGTCAAGATAGTTCTGGATGAGATTAACATCTAAGTTGGTAAGTTGAGTAAAGAGGATTTTGCTCCCTAAAGTGGGTGGGCCACATCCAATCAGTTGAAGACCTCAAGAGACCAAAAAAGCTGATCCTTCTGTGAATAAGACAGAAAGCCTTCAGGCTGACTGCCTTCAAGAAGCAACATTGAGTTTTTTTCCTGCCTTTGGATTTGGATTGCAACATCAGCTCTTCCCAGGTCTTGAGCCTGTGGGCATTCAGCCTGGAAAATATCACTGGCTCTCCTAGGTCTCTAGCTTGCTGATTGTAGATCATGAGACTTGTCAGCTTTCATAACAACATGAGCTGATTCCTTATTATCTATCATCCATCCATCCATCCATCCATCCATCCAACATCCTTCCTATTTCCTTTGTTTCTCTGGAGAACCCTGGCTAATCCGGATGGCATTAGTTTGCTAGGGCTGCCATAAATTACCACACGCTGGGTGGCATAAACAATACACATTTCTTTTCTTACGATTCTAGAGGCTAAAAGTCTGAGACCAAGAGGTTGACAGAGTTGGTATCTTCTGAGGCCATACTCTTTGGCTTGTAGATGGCCACCTTTCCTTGTGTCTTGACATCATCTTCCCTCTGTACATTTCTGTGCCCTTAATTTCCATTCCTACACAGATACCAGTCATATTGGATAAGGATCCACACTCAGTAGCCTCATTTTAACTTAATTACCTCTTTAAAGACCCTGTCTCCAAATATAGGTGCATTCTGAAGCTCTTCAGGTTAAAGCTTCAACATAGGAATTTGAGGGGAGAGGGACAATTCAGCCTAAAACAAAGACCCTCTGTATGGATTCATGGGCTTCAAAGTCAGACCTTGGTTCTTTAAAAGTAAGTACTGGAAATGGCTTACATAGAGAGAGAGAGAGAGAGAGAGAGAGAGAGATTTTTAATCAGGGGGATTATGAGGCCAAACAACCTTTTCTTTAAAAGTCTGTGCTATTTTCCTTAATGGAAACAGTTGAAAGGATAAGAGTGGTTGAATGACTCTAGACATACATAGTAAGCAAGGAGAGGATATTAAAAAAAAATTGCCTTTAGATTCCTAAATGGTAAGTAGAGAAATTGCAGAAGATTGCTCGAGGGCATCTCAGCTTAAAAGTAAAGGTTTTTAACTGTGTAGTTCCTCTGTGAACTTCCTGCCAGAAGACTCTTCTTAAATGAGACACATACATTAACCTCTTGTATTAGTGAGGACTCCTCAACCAAAGGTGACAGAAAGCAAACTCATTCTACTTATGGAAAAAGAAGAAATTTTTTGGCAGGAATGTGGGTATTTTGTGGAAGAGAAGAACAATCAGGCAACAGGAAAGAGAAGGAGGCAGCTAGCCTTAGAAGCGACTAGAAGCAGGTATTCAAATGCTATTAGGGCTTTCTCTTTGTCTCTAGGTGTTGTTTCTTGCTGCCATTGGCTTCATTCTTCTCGTTCTTTCTTTTCCTTCCCTTCCCTCTCTATCTTTTTCTACTAGTTTAGAGAACAGCCACCAACAAATTCTAAAGCTTTATATGTTAGGCCTTCAGCCGGCCAATACAATCATTGACTCTGTGAGATCTAATTTATACCTTCCTGGGGAGGACTCTGGTTGGCTCTGATGGGCTAAGACTGTGTCAAGTATCTGCCCCTGGACCAACGAACTGTGGCTGCTTTCACAGTGCGAGTGGGAGGGAGGAGGCTGCCAAAGAAGGGAGGATAGGTGAATGAATAATCCTATTGTTATTCTCTATACCTTGTGTTCCTACTTCATACACCTTCTAGAAAAATGACCTTTAGATTATTTATGGTTTCGTTTAGGGACTGTTCAACTTTTGAATGAAAAAAAATTCAAACCATAAACAGTTTGATTTCTACAAATTAGGGAATGTTCTGGCATAGTTATGATGGATGGTCAAGACACTTGGAAAGTTTCAGATTTTGCTACAAGAAAACTAAAAGAACCCACATCAGCAGCAGTGGAATATCTAGTCTTCAAGGAGCTTTCAAAAAGTGAAAGTGAATTAAAGGTTTACAGAAAAAAAAATCTGATGTCTATTAGGGTGACATATCAATAGGATGACCATGTGTTTTGTTAGCTGATCCAGGACGGGTGTGAAAGTAAAAAGGAGGCACTATTCATAATTATGAGTGGAGAATGTGGGAACATGTGCAGTCACTCTTGCTTACATTATACATCTATTTCTTCTTGCAAGTTGTCTACTTTCCCCATTAGAGCCCTTAACATATTAATCATAATGATTTTAATTCCCCTGTATAATTCCAATATCTATGTCATATCTGAGTCTGGGCCTGATGTTTGGTTTGTCTCTTCAGACTGTTTCTTGTTTCCTTTTAGCATGCCATGTAATTTTTGGATGAAAGCCCAAGGCATTGGTTAATAGAAACAGAGGTAAATTGGCCTCGAATGATATTTTATGCTAATTTGGCAAGGCATGGGGCTGTGTTTAATGCTTGCTATAGATACAAGTATCGGAAACTTCAAATTTCTGTAGTGGCCTTGTTGGCTGCAGGCTTCTCTAAGGTCTCCAGGCTGAGTCTTTGTTTTGCAACTATTTTTTTTTTTTTTTAAAGATTTTATCTATTTATTTGACAGAGAGAGATCACAAGTAGACGGAGAGGCAGGCAGAGAGAGAGAGAGAGGGAAGCAGGCTCCCTGCTGAGCAGAGAGCCCGATGCGGGACTCGATCCCAGGACCCTGAGATCATGACCTGAGCCGAAGGCAGCGGCTTAACCCACTGAGCCACCCAGGCGCCCCTTTTGCAACTATTTTTTTGAAAGATTTTATTTTATTTATTTGACAGAGAGAGATCACAAGTAGGCAGAAAGGCAGGCAGAGAGAGAGAGGGGGAAGCAGGCTCCCTGCTGAGCACAGAGCCCAATGTGGGCTTGATCTCAGGGCCCTGAGATTTTAACCCAAGCTGAAGGCAGAGGCTCAACCCACTGAGCTACCCAGGTACCCCTGTTTTGCAACTATTTCTGTTGCAGTCCACTCTTAACACTGACCCATTTTGGTCTGGTGGTTGGGTGTGTGGGAGAAGAAACATTTTATAATCTAATGGTTAAATCTCAATTTTCTACTAAGCTTGTGTTGCAGGGCTGTGACCTTCACAAGCATTTCCCAACCACTCAAATTCCTGCCTCGACCAAACAAGATGGCTGGAGTGGGAAAATGTCTTACCCCCCATGTGGGTACTGCCCCTCTGGTAGTCTTTTCTCCCGGCTTTTGCTACAGAGAATATTGACAATGGCTATGTTCTTCCTCTTCTTGTCAGAGCCATTAGGGGAATCTTTCTTGGATCTTCACTATTAAAATCTAATGAGGCTCCAAGAGGTAAAACCCAAGAAAGTGTGGGGACACCTTTAAAGCTATGGTCTGTAGGAATTTCTCACTCTTGTGCTAATGCATCTAGCTTCCAGCAATTTGTCAAAATTATCATTTAATTGTTTCTGACTGCTTATGGCTCTGGTGGCTTGTGTTCCAGGTAAACAGATCCCTGCTATGACTTTGTGGATTCACACATCTCTCTAGATTTTTGGTCATTGTTTGCCCTGAAACCTCAGCTCTTGGATGGATCCATGAGAAGCCATTGATTTTCAGGCTTTTCTGATCTTTCTGAATTGTAAATAGAAGAGGGGCAGCTTCCGGGGTCTTTGCATGTTGGAGTTAAAATCAAAAGTTTCTGAACCTAGAAGTCTTTATATGCTTATAAACTATGTTTCCAGTGAGGACAAAGTAAAGACATTTTATTTTTTATTTATTTATTTATTTTTTGAGATGTAAGGATTCAGGGGTTTTACTACCCAGGAGATAATCTGGAAAAAAAAAAGTATATATAATGTGGTGGTTAAAAAGGAATTCAAACTTCTATTTCTCAGAGAATGGAATAGACATACTTTTCACTATTATCTCTACTAAATACAGTTAAAAATCTTAGACATTAAATATAAAACAGACATAAACGAAGACACTGAAAGCTGAAGAAAAGAATGTAGGCCAGTGAAAGACCTTGAGAACCTTCTTTTACCTCATCTATCCCAGGAATTGAAGAAGTTGGAAACTTACTAAAATGGAAGGGAGAAGCCAAAAAGAGTTGTGACCAAAGCCTGCTCTGTCTAGTGAGTAGAAGGTCCAGGATAGGGGAATCAAGTAAAAGAGAAAACTTTTAGACAAGAAATAAAGCATGAAACCCTTAGTTTATTTTAACATTGATGCACATGTTATAAAACTTAACACTGACTGTATAAAGATAATGACATGTTGGAATGAGGGGCAAGGGAGGGAGGGTTGGAGCGGTGTGAGGAGACACAATAGCAAAAGTGGGGTGGGGTCTTAATTCCTTCACCACCACCCTTATCATCTAAAGTTAATGGGGCAAGATATTGTGTAAAGCCAATGGTTCAAAGACTCAAAATGTATAAGATTTGCAAATATAACTTATAGAATAAAAAAAAAATGACTGGCAGAAATGCAGAAGATATAATATTGGAGGCAGCATAAATGAACCGAATCCCTCATTTTCATTGCAGAGAGTCAATACATCATGCTTAAAGTTAGCAAATTAGAAAACAAACTATAAGCAACCACTTAGTATTGTGGAAGTAAGCCCATAAGAATTATACAAAAGAAGGAGTTATTGCCACTAAGGAGTGGAACTCTTGGTTGCAGAGGGGGAAGGAAAACTTAGTTTTTAGCTTTTGAGCCAGGCTCATCCTATTTGAATTAGTAGTACTATATGGATAGATTTCTTTTTATATTTATTAGTAAGTTATTAAAGACAGAAATGAACATTTTTCCATAAAGGTTTCCAAGATCCCAGTAACATTTCTGAATTAAGGCTTAAGTCAAAGTACCTAACAAGCAGTTTTTTAAAAAAAGATTTAATTTGACTTAATTGTTTTTCAGTGTTCGAAAATTCATTGTTTATGCACCTCACCCACTGCTCCATGCAATACATGTGCCCCTTACTACCCACCACCAGACTCACCCAACCTCCCACCGCCCTCCTCTCCCAAACCCTCAGTTTGTTTCTCAGAAGTTCACTGTCTCTCATGGTTTGTCTCCCTCCCAGTTTCCCCCAACACAAGGAGGTTTTTGAAAGACAGTTTATTATAAGTTCATGGGTGCTTTAACCCTGAAACAGTGGCAGTAGAATGTGTATTCTGATTTCAAAGATAACAACAATGATTGGAAACTACCCGCATTCCTCAAGTTATTTATTAATATATATAGAAGCTAATCAGAGCTTCATGTCAGCCTCCCAAGAAATCAATCTTTTGAATGTGATGATCTAAGCCAGAAAACGGATTTGCTGCTAAGAATTGAGACAAGTTTTAGGAAGGGTTGCTGGACTCCAAACCCAGAGAAGGAAAATGTGTATCTTGTCTAACTGATAACACAGTTAGTGTATTAGTTACACAGGGTCAACTACAGGGGGCTCCATATGGCATGGTCACTCCTACTAACAATTAGGCAAAGAAAGCCTGGAGGTGATGTGGATGAGAGGGCAGAAGTTTAGTTTCACCATCTAGTCCTATGAGAGGATCCAGGACACTGACTTTAGGCTACTGTTGGAGAGAAGGCAACTGGTGTGTGACTTGTAGTAAAGTGATCCTGGCAAGTATCTGCAAACCCACGTATGGGTTGAGTGCTTGGAGTGCAGGGGCAGGGTAGGGGGGTGGAGGTGATGGAGGATGCCATCACAGAACCTCTTTTTTTGAGAAATGGGAGTTTCTCCATTTGTTGAGCCTTATGGATATTAAAGACCACTCAAAGTTTGCCTTAGCAGATGTTTGGAAATTTTCTAGTATGTCTGGAACCATGAAGAACAAGGAGACCTGTGCTAACATACATATGTATGCACAAAAATGATGTATATGGAACGACATATTGGGCAGCACTGGATGCCTAAAGATACTATGTGTTGATTCTGTCTTCCAAATTCTACAATTGGGAGTCACAAAGAGTTAGAGTCTGTCAGTTGCTGGATTGGACATTGTGAAGTGAACCTGAGGCCCAAATGGCCTTCCCCTCTTCTCTCTCTGGCCTCTTTTCTACCTCCCATTGAACCCACAGCCCAGATCCAGAGAGACTCTTTCTCACTGGCTGGCTGCATGGAGGAGGGGAGCTGGTATACAGTTAATGTATAAACAGGCCAAGGAGTGGGAGTAATGGTGAGAGATGGGCAGGCTTGGTTAGTGGGCCTCAGTGCCTCATTCCAACTAGCCTAAGCTGATAAATGACCCCTCCTTACAGAGAAGAGGAGAAAGGGGCTGGGGAAGCGTGTTCTTCTAAAAGGTAAGACTTTTCCGTTTCAAGAGGCTAGGTAAGTGTAGTGGAGGAAAATTTTTCCTCAAGCCTCTTAGAGTTCCTGCCTGCTTCTGAAAATGAAACTGATGAAGACAGATCAATAGGAGAAAAACATTCAAATTTTAGTGTACTTTTACATATCCAGGTACTTTTACATATCCATATCCATGACAGCCTTCAGAAGAGAATGAAGATCTGGAGAAGTGACCAGAGCAGGAAGCTTTTATACCTTTTTAAACAAAAAAATACATATTTGTGAAGAATTGATAAGACAAGGGATTTGGTTTGGGGGTAATAAATGGTGAAGAAGAAATTGGGAAAGTAAGGGTTAATTTGACAAAGATTATTTGTATAAATTTCTTGGCCCCAAATTCCCCATCTCTGATGATAAGAATGTCTTCTCCTGGTACAGGGCACATGATCTTTCCCAGGAGAGTTTTGTGACTTGTTTCAGGGAAGAAGGGTGGTGGGTGGTAGGAGAGGTCAGAGTGAACTTCCTGCCTCTACTATTTTAAAAAAATTCCTTCATCTTAAGGCATTTAACATGCCATGGTGCTATATTTTGGGGTAGCATGTCCTGAACCCCATCACAGGAATCTAAGGAGAAAAACTGGGTCCCAGAAGCAGCAGGCATCTGTATGCTGTGCCTTATGTCTTGTGTTTTGTATATAGATGATATGCATGAATCAGATCTAGTGATTGGTAAAGGATATTTACTCCTTTCCCCATAAAGGCAATTCTCAAGAAGAAAGAGTTGAATATTTAAAAAATTATTTTTTAAAAAAGATTTTATTTACTTATTAGAGAGAGAAAGAGAGCACAAGCAGGGGGAGCAACAGAGGGAGAGGGAGAAGCAGACTCCCTGCTGAGCAGGGAGCCCATGCAGGACTCATTCCCAGGACCCCAGGATCATGACCTGAGCCAAAGGCACATGCTAAACTGACTGAGCCACTCAGATGCCCCAAATATCTGAAAAATGAGAAAGTCTAAGTCAGGATCAGAATTGGGAATGTTTTGCTTTTTTACTTCAAGCTTGAATCAACCAAACCCTAGAGAGTTAAAAACAAGGGTGTCCTCTCACCTTTTATTTTTGAGTTGCCATTGTCTACCCTACCAAGGAATACATCTAGCAACTTTATTTTTATATTTTAATCTAGTAAAGAAAATGTAATCAGATAGTAATTGTTACTTAATACCATACCATTAGATTTGGAAAGTCAACTCTGAAAATGTATAAGGTGAGATCATTAATTAAATGAAAAAGAAAAGAGATTTCTATTGGCTTACATATCCTATTAAAGCCTTTTCTACCCTTTAAATATTAATGGCATTGGTTTGTAATAGGATGGCTATAAAATTCTATTTGTTAACATCTAGGACAGAAAAAATATTATTTATAATAGAAAGAGTAAATAATTTAATCATACATGTCAGCTCTAATCAATTGTTAACAGCTTATTAGAATCCTCTCTTGAGAAGGATTCTGAGCACACATGTGGGACTGATAAGTTGTACCTGCCAAAGCTAGGAAGAGCAGTATTAATATCATATTATTATTATTATTTTAGAATATTTATTTATTTATTTTAGAGGGAGAGAGAGAAAGAGTGTGTGTGTGTGTGTGTGTGTGTGTGTGCGTGCGAGCATGCAAGTCGGGGTGGTGGGGAGTGACAGAAGAAGAGAGAGTGAGAGAGAATCCCAAGCAGACTCTGCACTGAGTGCAGAGCCTGACGTGGGGCTCGATCCCAGGACCCTGAGATCATGACTTGAACTGAAATCAAGAGTTAGACGCTCAACTGACTGAGCCACCAGTGCCCCAGTATTGTGTTATTATTGTCTCTGGTTTGGGAGAACCACATGAAACAACACCATCAACCATTTTCTGGCATCAGATTTTGTATCTGTTTCCTCATTTGTAAAATGAGAGTGAGACTGGATAAATGTTTTACAGATTGTGGGAGAAGAGCTTTCACTGTGATAGGGGTAGATTGTGGAAGCCCAGTAGTTGGGCTTGAGTAGTTGCTGGCCTCCTATCCCTCTTTTAGCCAGAGCACATCCATTTTTTATGTTTTTATGTTTTACATATTGGCTTCTGTATCAGCGTTTGGTTGAACAAGTGTTCTTTAAGCAAAAAGGTTTGAAAATCAATGGGTCTCTACAGTTTTATCAATTATTCTGTGATTTCTTTTCTCCATGTTCTTCACACCAATCCCCCTGCCCCCCTGTCCCCAGTAGCGCTGGATAATCCAGAAAAAAACTTCTCAGAGGTGTAGTACTTAAGTTGGGCCATGAAGGATGAATAGGAGTTCTCCATGAGGGGTGTTCATGTGTGTGTGGTTATTCCAGGAAAGTAATATTTCCAAATGATCTACAAATCCAAGGCCAAAGGACACAGGCTAAAATTCAGAGAGAGCTGTCCCTAGTTGCCAGGATGTCCCTCAATGGATAGCCACAGTGTGGACATTTGTAAAAGCCCATTCTCAGACAATGACTCAGGCTGTTCTAAGATAAGATGTATAAACCAAAACACAAGTTTATTAAATTACAGGAGATCATTAATTATTAAGTCCTGGATAATTCCAAACTCCTTCCATAAATCCATGAACCAAATTGGTAATCAGAAGACTGTTTGGTGAGCATGCGATGGTTGCTTTCAATGGAGCCTTCATCCTGGCCACCAGAAGGTCTGGTGAGCCTCCCCGAACCGACTGAGAGTCCACCTCTCTCACCTGCCCTGGCCTGGGCTGGCTAACCCTTCAGAGATTATTGCCCTGGACTCTCATTTCCAGATACACAGAGGCTACCTAGTTAGTGCTGTGATGACTTTTGAAGGTTCCTGAGCCCCTGCGGGGGAATGGCTGGTTTGGTGGGACTGCTGACCTTGCAGCCCCTCACTCCAGCAAGGGGGCTTGATCTTTTCATTCAGGAGGCACCTTATTGTTTCTCTTTATTTGGCTCCCAGTCTTTCATGTTGCCCTATTTCCCCTTCTCTGTGAAAAATTAAACATTGGCTCTGATCAGCAGACATGTTTACTTTCCTCTTTCAGGAGTCTGTGCACCTGGGTCCCACTTTCTGTTCGGGTTCAGGAGAGCAGAGATTGCCTCTGACAGTGTCTGGAGGGTATCTCTGCCCTGCTTGTTCTTGGCATTCCAGAACACTTTTCTGTCTGTCTGGAATAGAACAATGACTCTAATTTGAGTGGTTAGTCCCATTTAAAATCAGAGGTGCAAACTCTCACCTTATAACTTCTGATGGAGCCCTCGTTTTAGGAAGCTGTGTGCACCATATGTTACAAGGTATAATTACACAATTCTGGAGTTTGGGGTGAAAACAATAACTTAATACAATTTAAAAGGGAATAAAGCAGGGTTTGAGTTTTGGCAAAAGGCCTTCCCTGATTGGGAGATGGGAATTTGGTTGGGAATGTCTAAGGGGGCTGCTTCCATCAAGAATCATACTGCCCCCCAATTACTGTGGGATGTGCATCATTCACTGAATATTAATTTAATTTATTACTCATGCTGTTTCAGGCACTGTGCCGATCCTGTGGATAGACAGACGCATATTGGTTTCTTTTCTGTTTCCCAACCTCCAATACTTGCCAGGGTGTTCCCGGCTCCTCTGGGTTTGAATTTAAGGCAGGGAGGGAGCTGAGGGGTGGGAAGATTCTTACTGAGTATGGTGGGCACAATAATGATGCCCCAGAGACATCCATATACTAGTCCCTGGAGCCTATGCATACATTATAGCTAGAATGAAGGTTGCTAATCATCTGACCTTGAGACGGGGGCGATTATCCCGAGTTATTAAGGCGGGCTCAGTGTAATCACAAGGGTCCTTGTCACAGGAAAAGAAAAGCAGAAGAGAGTCCAAGTGATGCCATATGAGGAAAACTGACCATTGCTGTCTTCAAGGGTGGAAAGTAGTCAAGAGCCTAGGAATGCTGCTCTGGAGGCTGGAATAGAAAATAGACTTCAGACTTTTATAAACTGTAAAATAATCAATTTGTGTTTTTTTTAAGCCACTAAATTTGTGATGATTTTCTGTAACAGCAACAGAGGACAAACACACGGATACCCTAAACTAACTCTGTGTGAGCTGGCCTTTGCATTCCTTGGGCTTGGCAGTGAACAGCTGATTGTTCCTCGGAAGGGGTTACCTTCCTGTTTTTTTCTTCCTCCAGAGAATTCCTCCTCCTTCGCACACACCCTCCTCCCAACCCTGCAGCACAAAGCTTAACTAGCAATCCCTTACCTGTTTTTCCCCGGGTATGGTGAATGTCTGCTTCAAGGGGTCGCTCTGGGCTCCTTCCTCAGATCCTCGGCATTTCAAACTTGGTTCTCTGAGTTCTTCATTTTTAGTGACCCTTTGAAACCCTCTTGCTAGCTCTTCTTCTTGTGGCCTGGATATGTCCAACAGGAAACGTTTCTGCCTTTGCCCCAGCAAACTTTCTGGATGCATGCCATTCTGGAACCACCTCTCTTCTCCACCACCAGGAAGGAGCGGTCTGTGTTCTTTGTGTTTCTCAGGAGTGAATCAGCCACCAGACTCCCATGTCCCCCATCGGGGACACTTAGCGAGCTCTCCAAGTCGTACTTATAAAGTCCCTTTCCCCAGCTTGAAGGGAGGGATGCCCAATCATTGGGAGAGCTGACCATGATACCCACAGCTCTCCAAAAAGAGACCCTCTTCCCCCTGTCATTTCTGTTCATGGTCCTCTTAACGCCCTCTGTGTGGCTGAAGGCCACCTTCTTGGAAAGTCCTGCTTGGTGGTCTCAAAGTTTGCTTTGGAATGTGAGAGGAGTTGGCATTTTAATATTCTAACATGTAATAATAACAAAAACAAAAACAAAATACTGGCATGTTTATGGGTTGCTTCATATGGCCTGGGCCCTGTGGTAAGAACACTGTAAGAATTACCTTGTCGGCTCCTCAGGAGGGCCTTATAGTACTAACTTGCTCTTATCACAATTAAGGAAAACAAAACACAAAGAGTTGAAGTCATTTTTTTTCAAGGCCGTGCAGTCAGGAAGCGATATACCCAGTCCTGCCTGCTGAGGATTTGCACCCAAGCTGCTGCCTTCTCAGGGATGCCCTGTCCTTCCCTCACATGTCCCCAACCCTCTCTGTTCTTCACTGCCTCCTTCAAGTACCTCCTCCATAGAAGTTTCCCCGACGGCTGAAGCCTTTGCAACATTTCCTTTTCTCTCGTGAACTTCAATCACGGCATGGCATGGACAGTTTGCGCCGATTGCTTTACGCGCATCAGTCTGACCTCCCGAGTCAGAGTCAAAATGCCCACAGTAGTGCATACAGTTCTCATAGAGCAGGTGACAGCTTGCAGGCCCGGTGCGGCCCGAACATGGACAGACCAAAGAGCCATTCCTTGCTTCCCAAAGCCAGGGAGCTGGCGGGACGTGGCACTGAGGTGACTGCAAACACCAGGTTCCATTGCCATAGAGAACACTTCTCTGGGCCTCTAAAACGTCTCTGATTAGTGGGGGCTCATAGTCTTCTTCAAGAAAAACTGGTGGTTTCCTTGAAAGAGAGAAACCATTGCCTCAAAGAGGTATTCAAATCTCCAAATTTGCTGAGACAGAAAACTTCCTGGAGATTGGAAACAAATACCCCCGACCCTCTACTCCTGCCTCGGGCCTCCTGTGATGTTAGTGTGGACCCTTTTCTGTAAGGCAAACCCCACGGGCGAGGGCATATCGGCCTCGTGGCACCTCACAGCAGGTCTGGGAAACACAAGCCACTTGCCGGGCCCAGGGGTCTTCCCTGCAAAGTGGCCTGGGGTCTGGAGCATTCACTCCTTGCGTGAATCTTTATCTCTCGTTTTCTACATACTTCCTGCTTCTCTTTCCACCTTCCCACTTTCAGCAGGGAAACAAAGCCATCAGAGGGCACCTCCTTCCCGGTATAAACTCACTTCCTCTATTGCTTGGGCTCTGCTCCCTCCTTTGCCTCAGCCAAACCTCCTTAGCCGGGCCTACCTGCTAGCCGGATTCCGTGGTCTCCTGCCTTCTCTGGCACCTGATGTAACAGCTCATGGCATTCCTTTTATCCTTGCCCCCCACCCCAACACTCCAATGACGTATGCTGGCTTCATTGCTTCCTGTTGTTCTTATAATAAATGTGGAAGACCCTCAGGGGCTGATGAAGCCCGTGTGGTTGGTTTGCCTCCCAGACTCATTTTATACCAAGGTCCTCCTTGCTGACTGGGCTGCAGCGGGTCGAGCCTTCTCTCAGTAGCTATGACATGCCCTGATCTTTCCCTCTACAGCACTTCTGTCCTCTCAGCCTAGAAAGTTCTCCCCCACCTCTTTCCCTTCCGCCTATTTAATTCTCACCTCCGTCAGATCTCAGCTCCACTGTTGCCTTCTGTGAACTTCTCTGCCCAGGTCACGTCCTCCAATTGTCTGGTCCTCTCACAGTGAAGCTGTGTAGCATTTATTGGAGTCAGGAGGTTACATTTATATGGTGCTTATTTTTTAATTCACATTTCCCTTCTCCACTGTACGTTGGGCATCTCCAAGGCAAAGATCGTATCTGTGACTCGTGTTGGTACATCAAAGGTGATACATTAATTATTCTGACTTATATTTATTAAGCCCCTATTTTAAGCTCTATAAATTATAACTGCCACGGGATACACCATGAGAGATGGGGCAGATCCAGGTTTTTGAGACCTGGGGCATCTACAATTTGGAGGGCCATCTTATAGAAAAATAGTGACAGATCATGGTTATAAATTGTCTGTAGCCCTTTGAGAGAGGCCCCTGCTACTCGGGGTCCCTGAAGTGTAAGCTTCATTAACTTCATGATGAATAAGCTTTTGCACAGAGTACAGCATTTGTTCAAAAGTGACTCTTGGGCTGGTTGATCTGGGTTTGGCTGCTGAGGGAGGAGAATCTGGGGGATGCTCTGCAAGGAGCAGGGCAGTTCTGTCCATGGGAACCAGCTGACTGGGGATCATGGGTAAACTCCATTTGTGCCTACTGGTATCTCGACTGGACCCCAGGACACACTGGCCTCCCCTCTGAGACATCGGGCAGCAGGAAGCAGGAGGCCAAAGCCCTCCTCTCTCTTCTTTTTTTCCCCAAAGATTTATTTATTTGAGAGAGAGAGAGCGCGTATGTGTGCGGGAGGGGACCACAGAGGGAGAAAGAATCTCAAACATGCTGTGCTGAGCAGAGAGCCCAATGTGGGGGGCTCAATCCCAGGGCCCTGAGATCATGACCTGAGCTGAAACCAAGAATCGGATGCTTCATCAGCTGAGCCACCCTGGCGCCCCTAAAGCCATTTTCTTTTAAGAGCACGAGCACTGCTTCTTGCTTGTGGCCAGGAATTAAGAGCATGTGGGATCCAGGGCCCTAGTTGGCGGGCGATTTTTTTCTGGACTCCATGAAATTGGATTTTCCTAAAAAGCTCAAGGAATAATTCCCCTCAGAGTAAAGACACCATTTCTGGTAGCTGCTTCGTGCTCTTTGGCCAACCCCGACCTCTCCATCCTGCTTCAGGTGCCTCAGAGAGTGATGCTCCGGTCCACTTCCTCTTCCTCCTGACACCCCCGAGCCAGCCTTGAAACCTTCTTGTACGTGAAGGGGGAGTTCAGAAATAGGTGGTCAACTTGATTCCCAAAGGAAAGGGTTTGGGACTTTCTTGTGTCCTGGGAAGTTGCCTAACCTTCTTCATTTGCATAATGGGACAAGAATAACTACCTTAAGGTTTATTTTTGATTTTCTAAAATCTGTAATTTAAATTCCTAAACATTTTTTTTTTTTTCTTTTTGTAACAGACCACTATATTTTCCTCCATGACTTGTCAGGAGCCATAGATGAATGAGAAGTTGCATGGTTTCTTTTATTCCTTCCTCTCTCCCTTCCTTCCTTCCTTCCTTTCTCAAGATTTTTATTTATTTACCTGATATGGCACAGGCAGGGGGAGAGGCAGAAGGGAGAAGCAGGCAGGCTCCCTGCTGTGCTAGAAGCCCAATGTGGGACTTGATCTCAGGACCCTGGGTTTATGACCTGAGCTGAAGGCAGACACTTAACTGACTGAGCTACCCAGGTGCCCCATTTCATGGCTTCCTTAGAAGTTTTTCTCTTATATTCCTTTCCCCAATTTACGTAGACATCAACAGAAAGGAGACACAGAGCACAGAGGGAAAGAGGGAGGGACATGCAAACTTTAAAAAAAATCGAGTTCTTGCATCATACTTGAAGAACTGCAGATTCCCATGGGTCATAAGATGTGTCTAAGCAGCTCTGCTCCTCTCTCTCCAATGAGCTGGCAGGTTGGGTGTATCCCTCATGAGGTCAGAGGTGGAAACAATGTAGGAATGGCTCCAGGCTGCAGTGGCTGGCTCAGTCTTTCAAATCCTTTTATACGGCTATAATCTGAAAGTGAAACAACATCCAACATGGAGACCACGGGTGCTGGGGTTCCACTCTGGTGCGGGTGATGGGCTTTTTGCCCTCTGGTGTTCACAGGCGCTTTCCTGCCCGCTCTTTTGTACCTTTAGGGTCACTGACAGAACAGATATTTTTAGTTACTTTTTAGTTATAATTACAGATAAGGTTTTCTTGGGATATTGTAGTGGGTTGAATGGTGATCTCCCCCCAAACTCCCTCCTCCCAAAATATATCCACAGCTTAATCCCCAGAATTTGTGAAGGGACCTTATTTGGAAAAAGGGTCTTTGTAGATATAATTAAATTAAAGATCTGAAGATGAGATCATTCTGGAATATATGGGAGGGCAAATCCAATCATGAGTCTTTATAAGAGACACACAGCAAGGATGCCAAGTGAAGAGTGGGGTGGGAGTTGGTGGGATGCAGCCTCAGGCAGGGAAACCCTGGACCCATGGAAGCTGGCAGGACACAGGAAGGATTTTCTCCTAGGGCCTTCAGAGGGAACAGGGCTCTGTGCACACTTTGATTTCAGACTTTGGCCTCTAGAAGTGTGAGAAAATGAATTTTTGTTGTTTTAAGCTACCCCGTCTATAGTAATTCATTATGATAGTGCTAGAAGACTAATAAAGGTACATCTCAAATTCTAACTTACACTTAATATTTCCAGATTTTTCATTATTTTTATCAGCTTATGCAGGTGAATGAATGTGTGTGTGTGTGTGTGTGTGTGTGTGTGTGTGTTAACAAATACAAGTGATACAGAATATGTCTGTCTTACCGTTTGCATTGGTATCAGTCTCTAATCATAAGGGTTATTTGCTGAGTACTGCTGAATCCAAGGGAGACCCATTAGCAAGTGTGTGCTGAAGAAAGCAGATGTTCCCAGGAATTGGGGGCTGTGTTCCCCAAATCTCTCTATACCATTCTATACGAGCAGGTGCTTAGGAAACATACTGATACATGTTAGCATTACTATTTGGTAACTATGTGATAAGTTGAATTCTTTTGTGTGTAACTTATATGGCAATTACAAAAGTATGAGTCTAGGCTTTATCTGGTGTCTGTTTGAAGGGTTTTGGTTTAGCTGGACCAGAGAATATAGCTCTTCTGATGATGAGATCAGAAAACACAAGCTGCTTTTTCAAAAGGATGTGTCTATCACAGTCAGGACATAAGACCGCACATAAGACCCTTCCTTTGCCTGTCAAAGGCAGAAGAGAAAGAATAATAATAAATCATTGTAACGACAGTGGCAGCGGACTGTCAGCTCTGTGAGGGAATCTGGATGAACATCCCTTTTCAGGCCATCAGTTTTAAGCAAATGAGATGCCCAAAGCAAAGAGTAAAAGTAACTGCTGTAAACCAAGAGAATGACTCTAGATACAAGAGATATTAACTGATAGGATTTCCTTTTTGCACTTTCTCTTCAAGGATGACTGGATACTGTAAAACCTCTTGAAATCAAGGGTGTTACATTTGCAACTTCTTTTCAGCTCTGACAAGGGCTGTGCTTCAAGTTCCTTATTTACCTTTGTCTCCCCTGCACATGGCAGGTGGGAATAATCACGAGAGTGACAGTGATCACAAACACTTTTTGCAGGTTTAGCTTTAGTCTGGTGCTGTTCTAGGTGCACTGCATATAATTTATCTTTGCAACAACCCTATGATGCAGGTGCTGTCATTATTTCCATCCACATAAGAGGAAACTGAGATGCAGAGGTTGCCCAAGGAGGGTCGGTAAGGTTTGCCCAAGCCTCACGGTTTGCATGAGTGGAGGTGACATGTGAACTCAGGTCCTATTCCAGAGTTGTTGGCCTTGGCAGCTCCAGCAAGATCAGCAAATGCTCAGTGAACCACAACAAGAAATTCACTATTACTCCACACTTAGTGGGTGCCTGGAACTGTTCGAAGTCTCTTGTATGTGTTAACTCATTTAATATCCATATGTACTTTTTCATAATACTTCTTCCTGCTTTGTTGCCCTATTATTGATGTATAACATTATGTAAGTTGGAAATGTACAGTGTGATGATTTGATACATTGCAAAATGATTACCACAATAAGATAAGTTAACCCACCCATCACCTCACATAGTTACAATTTGTGTGTGTGTGTGTGTGTGTGTGTGTCTGGGTGGTGAGAACATTTAAGACCTACTTTCTTAGCAACTTTTAAGGGGTTGCCTGAGTGGCTCAGTGGGTTAAGCATCTGCCTATGGCTCAGATCATGATCTCAGAGTCCTGGGATTGAGCCCTGTCGGGCTCCCTGCTCTTCAGGGATCCTGCTTCTTCCTCTCCCCTCTGCTTATGCTTTCTCTATCTTTCTCAAATAAATAAATAAAATCTTAAAAAAAATTTTAAGTATATAACTTTTAACTATATAATGCAGTACTATAAAATATAATCACCATGCTGTATATTAAATCCTCAGAATTTATTCATCCTATCATAGGGAGATTAACCATTTGGCCAGTATCTTCCCATTTCCCTCACCCCTGCACCTGCCAGTCTTCTCTGGATTCCTAAGAATTTGGCTTCTTTAGATTCCACATACAAGTGAGAACATACAGTATTTGTCTTTCTCTGACTTATTGTACTTAGCATAACACCTTCAAGGTTCATCCGTTGTTGCTTAAATGGCAGGATTGCCTTCTTTCTCATGGCTGACTAATATTCCATTGTATATATGTATATGTGCATGTATATATGTATATCTCTCACATCTTCTTTATTCATTCATCCATTGATGGACACTTCGATTGCTTCCCTATCTTGACTACTGTAAATAATGCTAAAATGCATACAGGGGTACAGACACCTCTTCAGAATAGTGATTCACTCCTTCCCCTCAGAAGTGGAATTGCTGGATCATATGGTATTTCTATTTTTAATTTTCTGAGGAAGCTCCATGATGTTTTCCATGGTGGCTGCACCAGTTTGCATTCCCACCAGCAGAGCACAAGGCTTCCCTTTTCACTACCTCCATGCCAGTGCTTGTCTTTTTGAAGATAGCACTCCAACAGGTGTGACGTCATAGCTCATTGTGGTTTATTTCATAAGTCATCTAATCATCACTGATGATTAGTGATGTGAACACACAGGTACTTTAAAAAATTTTTTATTTTTTATTTTTTACTTTATGGATAAGAAAACTGAGGCACTGAGCGGTTTAGGAAATTGCCCAAGGATCATAGCTATGAAAAGACAGTGGCAAGTTTCCAAGCCAGGAGGTCTGAGCTATCATTGTCAGGTGAACTGAGAAGAGTTCCTGGGCCCCTGGGGCCTCCACCCAGCCAGACCAAAGAAGTTGCTGAAGGTTCTTGGTCTTGTCACCATTATGGACACACATAAAGCACAATGGACAAGTGACACAAACAGGAAAGTTTATTAAAGCAAAAAGTACACTTTTGAGAGATGAGAGTGGGGTGGGGGGGCCTGCAGTATATGAGAGAGACATGGTTGGGGGAGGGAGGGAGAGAGGGAGGAATGAGAGTGGGAGAGGAAGACAGATGGGGAAAAAGGGGAAAAAGGGAGTGAGGGAGGGAGAGAGGGAGATGTGAAGGAAGGGGAGAGAGGAAAGAGAGAGAAAGAGGGAGGAAGGGAGAGGGAGGAAAGGAGAGGGAGGAAGAGGGAGAGAGAGCTGGGTTCTGGAGGTTGGATTTCTCCCATCCAAGTACTAACCAGGCCCGACCCTGCTTAGCTTCCGAGATCAGACGAGATCGGGCGCGTTCAGGGTGGTATGGCCGTAGACTGGAGGTTGGATTTCTATCTCTTATCAGCAGTTGTTAACTAGGGGAGGAATATTCATTACCTGAGGCAAGAAGCAGGGTTTCCCACTTTTTCTTCCTAATTTGGGCAGGGGTTCCCTGTCATGGCATCTGCCTTCTTCGATTTGATCAGGCTTCCTGTGGAATGCAGCCTGGACGGCCCTCGGGTCTTCCCTATAGTCAGCCATAACTTCCTCAGTGCTGACCTCCACGTATCCTGTTAGAAACTAACTGCCTACTTAACACTATTGTGTATGCTCCTAACCACTCAGCAGTACTAAATCCTACATGAACAAATCATGAAATTCATCTTTGTGGGTGGGAGTGGAGGGAGAGATTGGCTGAAAAATAATCATTGTAAAAAAAATTTTTTAAAGATTTATTTGGGAGGGCAGGGGCAGAGAGTGAGGGATAGAATGTCCGAAGCAGGGGCACCTGGGTGGCTCAGTGGGTTAAAGCCTCTGCCTTCGACTCAGGTCATGATCTCGGGGTCCTGGGATCGAGCCCCGCGTCGGGCTCTCTGCTCAGTGGAGAGCCTGCTTCCTCCTCTCTCTCTCTCTCTGCCTGCCTCTCTGCCTACATGTGATCTCTGTCTGTCAAATAAATAAATAAAATCTTAAAAAAAAAAAAAAAAAGAATGTCCTAAGCAGATGCTGCCCTGATTGCAGAGCCCAACTCGGGTCTCCATCTTGGGATCCTGAGATCAAGACTGGAGCTGAAACCAATAGTCCAAAGCTGAACCTACTATGCCCCTCAGGTGCCCCTCATTGCAGACTTCTTAAGGCAGTGTAGAAATAACCATTTGCTATAGTCGACTAATAAGCAATTAACTTAAGAACATTTTTTTAAATACCTTCATTAAAGCAGATTTTCAGAACCTTAAAGTGACTGCCTAGTAGGGCTTTGCTACACAGGGTGACCCTCAGTATTAGCATTAGCATCACCTGGGAACTTTTTTGAAAAGCAGACTATCAGGCCCATCCGAGACTCATTGACCCAGAATCTGCATTTTAATCAGATCCCTGGTAGATTAAATGTAAATTTAAATCTGAGAAGTGGGCTCTGGACCAAGGTTCTCAACTTTAGTTGCATATCAGAATCACCTGGGGAGCCAGGTGATTTAATTGACCTGGGGGTGTGGCCTGAGCAGGGGAATTTTAAAAGCTCTCTAGGTGATACTAATGTGCAGTCAAGGTCAAGGACTTGGGGAGTTGGTTCTTAACACTGTCAGCACCTCTAGGTTCATCTGAAAATTTTAAAAATGATTAATCTCCAGGGTTGATTTTTTTTTTTTTTTTAAGAAACCCCTGGTGTTTCAAATGTGCAGCCAAGGTTTAGAACAAGTGTAGGAGACCAAACTTGAGTTTCTTGGCTTTGCAATGATTCAATCAACAACTATTTTACTACTCTTCAATAACACAGGCAGGGAGGTGGGTACCAGGGCTAAGAAACACAGCAACCAGACCCAGCCCCTGACATGAGGGAGTGAGCTGGGCAAATTACTTCTCTCTGAGCCTCAGTTCACTCATCTGTGGGAGTGGGATAGTAATCAGGGGACCATTTCCCCTTCTCACCTGTGGGATGAATCTTGCACACACATTTTGCTGACTTCAGGTTTCCAGTGAGTCCACAGCTGATTGGATAGGGGTGAACATGTGATGGAGAAGTGGCCAATCCATGGGCTGACCAAAAGCCTAGGACTTGTGCCATTAGGGAAGCAATGATTTGTTTGCTGTGTTCTCTGACCTGAAAATACTCCTTCCTAGAACTAGAATTATGACTGAGAAAATACCCAAAGTCTGTGAGTGCCTGTTTGCTCCGAAGGGAGCTGACCTTTCTGAAAGAGCCTTTCTCAATATACCTTGCAGGAAGGTGTAGTCCCTGAGAATAGCCAGCCTGGGGCTACCCAGAGGATAGCATTTGGGCTTGAATGGGTAAGGAGGCACTATGGCTTACTGGTCTATTTCTTGGGGTTTTCACAGACCAATGCAATAGCTCTTGACATTGGAATGATGATTGACCTATGTTCTAAAACAACAATTAGGTAAACATTTATTGTCTACTCAGAGTCTCCCATAGTATTGGGAACATTTAAGTTCTTTTGGCTTTGCAAGGGAAATGGGATTTTCCACATCCTGGGGGAATTGGGGCCATGTTCACCTAGTAAATGCAAGTCTGTGTGATTTCAGAGCCCATGCCCTTTCCATGATTTTTGATTTGCCCTTCTAACATTTTCTACAGATGTTGCTACTTGCTTAGGAGAATTTCCTTAGGAGTTTTTTTCTTGATAAGGTAAGTTTTTAGAAAAGTGAGAATGCACATCATTGTTGCCACTTAGAAATTCCTCAGGGATTTATTTACCTATTACTCAACAAATTTTTCTAGAAAAATAAATTACCTTAAAGTTGAGTGAGATCAGCTTCAGTTTTGACTTAAGTAAAAATTTTTCTTAGTCTTCTCATTTTTTTCTCATCTTTTCCCTATGTAGGCATAGAAGCCTACCTGTGTGATCTGAGGAATAGTAGAAGTTGACCGTTTAATGGATGGCCAGAATTCCTGGACATTTTAATCAAGGTGTTCTTTATCTCTGTTAATGCTGATGCATTGTATTAAAGGTGCATCTATGTCACAGTTAAATTAATTTATTGGACATGGTTACCAGCTAATCATTGAGAGAATGGACTGCTAGACAAATAAGGTTTAATCAGATAGAGATATGCTATCCAAAATGGTAGCCACAGCCACATATGGCAACTGAGCACTGGAAATATGGATAATTTGATTGAGATGTGCTATGATTGTAAAACACACATTGGATTTTTATAACCAAAAAGAATGTGAAATCTTCCATTAAATGTTTTTATATCAATTATATCTTGAAATAATAAAATTTTGGTTATAATAAGTTAAGTAGAAATATTAAAAACTAATTTTATCTGTTTCTTTTGACTTTATTGTGGCTATTACAAAATTTAAAATTATATGTGATTCACATTTGTGGCTTTCATTTATGTTTCTATTGGACTGTGCTACCCTAAATATGGAGAATGCCATCCCTGGAAGAACTAATGTTTATGAAGGGGATGATGGTAAAACCCAGTAAGGGAGAAGGGAAACAAAGAAATTGCAACAAAGAATTGTTAGAAATCTGTCCTATTTCACATTTTGTTACAGGTACAATGTACTTTTTCCAAAAGACAAAAGGTAACTTAGCTCACCTTGTTGCAAACACAACCTGGTAGTGGGGTATATGTCTATGTATTTTCTCTTCATTTCTGCTGTAATGGTAACTAAGTCACCAGCAGAATCTGGCTGACTCACCAGCTGATGGTTGACCAGAAATCCCACAGCTTTCTTCTGGGGTGCTCTGAAGCTGAAAATGAGTGTTGAGAACACGGTCTCTCAGGAGGCCCTGGAAAGGGCTTGGGTGTAATGGGTTGTTGTTGTGATATGATGGGTGTGCTCTGAGTGGCCGAGTCGAGAGTGGGAAGCTCAGGCCCACCTCATACTGGTACTTCTGGATCAGCCCTGGAGATCACGCTCAGTGATGGCTCAATCATGATCAGCCTGCTTGGAATGGGTTTAAATACTGGCAACCTCTTGCATGTTCTTATGGTCTTGCATGCCTCCTATGGCTGATCTGAACTGAGTCAGAAAACCCCACAGTAAATCTGAATATTACCTAGTCTCTGCAGTTTGGGATGTGCTTGGCTGATTTTCGACACGTTGCTAGAAACCTCCGTTTTGCTTGGTTTTGTCATTAATCATGTACCATGTATTCTCCCAGGTATAAAGTTAGATTATTAATATACCAATATCTCTTCAAGGAGATAAAATGATAAAAAAGGAGATAAAAATACTGAAATTTGCTCCTTTAATATGAAGATGAGCCAATTATTATTTGCACCAACCTATCGTACATTTTTTTGTTTTATTTTATTATTTTAAAAAATTTTAAATGATGGTTTTCTTAGTGTCCAACATTTTGTTGCAATTGGGTAAGCAGGGATTATTTGCTTGCTACTCATTTCAGTTATTATTGTTGTGTAACAAGCTACCCCCAAGCATAGCAACTTAAAACAATAGCCATTTTATTTCTTAGGGTTCTGTGGACCAGAAATCCCATGAGGTCCTAGCAAGGACAGCTTGTCTCTGTTCCATGGGCGGCTGAGATAGCTCAAATAGGGGTTTGGCTGGGATGGCCTGAATATAGTTCTTGTTTTCAGCTGGGTATAATGGTTTTCTTTAACACTCTTTCTTCATGTGACTGCCTTGGACTTCCTTATAGCATGATGGTGGACTTCTTATGTAAGTGGTTGGCTTAACCCAAGCGAAACCAGGTTATCAAGACTCTTAAAGTTTATTCCCCTATGAAAGAAAGAAATAATGCTTGGCAGACAGCAGTTGAATTTTACTTGGGAAATGGATGTGGGACACTGGCACCCGCCACCCGGTTGGGCCTTATTTATACTCTCAAAATATGACTCCTTCAGTGTTTTTGTTTTTGAAATAAGGGAGGCTGCCTCCTATCTTTTCCTTTATCCCAAATGCTTCATATAACACCTCTGCTCTCCACTGGCCTTGGACAGCTACTTCTTGTTCTGGGGCGTGACTCCTTGCTGGTCACTTTGGGAACTCTGGGACAAACACCTTTGCTGGTTATCTTGCTGTTACCATCGTTGTGCCATGGAGGAGAATGGGCGGGACCAAGGCTGCTCTCCTTCCCCAGCTCCCTCTGTCCTCCTGGATACTGTCAACTGCAAGGCTGTTGTTCATAAGAGAATTCAGCAGTGGAGAGGTGTAGCATGGAGGGAAAGCTGACATGGCCATGTGTGGTAGCTCAGTCCTTTACATCTGTCTGTCCCTGGTTTATCTCTCCTGCCCTCTTCCCCTAGGGGGACAGTGGACGCTTTCCGACAATTCCTGTTGTTGCTGCCTTTAGTCTTTTTTTTTTTAAAGATTCTATTTATTTATTTGACAGACAGATATCATAGGCAGAGAGGCAGGCAGAGAGAGAGAGAGGGGGGAAGAAGGCTCTCCGCTGAGCAGAGAGCCCGATTTGGGGCTCGATCCCAGGACCCTGAGATCATGATCTGAGCTAAAGGCAGAGGCTTTAACCCACTGAGCCCACCCAGGCATCCCTGCCTTTAGTCTTGATATATACAGCAGTCAGACAGATGAATCACCCTAGCGTTAACCATGGTCATCTACTTGTGCAAGACTGTGGGTGTTTTTTTCCTTCTTTTTGCTCATCTGTATTTTTCTATGAGGAGGGTGTGTTTCTTTTGTAATATGACAAAAAGAAAATCAAGTCTCTTTCTAATCACAAACAAAAGAGGGGGCTGTCCACAGAGTTCCCTTTCCTTAGGAAAGACTTTCCCCATGAGCCTTAAATTTCTCATTACTTTCTGTTTAACCTTGCCAGCAAGGGTTTAGGATGTAGTATGGGACGAGACAGTGTAGTTTTTAAAGTAAATGCTTAATGGCTTTTTCAATACTTTTGCCTGACTTTGTAATCAATTTAGTTAGTGAGCAGCTTGAGGGAGGAAAGAGGTGAATTCCTTGGCAGGCAGCAACTACATAGGTAATACTCTGGAGCTTCAGAAAATGGCATCGTAGGAGTGTCTGTGGAAGCAAGATAAAGATGAGGGCGTCTCATACTATGATCTTGCAGACACTTCCTCATGGGCAGAGTTCTATAAAGTCCCAACTCAAAACAAATTCTGCTGGAAGCAAGGGGTGTCCTGCTTCTCCTGCTGAATGCCTTTTCCTAGCACGTGGCTATTGAACTTGAAGGTGACAAAATGAGAACAGGAGAGATGAGTATACATCCTGTAAGCACAGTAAAAGGGGGATCATGCCTGCCTCCTCTCAAGCACCTTGCCTTTTATTTACTTTGTTACTGATTCACTTTTCCACTTGTAGGCAAAGAGGTTGAATGGAAGGTGACAAGGCTAAGGATGGAGGTTTCTTCATTTAGGGACCTACGTAAGCACTTACTGCATACCTCATACTGTGCTATACACTTTCCCATTGCTAGACAATATATTTTTTAATTTTTTTTTTGCTAGACAATATTTATGATAGCAATAATACCCATTCTTGATGCCTACTGTGTGTCAGGGTCCGGGGGTGGCCTCTGTGACATTCAGGCCTTAAAACCACCCTGCAAATGATCAGGCCAGTCCCGTGAACTCTTCTTCTACAAATGAAGTAACTGATCCTTAGGAAGTGTAAGTGATTTACCCAAAGCCACATAGGGAATACGAATCCATTCTAGGAAATCAAACACAGCATTAGGGTCTCCGGACTCTTAGTCCTGAGGTATTTCCATTAACTTCGTTGTGACACCTCCTTGATTTTGATGATTAAATCTGCTCTTTTGCTCTGTGCAAGTGGTGTTTGCTGTTTTCTTTTGATTTGACCCTTGGGAGTCAATCTTTTACTGGTGCAAGTGTGATAAAAGGATTAAAATGATTCCAGCAAACTCCTTCTATAACGTTCTTAAATTTTCCCTCATCCCACATCGATCTACTAAGTATCTGGCCTCATGCAAACATATGCAGTGATTCCCTCTCACAATGTTTTACTACTTATTGGATTTTCTCTTCTTGGTCCTTGGGGCCATATTGTGAGAACACATCCACAGCAATCCCTGAATGGGAGCAGAACCCCTGAAGGTCTGAAGAGCGGTGCGAGCATTTCCTATCAGCCTGGCATTTTTTTTCCCCTCCTGGAATTCTCTTCCGTGAGTGATGCAATTTGAAACAAATTCCCTCATAGTGAGATACCTAGGGAAGCTCAGTGGAGAGCAACAAAAATGATGAAATGTTTTCAAAATAAGACCCTTGAGGAAGAAGTAAGAAACCAAACCTGTTCAGCCTCGTGTCAAGAAGACTTAGGGGAGAAATAACTATAAACATGTGCTGATGTAGTGGACAAAGTAGAAGGCAGTTTGCCTCATTATAAAGGAGGGCAAAGGAACTAGGAAGGGGGCTGAATTATAGTAAGGAGAATTTAGTTTAAGAGAGGAGATTAACACATCCTGAGGTAGCTTACTGAAAAGTCCATTTCTATCCATTATCACTACAATGTATTTACCCCATATAGGCACACTTTTGTATCGGGTTGACTATGGCAGAACACGGTGAGGAGTGGGCTGGGTATGGGGAAGAGGGTTCTTGTATTCATGGACAACCGTGGTCTTATTTTGTACCGAGCTTAAAGGACTGAGCAAGGGTAAATGTTTGATTGGTTTGTGACTCCTCTTTGACAGTTACAGAGCTATTTTCTATAATACATAATAATAATAATATAATGATAACAACAACAACAACAACAACATTTACTGAGCACTTCTGAGTTCCAAGCATTGTGCTAATAAATGCCTCACATGTCTGGAAGTTAAGAGTGATTGGACATTGGTTTCCTCATTGGAGAAGTGTGTCTGATAGTCATGGTGGACCTGAGGGCACTCTAAGTATTTAGCCAATGGAAGCCAGGTTTGCTCTGGGTCCTACAATGCATGAGGCAGTTTCCTGAAGTTGGCTGGCTCAGAATGCCGATAGAATTTCTCTGGAGAACATTTTAGCTCTAAAGAAACCCCTAAGTTTCGCACAAGCCCCCCAGCTTCAATGTGACATGAAGCTCTTCACCGTATGATGGGACCTTGGGAGCCTTCCACCAATGGCAGTAACAAGATGTGTAAAGGCAGAGGAGGGTGATTATTGAAGCTGAAAAGTTTTATCAGCTGTGGATTTTGGTGGCATCCAGGGAGTCTCAGACCTGACAGACCTGCTGGACAGACAGAATCTGCTGGAAACCTTTGAAAGCTACAGATATCCTGGGCACTAGCCCTGGAAATTCTGACCCTATAGGTCTGAGGTGGACAGCTAGCCAGGGGAACTTTGGTTGTCGCTATCCCACAAGGGATTCTAATGGCTAGCTGTGGGCCGAACTACCCCAGTCCCATCTATCCATTTATGAATGAGGGTTGTGAGTGCTCGGGGATGCAGAGCTGGGCTTTGCAGGCAGGTCTCCTGGTTACCCCTCTTGCACCCCAAGACTCTGCTCATGGCTTGCTGCTGCTTAGTGTTGTGTCTTCATAAAGAAAGAAAAAGAGAACATAAAAATAGGACATCCCAAATTTCCACGATATGTTCATGATTGCATACAGGTCTCTCCCTCCCCGTGGGCCTTCACTGGGCGTTTGCTGTGCGTCTGGATTGTAGGCCATTATGCTTTATGATGATCAGTGCAGGCCCAAGATTGATGTGAGCACAGGCAGAGCTTGCAGCCACCCAGATAATTAGGGAAGCTCTCCAAATAAGAGCCGTAGCTCCAGTACTTCATTATTTAAGGCGTGCAACTGTCCGGGAGTAACATAAAAAGTCTATTTTTTTTTTTTAAAGGGGTTGAGATGACGTCAGGAAGGAGAAGAGTCAAAGGAGCCCTTTCTGCTGGGGAATCAAAGTGGGAGAAGCCCAGAGGAAGTTGTTTATATTTTACCCAGCACCCACTGAGCTCCAGACTCACTGAGGAGTGAGCGCTGGTTGAACAGGTGACCGAGTCTGTTTGTATAGGGTGTGTGTGCGTGTGTGTGTGCGCGCGCGCGTGCGGCAACTTCAAATCCTTGAGGTTAGGGGAAGCATTCAGCTCATTTCAGAAATAAGTTAAATGGAAACCCAGCAAGAGGTTAACAACCTGCTTAGGTCGGGGGCACAGCTGGGATTTGAACCACTGCCAACCGTCGGATTGCCAAGCCTGAGCACAGACCTGCCGCTCTTCCTGCCCGCAGCGAGATGGTTGTATCGGGTGGGCCAGGGAAGAATGGAGCAAGAGCCGGTCCAGGGGTCAAAATCCACATGCTAACCTGAAGGTCATTTGTCCTAGCCCCAGGCTCAGAACTCAGTCTTCTGTTCTCATTGTTCTGCTTAAATTCTGGCTTAAGTCTGTTTGCTCTGGATCACTCTCTCCTAGCCCCATCCTGGCTTACCAGTTTAGTGCGGGGTGGTGGGAGTGGTGGGGGGGTGGCGGGGCGGAGGATGGGGGCTTGGTGGGTGGGCGGACGGTGCTCCTGGGCCTGCTGCCTTACCTGCAGCTTCCAGCCTTGCCTTAGCATCCTCACTGGGACTCTTGAATGGCACCTACTCACCTGCAGTCCCTATGGACCTCTTGAATTGGCGCCAGTCTTCAGCTAGACCCATTCTGCAGTGCTGCCTTATGGAGCAGAGAGAAAGGGGGGATTCAGTGCTGAGTTTGTCTGGGAGCGCCGTGAGACCTCAGCAGGACAAGTCAGAGCTGGTGGAGGGTTTCCTTCCACGTGAGTGCAGATTTGCCTTTTCTGGGACATGTGCCAGGGTGGGCAGCTGCCCCACGGAGTAGCACTTATGGCCTCTGGTGGGAATGGCATGTGGATGGAATACGACACAACCAGCCAGATTTTTTACTTTGAGTCCCCAAGACCTTGAGCCTGAGGGAAATCAGTAGCAAAAGTGAGATGTCCAGCTTCCTGCTTCTGGAACCTTGGCTGAGGGGACATGGAAGAAAAGGAGGAGAGAGACTCAGTTTGGGGGCTGAGGCTTACAGCTGCGGAAGTGGGGGGCTTTCATAACCCCCATTAGGTTTGGAGGAGCTGGAATGGAGGAAGAGCCTCTAGTGAAGGGTCCCCGTTTCCCACAGAGATTCAGGAGATGTTGGTCCCCAGGACAGAGGTGACTGCACAAGATATCCAATAAGTTGTCCTGAGACGGCCTCGCTCACTGCACCTGTTAAGCCCAGCATGGCATGGCACCAACAGGGCCTCCCCTGCACCAAAGAGGAGGATATCAGATGCAGAGGGTTCTAGCCTCACAAGTGTCCCTGCACACCAGCGTGATGTCAGAGCAGCTTTCCAGAAGAAGGCAGGGAATATTAGAGATAGCAGGATCCAAAGAGGCCCCAGAGATCAGAAATAAGGGCTGAGGCTGCACTGAGCAGTGTAGACTGAAGGACAGGTGTAGACTGAGGATGGGAGCCTAGTTGAAGAGGGGGGCATGTCCTGACGCCAGAGTGGGCAGGTGTTGAGTGAGGGCCAGCCAGCCTCTTGTAGAGTCTGAAACACAGACACAGCCCTGTGACTTCTGGGGCCAAGGAAGCAGAGAAACAGAGTCTCTGGGTTCACATCCAGCACCTTGTACTCCTCCCACATCTTTGAGAGCTTCCCTGCCCAGAGGCAGATGGCTGCCTCTGACAGCCCAGCTTCCTTTTTCTGGGTTGCTAGGATTTAACCTCTGCAAGATCAACTTTATTATGATCACTCCGATTTATCTGGTGCCATCCCAGCATGTGACTGCTTGCTGAAAGGTACGGTCTATTAGGGGACGTTGTTAAGCGGTAGGAGGAGAGCAAGGACATGGCTGCTTTGCTGCTGTCCCTACAGTTTAATGTTTGACTGATAGGTGTGTAAACAAGAAAATACTGTGGCTGGATCCCTGTGCTTCCAATGAGTCCTATGACATACAAGATGATGTCTTAGTTGTACTAATATAGCCAAATTAATTGATATCCAATAATTGATATCAATTAATATTTAATATTAGATATTAGATATCAAATTAATTGGTATTAACTTAATTAATGGTTCAGATCTGTGGAGCACCCATTATGTGCTAGGTTCTATAACAGAACACTAATGCCCTAGAATAAGTATATATACATATATATTAAATATATATATGTGTGTGTATATATATGTGTGTGTGTGTGTGTGTGTGTGTGTGTGTGTGTGTGTCAGAATCCATATAATTTCAAATCCAAAAATATATATATTTTCTATCAGAGGAAGTTTCTTGAAGCAGCTTTCCCGATCAGCTCTATTTTTAGATTCCAACCTGTGCCTATTCTGTTCCAATTTAACCATAAGTCTGCAATAGAGGGATCTGATAGTTTTTTCCCCTGGTAGCATTTAATCCTGGCTTTAATGTATTAATAATTGCTTATCATTTATTAATACTGGTCTGTGTGTATTCCGCATGTGGCATGTCTCTTAACATTATCTCCTTTAAACTTCATAAAAAAACTAGTGAGGTAGAAATGATCATTTCAGAACTACCCACTGAGAAAGGGATTCTCAGAGAGTTTACTTTGCCTAAGGTAACAGAGGAGGTAAGTGACAGATAGGACTTGAACCTTGACCAGCTTTTCTCCACGTCCCTGGATGTACTGAAATGCACGGAGCCCTTCCTCTGTGTCCAGCACTGTATCAGGGGGATCCCACTCCCATCATCTCCTTAGTCTTCACCAGAGCCCTTTGAGGGCTCTGTTTTACAGCTGGAGAAGCTGAGGTACAGAGAGGGTGATAATTTGCCCAAGGCTGGAGACTTTGAACCTTGGTCTTTCTGATTTCAGTAGCACCTGTTATATCTACTTGTATACATTTAACTGATTATATCAAGGTGGAAGGGAAGAAATTAATATTTATGGAATGTCTTTTCTGAAATAGCTCTATTAGGTGGAAATTATCCCTACTTACTGATAGAGCAGGCTCTCTGGGCAGGGGTTTTTTACTCACTGTCACAGAGCAAGTTAAATATGAACTAACTTCCCAAAGAAATAAAAATTAACGTACAAAAATCATTTTTGCATTCCTTAGGTTTAATTCCTGGAGGACTAGCAAAGAAAAACACCTATGGCTAGTGGTGGGGGTCAATTCACTTAACTCATTGAATGATTGGTACTTCCCCCTGTGTTTCAAAAAAAGCAACTTCTAAGTCATAAACATGAGTGAGTTGTGATGCTTCTAGTTCTTGTTGGGTTTACTTAAAATAAAGAAGTTTTTTTTTTTAATGGTTTAGGCTATGGAGATATATTGTCTCTTGTGCATGGGACATATCCTACTGCCCATGGCTTGAAAATGCTGTATGTAGGCTTATCATGTGCCCAAATGGGTAGTAAAAATGATTTTTATGATAGAACATCATTGTAACTTATGAGAAAATGTAAAATAAGGGACTGCCCTGTGTGGTAAAAATAAGTCATAGATAAAAATAAAAGAGATAATCCAGACAAGGTGATGAGAAAGTTTGAAAGTATAGAAACTACCTTGTGGGGACAGATAGCACTGGGCCCAAACACAAAGGTCAGGAGCCTGAACTTCATAGGTGACTATCATGTGTCTGAAGGGTGCTGTCCAGCAACTTATCATAATCCATCTGCAGGAGTCATTCCTCCCACGAAAAATTGGTATGCAATTTCTGCTATTACAGTTGAAGGTTAGGATGCCTAGTAGAATGTTAGGAATTATGAATAAAGCCCTGAGATTCTACAAGCCCAGGGAAATTTAGGAAAGTCACAAGTTTTTTGAAAGCTTCCAAGATCCCATTAAAATAAGTTATGCCTTGTGATGCAGAGAAATAAAAGCTTAAAAAAATTAGTCTGTTTTATTTATTTTTCCTTTTTTTAAAAGGAAGAGCCTGTACTTAGTGACTTTAATCAAATGTATTCTTTTTATTTGTTGCTTTTTTTTTTATTGGTTTCTAGAACAAGCAGAAGCAGGGTGTGTGTGTGTGTGTGTGTGTGTGTTGGTGGGGAGTGGGAAGACTTGATGTTATTGCCACAATAAATATTACAGTGCAAAATCCTGCCAGACCATTTCCTCTAGAGATAGCTGTTTGAGAGTGTACTAAGACTTGGTGTCTGTGAAGTCATGCCTTGTGTATGTTATTGTAAAATGAACATTGTGACAATACATTGTCTTAATGGATCTGGAATTGGCAGTGAGTAAGAGAGGTGGGCTAAGCAAGGGGGCCAGTTACAGTAGTAGCTGAGAGAAAGGGAGCTGTGGCCAGTTTGTCAGGAGGCCATCTTGCATCTTTATACTGTAAGGAAACTTTCAGCACTGCCGATTATTAGCCTCAACTTCCGTACTTAAAATAATAATATTTGCTCCTGGAGTTGTTTTGAGGTTGATGAATTAACATAAAGTGATGTAATGTAATGTAGGCTTAAATAGCCATTCAACCAAGGTCCCCTCCCTTCTCTTTCTGCTTTGATAAAAACAGTTTCCTTTTTTATTTCCTTGGATACTCTCCAAAATTCTTATTTAATGTGATTCTTACTAATGACATAATATGAACACTCTTAGGAAAAGCTTTGAAAAGGGACTCCTGGAAATAATATGCTTTGATGCCACAGAACTACTTTGGGGCCACAGGGCCCCTTAAATCTCATGCACTGAGTAACCAATGCCCATCCCCAAAGCTTAACTACCTTGAGATGCAGGTTTCATTGCTCTGGTGTTGTCTTTGACAGATCAACATTGGCTTCATCTCAGTTATTGGATTTTGATTTATTTTCAGAATTACCTGGACTGAGTTCAATGCCAGAGAGTATTTGAAATGATGGACTATCACATGGACTTCATTTTCTTGAAATGTCGCATGTTCTAATGTTCCAATTTTTCTCAGCAGACAGTAGTGTGATGGTTAGTGTTATGTGTCAACCTGACTAGGCAACAGTACCAAGTTATTCAATTAAAGGCTAATCTAGGTGTTGATGTGAATATATTTTGTAGATGTGGCTAGCATCTATAATCAGTTGACTTTAAGTAAAAGTGATTAACTGTGATAATCTGGGAAAGCCTTATCCAATCATTTGAAAAACCTAAGAACAAACTGAGGTTTCCCTGAGGAAGAAGAAATTACACATCTGGATGCAGCATCAGTTCCTGCTCAAGAGTTTCCAATCTGCTGGCCTAGTTTATGGATTTCAGATTTGCCAGTCCTTAATTTTTATCTCTCTCTTTCTACCTATCTTCTTCCTCCCTCTCTTTCTTTCTTTCTTTCTTTCACCTTCCTCCCTTCTTCCCTCCTTTCCTCCCTCCCTCCCTCCTTCTCTCCCTCCCTTCCTGCCTTCCTGCCTTCCTTCCTTCCTTCCTTCCTCCCTCTTTAAATTGGTTCCCTTTCTCTACTAGAACACTGGTTGATAAAGATTTTGGTACCAGTAGTAGTTCCAGAAGTACAGAATCTCAAAGACAATTTTCTGAATTGATTCTAGCTTTTCTGGAATTTGTTTTCTAACCTGATTGGATCAGTTAGATTGTTTAAATTTAGAGGCACCAGTAACTCTATTTCCTGTGGTGAAGAGAGCACTGGTAGTCTGATGCTGTGGCAATAGAGAAACAAAATATCATCATTGGATATTCCTTATCAAGTGGATATATAAGGCAAAGTTCCGGGTGACTGTATTTGATTGGTACTTCAGAACGTTTAAGTCAAATTAAATAGTATAATGAGATTGGTTGGTTATTTCTAACTGCCCTGGAGAAACTAGGGAAATACAAACATGAACTCAGAGCTGTAGATTACTGCTTCAAGCTCTACATACATGTCCTGAAAGAAACCCTTTTCTTCTAGTTGCAGGGCTGAGATTTCTGAAAGCCAAATTCTAAGTCTTATCCTATGAATAGCTGTAATAGAGCAAACACTGAATCCCAACCTCACAGAGTTTCTTCTGTTAAAGTGAGCCCATTGATGGGAAGGGATGGGATCCTGAACATTGGAATGAGGAGGTGGGATGTGTGAGGGAGGAGAGCCCAATGAACCTGAAGATATCTAATCCTCAAATTCTGCTCAGCCTTCTTTTCCAATAGTAGCTTCCTTTCCTTCTCTGAGGAGGTTAACTCTGCTTTGTCTGAAGGATCTGTAATAATCTGTAATAATCTCCTTGATGTAGTTCCCTGACAAGACACTGCTGATTTTCCTCAGGACATACTCTTTGCTCATAAAATTATAATGAGACTGAAGTTCCAGAGGGTAAGGTGCAAAGTGTGGTGCATGAGGAAATGCAATATATACCCAAAGAAGTGTGTGATTTCTCCAATTCATACAGCCAATAATCCGTGATATGTCTGAGAATGGATAATGAGGGAGTGAGATATACTGAAAGAAACATAAAGTTGGGTCAGGCTAAATTTACTGACATGCATTTACTAAGCAAAACTTCTGGATTCAGTTTTTAGCCTGAGGATTTAGGAAGAGCTCTAAGTTCATCTGGTCCAATGTGTCATTCAAAGCTCTTGTTTCTTTGTTGATATTCTGTTTAGTTGACCTGTCTAGTGCTGAGAGTGGAGTGTTAAAATCTCCTGCTATTAATGTATTATTGTTGATCTGATTCTTTATTTTGATTAATGGCTGGCTTATGTAGTTGGCTGCTCCCATGTTGGGGTCATAGATATTTACAGTTGTTGGATTTTCTTATTGGATAGACCCTTTAAGAATGATACAGTGTCAAAAAAATGATATAGTGTCCCTTTGGATATGTTATTATAGTCTTTGGTTTAAATTATAGTTTATCTGATATAAGAATTGCTACCTCAGCTTTCTTTTGAGGTCCATTGGCATGAAAAATGTTTCTCCATCCGCTCACTTTCAGTCTGGAGGTGACTTTAGGTTCAAAATGAGTCTTTTGTAGACAACATATGGATGAGTCCTGTCTTTGTATCCAATCTGCAACCCTGTCCCATTTCATGGGAGCATTTAGGCTGTTCACATTGAGGGTTGCTACTGAAGGATATGTGTTTATTGCCATCCTACTATCTGTACATTCCCTTCAATGAGGGGTACTGGAAAAATTGGACAGCTACATATAGAAGAATGAAACTGGACCATATCCTTATACCATGCACAAAGACAGACTCAAAATGGATGGAAGACCTCGATGTGAGACAGGAATCCATTAAAATCCTAGAGGAGAACATAGCTAGTTACCTCTTCAATATTGCCACGGTAACTTCTTTCAAGACAGGTCTCCAGAAGCAAGTGAAACAAAAGCAGAAATGATCTTTTGGGACTTCATCAAGATAAAAAGCTTCTGTGCAGCAAAGGAAACAGTCAACAAAACTAAGAGGCAGCCCATAGAACAGGAGCAGATATTTACAAATGACACTACAGATAAAGGGCTGATATTCAAGATCTATAAAGAACTTCTCAAACTCAATACTCAAAAAACTAATAACCCAATAAAAAATGGGCAGAAGACATGAACAGACACTTGTCTAAAAAAGATATAAAAATGGCTAACAGACACATGAAAAAATGTTCAACTAAATTCTCATTCTTGATCTGTACAAGTGGAAGGGTTGCTGGTTAACCATCAGGGAAATACAAATAAAAACCACAATGATATACTACCTTGCACCAGTTAGAATGGCAAAAATTAACAAAACAGGAAACAACAAATGTTGGCAAAGATGTGGAGAAAGGGGAACCCTCTTGTGCTGTTGGTGGGAAGGTAAGTTGGTACAGCCACTCTGGAAAACAGTATGGAGTTTCCTCAAGATGTTAAGAATAGAGTTACTCTGTGACCCAGCAATTGAACTACTGGGTATTTACCCCAAAGATACAGATGTAGTGAATAGAAGGGGCACATGCACCCCCATGTTCATAGCAGCAATGTCCACAATAACTAAACTGTGAAAGGAGCTGAGAGACCAACAGATGAATGGATAAAGAAGATATGGTGTATATATATACACACAATGGAATATTATTCAGCTATCAGAATTGATGAATACCTATGATTTGCATCAACATGGATGGAACTGGAGGGGATTATGTTAAGTGAAGTAAGTCAAACAGAGAAAGACAATTATCATATGGTTTCACTATATATGTGGAACATTAGCAATAACATGGAGGACCATAGGGGAAGGGAGAGAAATCCAAAGGAGGAGAAATCAGAGAGGGAGATGAGCTATGAGAAACTATAGACCCTGAGAAATAATCTGGGGGTCTCAGAGGGAAGGAGTGTGAGGGGAGAGAGTAACAGGGTGATGGGTATTGAGAAGGGCACGTGCTGTGATGAGCACTGGGTATTATACTTAACTAATGAATCACTGAATACTGCATCAAGGACTAAATATGTACTATACAGTAGCTAACTGAACATTAAAAAAAGAGCTCTAAGTTTGTTCAATTGGCTGAAACATGGACCAAAATATTGTCTACTCTAAATTAAGTTGATATGCCAGAACTGCCTTGGTACACTGTAGAGGAAGGTATTTAAAGGCTTAAGGAGATTGGAATTGTAGAGTAGATTTATCACCTAAGAACTGCTCATCTACCCTGAGAGGATTTAGGGGACATGTCTTTCACTACAACTGTGAGAAATAAATTTTTGAGGGCAGTCTCAGTGTCTTTCAAGAGCTCTATGGTTGCTCTTCTCTTCAGGTCAGAATTTATAGTGGGAACTGTTGCCACCAAAGCTGTAAGTAGAGTAATCTGACTCACAAAGACCTATGGCGCTGGTTAGTTGATCATGGTGTCCCTAGAAAAGGAATAGATAGTCTACTAAGTTCTCATTCTTGATCTGTGCAAGTGGAAGGTTTGCAGGTTAGAGGGAACAGAAAGAAGTCTAACTCAAAGCACTGAAACAGAGAGTTATGCACTGAAATGTGTCCTCCCCAAATTTGTATATTGAAGCCCTAATTCCCAATGTGACTGTATTTGGTGATAAGTCTTTTAAAGGGGTAGTGTAAGTTAAATGAAATCATAGGGGTAGTGCACTAATCTAATATGATCCATGTCTTTATAAGAGGAGGAAGAGACGCTAGTGATTCATGAGCAAAGAGAAAAGACCATGAGAGGACAAAGAGAGCCATTTTTAAGCCAACTAGAGAAGCTTGAGGAGAAACCAAACTTGACATCTTGCTCTTGGGCTCCAGGGCTGTGAGAAAATTTTTGTTGTTCAAGTCACCCAGTCTATTTTGTTGTGGGATTTTGTTGTGGTCACCTGAGTAAAGTAAGACAGAGAGTCATGACTCCTCAACTACCAGACTTGAACCAGTTAAGGCCAAGTCCTCTCAAGAAAGGACCCTGCTACCCTGCCAAAAATGAATCCTTTTAATCTTTCTCCCAGACTTCCTTAAAGTGATCTGTGGACTTGTACCAGAATAACTGCCCTGGGCAAAAGGAAACAATCAGAACTTTCAGGAACTACTGGACTCTTGCTCTGAACTGATACTGATTTCAGAAGACCCAAAACATCACTGTGGTCAGAAGGAGCAGGAGTTATGGAGATCTGGTGATCAATGGAGTTTTAGCTCAGATACATATCACAGGGGATTCATTGAGTTACCGAACCCATGTTATGGTTTTTCTTTCAATTCTGGAATGCATAATTAGAAAAGACATACTCAGCAACTGACAGAATCCATACACTGGTTCCCTGACCTGTGGAGTAAGAATTATTATGAGGAGAAGCCCAACTGGAAACACTAGAACTTATGCTACCTAAGAAAGTAGTGAACCAAAAGCAATACTGTGTTCCTAGAGGGATTTCAGGCATTACTGCCACTAATCAAGGACTTCAAAGACACAAGGTGGTGATTCCCACCATATCTCCATTCAGCTCATCTATTTGGCCTGTGTAGAAGACAGATGGATCTTGGAGAATGACAATGGATTATTGCAAATTTAACCAGCAGCTGCTGTTCCAGATGTGGTTTCATTGCTTGTGCAAATTAGCATATTCCTTACTACTTGATATGCAGCTTTTGTACTGGCTTATGCCTTTAAAAAATACTTTTTAAAATACTTTTAAAAAAAGTATCTGTTAGTAAAGACAATCAATAACAATTTGATTTCAGCTGGCAAGGCCAGCAATACACCTTCAATGTATTATTGAATGTATCCCAACATATCCCAAGGAATACATCTTGGGAATATATGAATTCTCCATCCTTATGTCACAGTTTAGTCTGTAGGATCCTTGATCAACTTTGCCTTCCACAAGACATCATACTGGTTCACGACATTGATGCTGTTATGCTGATTGGTCAGTGCAGACGCTTAGGACTTTGGAGCAAAGCCTTGCCATCCCCTGTGGATAACTACTATCCTTTGGAGAAACTACCTTTTTTTTTTTTTTTTTTTTTTTTTTTTTTTGCAACTGGGCCTTAATAGAAACTGAATGCCTAACCAGAGGCCACCAAGTTTCCCTGTAACTTAGCAAGTTTCCATGTATTCATGACAGCATAATGAACTTGCTATTCTTATCTGCCCAAGTCAATGGATGTGTACAGTGGCATTCCATTTTAAATGGAGGTGGTGTCTACAAAATCAGACATTGAAGTCACAATAATTTACATGAGGAAGTGACCAAATGTCTATAGTTCCTAATCCTAATCTATTACCATCTCTCTCCAAACCTGTATCTATGGTCTCATGGGGAGTTCCCTTTGACTGACTGATGAAAGAGGAGAGACAGTTTTGATTGACAGATGGTTCTGCATGCTGTTCAGGCACCACCCAAAAGTGGACAGCTGCAGCACCACAGCCCTTTTCTGGGACATTCCTGGAGGACATGGTGAAGGGAAAGCTCTCTGTGGTTACTCATTCTGCTTGTAAGGAGAAATGGCCAGAGGTATGAGTCTATATTGGTTCATGGGTTGTAGCCAGGGGTGTGGCTGGATGGTCAGGGACTTGGAAGGAATATACTGGAAAACTGGTGATAAGAAGGTCTGGGGAAGAGGTGTGTGGATGAATATATTTGAATGGGAAACAAAGTGAAGATAGCTGTCTCATGTGAGTGCTCACGAAGGGGTAACAACTGCCGAGGAGGCTATTAATAATCAGATGGATAGGATGACCTATTTGGTAGATACCAGTCAGCTTCTTTCCCCATTATTTCCCAGGGGGCTCATGAACAAAGTAGGTATGGTGGCAGAAACTGAGGTTCAGTAACACGAATTTCTACTCACCAAGGCCAGTCTATTTACAGCCATAGCTGAATATCAATATGCCAGTAACAGAAACCAACAGTGAGTCTCTGATATGGCACCATTCTCAAGGGTGATCAGCTAGCTACTTGGTGGCAGGTTGATTACACTAGACTTTTTCCATAATGGAAGGGGTAGTGTTTTGTTCTTATTGGAATAAGCATTTCTCTAGATATGGATTTGCCTTTGCTGCATACAGCGCTTCTGCTGAGTTACCATCTGTGGACATACAGAATTCCTTATCTCCCATAATGGTACTCTGCACAGCATTGCTTTTGATCAAGGAACTCCCTTCATAGTGAATCAAGTATGGCAATGGTCCCATAATCATGGAATTCATGAGCTTTACCATGTTTCACATTATCCTGAAGCAGCTGGCTTGATTAAAAAGTGCAATGGCCTTTTGAAGACTCAGTTGCAATGCCAGTGAGGTGGTAATAGCCTGCAGGGCTGCAGCAATGTCATATAACAGGCTATATACAGTCTGAATCAGCACTTAATACACGGCTCAGTTTCTCCAATAGCTAGAATTCACAGGTCCAGGAAATGAGGAGTAGAAATGGAAATGACACTATTTACTATTACCCCTAATGATCCACTAGCAAAAATTTTATTTTCTGTCTCTGTGACCTTATTCTCTGTTATTCGAGAGGTTTTAGTTCCAAAGGAAGAAATTATTTCCCACTAGGAGACACAATACTGATTCTACTGAATAGGAAATTAAGACTACCATCTGGCCACTTATGGCTCTTTAAGCCTTTAAATCAACAAGCAAGGGAGTTCTATGCTGAATGGGTTGATTGATCCTGATTACCAATGGGAAACTGGAATAGTAAGGGTGAGGAAGAACATGTCTAGAATGCAGATCTCTTAGGACATTTCCTTAACCACTATTGACATGTGATAAAAGTCAATGGAAGACTTCAGTGATTTGATTCAAGCTGGACTAATGGCTCAGACCTTCCAGGAATTGAAGGTTTGGGTCACCCCAGGAGGCAAAAACCCATGACTAGCTGAGGTTCTTGCAGAAGATGAGGAGAATATGGGATGAATTGTGGAAGAAAGTAGTTATAAATATCAGGTATGACCATGCGGCCACTGCAGAAACAAGAACTGTAATTGTTGTTAATATTTTCCCCAATTTTTTATGAATGTATGTGTGTCTATGTATACATGTGTCTATTCATATGTGCAATATTTTTGTTTTTTTTCTCTCTCATCCCCTTATCATCTAACATAAGATGTATTAATAATAGTTAAGTTTACATCACTTTAAGTTATGGAATATCAAAACCAAGTGTGAATGACACCTAAAAACTTTGCATCCTCTTTTAAGGAAGAAGGGTTAGTACATTTTCAGTTATATATAAGATAGTTGTGTTCTATTAGGCAGAAGTATTACTTTGTTTTTGTCTTTGGAGGTTAAGTATGGTTTAGGGAGGTGTGTATGGGTGCCAAATTGACAAGTAGGGGAATATAATAGCTTCATATATCAACTTGGTTAGGTTATAATACCCAGTGATTGATGTGAAGGTATTTTTATGTGAATAATACCTCCAATCAGTTGAGTTTCAGTAAAGAAGATTGTAAGGTAGGTGAGCCTCATCTAATCAGTTGAAATGCCTTAAGAGAAAAACTGAGGTTTTGCTGAGGAAGAAGAAACTCTACCTCAGGAGGGCAGCATCAGGTTCTCTCTGAGTTTCCAGCCTGCTGGTCTGCCCTAGAAATTTAAGACTTGCCAGTCCCTACATTGTGCAAGCCAATTCTTTGAAATATGTATGTATTTGCATACGTGTGTATATATATATGTATTAAATATGTTCACATATTATATAATATATATATAATATGTACTATATCTGTCCAACTCATTCTATTTCTCTGGTAGAATCCTGACTAATCCAGATAACAAAGCAGATATGCAATGAGATAGATATCACCAAATACAAAATTATATTAAGCAAAATGCTACATTGTAATGTAAGCATAATGCTGAAAACTCATGAACTTCTTACACTTCATCCATCTGGGAGAAATGGAAAGAAAAGACTTTCTGGCTATTTGTCACCCAAAGCCATATCAATTTTAAGAGTAGCCATTTATTGAATGTCTATTTATATAAGCCAGGCAGAAAGCTCAGGGCTTTACATTTATTTATGATTTTAAAAATGTGGCAAAATAAACATCATTTCTAATTTACAGAGTATGAAATTAAGTTTCAGAGAAGAGGAATAACTTACCCAAGCACACGCTTGTGAAAGGCAGTGCCAGGACTTGAACTCAGATTGACCTGATTTCAGAGTCTGTGCTTTTTATAAAACAGATGACGGTCTTTGAGCCTGGAACGTAGCCCCATGTCTATGGGATTTGGTAGTAGCTTTCATGGGGACAAGTGACATAAATGTCATCTTCATGTCTGTTCTTAGTGCTTGTGAAATGAAACAAGGTACTTTGTCAGTCTCCAGACAACTGGTATGCTGCCTATGTAGTGTAGTAACCGTTCAACTCTGTGATGTGGGCAGTGAAAGACCCCAGTACTGGTGTAGTTGTGTGTCCATGCTTGACATAGTCCTGGACAACTTATTTTTTAATTCTCAGGACCACTGTTGAGCCCTGAAGTTGAAAGTCATATAACACAAAGGCAGACCAGAGAATACATGTAATGAAACCCCTGGTTTTCTAAACCTAAGGCTCTTGGTTAGAATATTTCCATCGGTCTGAAATTTCTAACCTTTAGGATACTTATGGACTGATAATCAGGGCTGGGATAGTTGCAATTTAGAGGTGAAGTTGAAATCAGTTATGAGGCATCTCTGGTAAGCAAAGAGAACGCTGGACCAGGAGTCAGGAGACCAAGACTGGACATTGCAACTTTACACCTTACTAAACACTGTCACCTTGTCCAGGTCACCTAACATTCTCAGTCCTCACTGTTTCCACCTATGGTATGAATAGAATATCCCACAAGATGGCTGTGGGGTTTTCAGCATACTTAAATAAGAACACATTGGTTGAAAATTGTCTAGCATAATTCTTGGTGTGTAATAGGTACTCAATACATTGCATAACTTAGTAATCACTCCCTTTCAGGTATACTAATGTTCTGTTACCACAACAGAGGTCTTAGTGAGAGAGTAATTCCAGACACCCATCCTCTACCCAGGAAGCCAAGAGGATGAAGGTCTTTCCACTCCAAGCAAGCTGGTGAGCCCAGTTAGCCTCTCTTCCCTGGGACATTGCATCTTGAGTAAAAGATGCAAGGTCAGAAGAAACAGAGATCACTCCTGTTAGGGACAGTGGCAGCTGAGGCTTCTAGTTATGGGGACATTACTGGGTTGTTTGCTTCTAGCTTCATGTCCTTTTGGAGCTTCTGGCTCCCTACTCATTCCTAAGTCTGGCCTTCCAGCTTCTCACTTTTTATGTTGGCAGCAGCACCCTCCCTCCATTGATATTCTTCTGATGAAATCTTCCTTTACTTAAATTAGCTGAAGTTAGCCTTTATTTCTTGCCATTAGGACCCTGGCTGACATGCATGTCAAGAACTGATTTGAGACAACAGGTAGACTACGGCTTATAGTTCTGTTTGCATATTTCACTAGGTTTGGTGAGTTTGCAATTGTTGGTATGGGTGTAAAATTCCAATTTACTTCTCTAATGTACTCTTCAAAGATTGATCTGCTCCTAATTTAGCTGTATATTATTATAGCTAAATGTTGATTGCTACAGAAAGACCTTGTTTTGACCTCATAAGAAAACAGCACTCAGGGCGCCTGAGTGGCTCAGTGGGTTAAAGCCTCTGCCTTCGGCTCAGGTCATGATCCCAGGGTCCTGGGATTGAGCCCCGCATCGGGCTCTTTGCTTAGCAGGGAACCTGCTTCCTCCTCTCTCTCCTGCCTGCCTCTCTGCCTACTTGTGATCTCTGTCTATCAAATTAAAAAAAGAATAATAACCATTCAAAGTCTTTGAAAAAAAAAAAAAAAAAAGAAAACAGCACTCAAAATCAACTGGAGGAAAGCAAAACACATGGCCCAAAGTCGGGGAAGAAGTTCACTGCATGTGTGTTTCAGGGTTGGCTGTGTCCTTATTACCATCCCTTTCCTAATACAATAACATCTCTTGTACATTTGACCACTATTTAACATGATCAGACAAAAAAGGAGACATCCTGAGTTAAAAATGACCCACCTTCTTGGGTGTGTTTTGTGGTTTCTGTGGCTGGAGGTTACAATAGGCCCTTTGATTAATGAGCTGTTTTATTGGGATGCAAATAATGCATAATGTCATAAGATCCATATGTTGTACATTACCGAGGCATAAAACTTACCTTGGCACAAAATGGAAAATTTAAAGCATCTTTCCTGAGAAAATATATCATGCTGAACAAAAAGCATGTGGATATTTCTGGTATTTGTGAAACTTATGAATGCTGTGCCAGATTTGTTTAGTTTTACTTCTAACTCTGATCTTGTGTGTGTGCGTGCATGTGTGTGTGTGTGTGTGTGTGTTCTCTATTCATCAGAAGTACCTTTATGCTTCTGTTCCCTCTTAGTCTGTTCTGAATAGTTGAAAAGAGCCAAACAGCTGGTTCTGATAACACACAGTAGCTATAACTTTCATGGTTTAGAACTAAAACACTAGATACTGGAAAAAGTGTAATTATAATAAAAACAGCAGTTGGAGACTAGAGATGTAATTGCCCATGCATCACCAGAGAGGAGGAACATGAGAAAGATGTGTAAATACTCAGTCCGCTGGATACGAGTCTCAAAGAAATAAAACCCTTTGTGGATATAGAGACTAACAGTGTAGTGGGAGTGAAGCAAAGTGGAGCATTGAAGTTTTGGTTAATATGGAGATTTCACATCCAGGGAAACACTCATAAGACCAGATGAAACAGATCAACCATCTTCCCAGAGCCTTTACATGAGTAACTGCTTTTTATCCTTCAGTTTTTGCTCAAATGTCATTTCTCAATGATCCTTTCCCTAGTCAATCCCTGGCTGCCATGGTTACTCTTATTCATGTGATGTCATTTTATTCTCTTCAGGAAAATTTTAACTGCCTGAATCATCTCGTTTATCTGTTGGTTTACTTAGGTAGTGTATGTTTTGTATGAGAAAATAGGCTCCTGATGACTAAGTTCATAGCTTTAAACTCTGATCATAGCCTGGAACACAAGAAGTGCTAATAGATATGTATTAAATGCTGAATTTGAGGTTAATGATAGTCCTTCTCCCCTTTAAGGAATTCTGCAATGCTTAATTGAGATAATCTTTTTTTTAAAAATTAACATATACTGTATTATTTACTTCAGGGGTACAGGTCTGTGAGTCATCAGTCTTACACAATGCACAGCACTCACCGTAGTACATACCTTCCCCAGTGATGAGATAATCTTTGAGAACTTGGCATTACAGTGCCAGGCACAGAGTAATTATTTGGCAACTGTTAGCTAGCATTTATGTATGTATGTATGTATGTATGCATGTGTGTATTTATTATGAAGAATTGGCTCATTTGATGATTATGAAGCCTGACATCTGCAACCTGGAATCCCAGGAAAGCTGATGGTGTAAGTTATAGCTCAGTCCCAAAGTTCTGATGACCAAGAGTGCCAATGATATAAGTCTTAGTACAAGGACAAGAGAAGGACATGTCCATCTCAAAGAGAGAGAGAGGGCAAATTTCCCTTCCCTCTACGTTTTGCTCTATCCAGGCCCTCAATGGATTGCATGATGCTGCCTGCCCATAGGAGGGAAATCTACTTACTTAGCCTACCAATTCAAATTCTTTGTTTGTTTTTTGCTTTTGTTCTTTTCTATTTTTCTTATTGTGTTATGTTAGTCACCAAACTATATTATTAGTTTTTGATATAGTGTTCAATGATCCATTATTTGCATAAAACACCCAGTGCTCATTACAACATGTGCCCTCCTTAATACCCATCACTAGGCTACACCATCCTCCCAACCTCCTCCCCTCTGAAACCCTCAGACTGTTTCCCAGAGTCCATAGTCTCTCATGGTTCATCTCCCCCTCTGATTTTCACCCCCTTCAGTTTTCCCTTCCTTCCTCTAATGTCTTCCATGCTAATCTTTATGTTCCACATATGAGTGAAACCATATACTTGTCTTTCTCTGCCTGACTTATTTCACTTAGCATAATCCCCTCCAGTTCCATCCAGGTTGCTGCACATGGTGGGTATTCATCCTTCCTGATAGCTGAATAACATTACATTGTGTATATGTTCCATGTTTTCTTTATCCATTCATCTGTTGAGGGGTCTCTCAGCTCTTTCCACTGTTTGGCTATTATGGACATTGCTGCTGTGAACACTGGGGTGCATGTACCCCTTCTTTTGACTATGTTTGTATCTTTGGGGTAAATACCCAGTAGTTCAATTGCATAAGTTGTAGGGTAACTCTATTCCTAACATCTTGAGGAAACTCCATACCATTTTCCAGAGTGGCTGCGCCAACTTGCCTTCCCACCAACTGTGCAAGAGGGTTCTCCTTTCTCTACATCTTCACCAACATTTGTTGTTTCCTGTTTTGTTAATTTTTGCCATTCTAACTGGTATAAGGTGGTATCTCAGTGTGGTTTTGATTTGAATTTCCCTGATGGTTAATGATGATGAACATTTTTTCGTGTGTCTGTTAGCCATTTGTATGTCTTCTTTGGAGAAGTGTCTATTCATGTCTTCTGCCCATTTTTTGACTTATTTATTTTTTTGGGTGTTGATTTTGAGAAGTTCTTCATCCTTCAGGTAAAGCACCCAGTGCTCATTACAACATGTGTCCTCCTTAATACCCTTTATCTGTAATGTCATTTGCAAATATCTTCTCCCATTCCTTGGGTTGCTTTTTAGTTTTGTTGACTGTTTCCTTAGCTGTGCAAATTCTAATCTCCTTAGAAACACCCTCACAGACCTACCCAGACATAATATTTAACCAAATATCTGGGAATCTCATGACCCAGTCAAGTTGATATATAAAATTCACCATTATACTTATGATGATATACCATCAAAAAGAATATATTTTTTAAAGATTTTATTTATTTATTTGAGAGAGAGACAGTGAGAGAGAGCATGAGCGAGGAGAAGGTCAGAGGGAGAAGCAGACTCCCCATGGAGCTGGGAGCCCGATGTGGGACTCGATCCCGGGACCCAGGGATCATGACCTGAGCCGAAGGCAGTCGTCCAACCAACTGAGCCACCCAGGCATCCCCAAAAAGAATATTTAATTGACACCCACAGGGAATGATTTAACTTGGCTGTGTTAATATATAACTTACCCATTTAAAAAGTTTGGAAAATAAAGTTTCACAAACATATCTCAAGAATTAATTGCACAGATTATGGGTATTCTCCATTTAGTATGGAAGTAGGATTATGCCCACTGTCAGAGAATTATGATTTCACCGAGAACCAAGAAGTTACAACATAGACTCAGCAGGAAAACTCTACAGGAAAGAAGTCGAACTAGAAAGCTCTTTAGATCTTGTGGTGCCTCTGGGTCATTGGGTTATCATTAGGAACATTAATTATTTCTGAACTTTAGTTAAGTCCTTTCTCAGAAACTTCTGGCTCAATGTAATTGTGATTACTTTAGCTCATTTGATAGCATTTTACTCTGCACAATTAATAAGTCTGCTTTTTAGGAAAAAAAGGTATATCAAATTTCTTTTATTTACAAAACACAACATATATAGGTTTTATTCTTAAGCTCCTTACCCATAGAGTGATGGGATACGTGAGCTTTGTTGATTCAAGTCCCACTCTTTTTTTTTGTGTGTGTGTGGGTTTTTTTTAAGATTTTATTTATTTATAGTGGAGAGATAGCAAGAGAGGGAACACAAGCACAGGAGAGCTGGAGAGGGAGAAGCAGGCTCCCCCTGAGCAGGGAGCCCAGTATGGGGCTCCATGCCAGGACGCTGGGATCATGACCTGAGTCAAAGGCAGACATGCTCTTTGACACCTAATGACTGAACCACCCAGGCGACTCAGGCCCCTGGTTTTGAATGCAGTCACGCTGTATCTCCTGGGACGGTCTGGTCCTTCAGTCCTCAAGGCCAGTGGTCTGCATGCAAATCTCAAGGAAAGTTCGTGGTTAAGCTTGTACTGCCATATCATCAGTGAACGACAGTGCCCCTGGATTTGACCACAGGCGAGCAACCCAAATAGAGGGGGGGCACCATTTACAGTCTCATCCATCTGTCTATCCGTCTATCCATCCAGCAAATACATCGAGTACCTTCCTCTTTCTCAGAACTCCACACGGATCCCTACTGGGTCTTGAAAGGATAAGATGTTACAAACCCCCAGATGTCTTCCTACCCCCAAACAGTCTTCACAGAACTACTGCCCAAAGCTCCTTCTCGTTGTGTCCATTAGCTCTTACAATTACTTCTCTCCTCTCTTCTCAAGTCCCACTCTTTAAGCAAAGTTGTGGATGTATTGCTACTTCTTTTCTCATTGATAGAATTTACTTTCCATCCAGGTTTATCTCACCTACCAGAAGGTCAGGGCATGGGGCAGTCCCAGCTTGGGAGGGACCATTATCCCCATGAAATGTTTCCTCACTGGTTCATGCATGCCACAGCTCCCATTCACAGCTATTGATTTTTGCACAGTAAAATTCTGACGGTTTTCTCAAAGGGGCCAATTTTTTTCAGATTAACAGCTGCTCTGTTAATGTCAGAAGAGCTTGGTGGCTAAAAAAGGTCTTTATTTATGGACATCAAAGAGCATGTCTCCAACAACAGGCCCCTCCAATTCAAAACAAAAGGAACGTAATAAATGGAAAATTATAGTTTATATGAACTATCCTCTTTCAATATAACACACTTTGAATAATAATGTCAGGAGATATGAAGACAGGAGGCATTCTCATTATTTATGTGGTATGTTGACTTCATGCCATTTCTACATGGACAGTAAAAATCCATGCTTAGTGTTCTCTTAAATTTTATTTAGTTTTATTAATGACCCAAGCAATGACTTGGTTATGTTTTTTTTTCTTCTTTTTCCTGTTGTAGTAGAAACAAAGAGGCAAGTAGGCATGGATCATCATTTATAGTTCATGAGATCATTTGTAGTCTAACATGAGTCATGGTAGGAGACAGAATCTGAATGGAGGCCAGATATCAGGGCTCGACACAGACTTTCTATTTATCAGACAACTAGCTACTTATCCTGGAAGCAGACAGTAAAGGGGCTCTTTGGCTTATAGTTGATCAGGTTTAATAATTCTGAATGGACAGGAGAGATCAAAACTGCCCCAAGCAAGAAGACAGAGAAACTGCCCTAGTATGTAGGAAGGTAGACGACTCTTGCCACCCCACTGTTACGTGTGGTTCTGAATCAAGAACTTGTGTGTGATGTAGTGTGGTCCCCCACAAGCCTTCCGGTTTTCAAGGTTCCCCAAGGTGTGCTTCAGCTCCCAGGTAGCTATCTGTCACCTCTCTCTCCAACCTCCTCCCTATGGTCTAATTCTTTATCTCTGAAAATGAATTTTTATCAGAGTAATGCTAGCAATAGCATAAGAGTCAAATATTAAAGAGCCTGTAATGGAAAACAGCTGCAGACAGAAATGCAGCTTGAAAACATGGAGGCGAGAAATGCCTGTTCTCTCTTTGTCCTCTTGCCTTGTGATCTCATACCGGTATCTACCATGGGCCAGTCCTTATCCGAGACAGGAACCTGCGTGATGCATTCAACAGGGCAGAAGAATGAATGAAGTTGGCAGACAAACAAACAAAAATAACCAGTTCAGGAGTGAATACCTATGTGGAGCAGCTAGGGTGAGACCTGAATGAGTAAATATGACAAGCACCAGGTTAAGAAACTGGCAGATGGTTGGTCCTCAAGAATGTGTTTTCCTCTCCCTTCTTCCCCTTTCTCACTGATCAGAATCTGTTCTTTAAAAATTGTGATTTGCTCATTGCATAAGCTGTAAATATCTTGGAAAGGATTTTAAGAACAATGAGATGATTTTAAAGCATTTTGGATATTTTAGGGTTAGTAATTGTGAGTTGTATTTTGGATGGGCAGGAGAGGCTCGTTTCCATTTCTTGTTTGTGGGGCAAACAAGAAATGGGGCAGCTGCCTGTTCAGTTTGCCCTGCGTTGTGTGGTAAGGTCCTGCCTGCATTGCTCAAGGACCCTCTCAGCTTTGCCTGTAGGACTCCTGGTGGCTGTTCCCACAGAAGGGTGCTGTTATCTGAAAATGTGGGTCACTTATCTCTCTGGAACCTGGGAAGCCTGGTCGTCTTGCACCCCTGTGCTGCTGCCCGCAGACTGTCTTGCAGCCATGTGTGCCCTTTTGCATTCTCTAGCATGTTTGCAATAGCCACAGGCCATTTGGTTGGTGCCAAAGAAATGACTTTCTTCCCTCCAACTCTTGTTTCTCACTAGTCTTGCCCCTGATGCTGTGGGTTCTGAGGGGTTGGCAGTGCTCCCTGTTCTTTATGATTGACTTCTCCCTGGCCCTTACTATTAACCCTTCAGTGGATCCAAGTGAATTCCTGGGTTATCACTGGAGCAGTTGCCTGATCTAGGGAGTCCAGACATCTTTCTGGTAGAGAGAGATGGTTTCCGGTATTGTAATACCTGCTTCAGTCACTGGAGGCTGAGCATCGATGCAGCTCAGGGAAACTTTCCTGGCTTCTGGAATGGGCCGACCAGCAAAGTACCCCTGGGAGCTGGGCTGGGCTTCCCATTGGGATCTGGGACAGCCCCCAACCACATGAACCCTGAGGAATATAATTTTCTCTCAGGGCTCCTATCCGCTCTCCCATAATCCACTCCACTCAGGTTCCTCATTAAAGTAAAAATCATCAGTGTTCTTTTAATGTGGCTTTTTGTGTTTCATTTCCTTTGTTGGTTAAAAAATGTTTCCAATGAAACATTTTATAAGATTTCTATACAGTGCATACATTTTGAACATTTTGTTCCTGTTAACATAAAATATTATTCTCATTTCCTCTTGCGTTGGGAAGAAAGAGAAAAAAAGCATTATAAAAATTAAAAATAATTTCTTTGTTATTAAGGAGGTATGAATGATTTATGAGCACAATAAAGGCAAATCTCTTTGGTCAACATTATGAATTTGAAAATAAGACTTCTTTTCAGATTTTTGAAATAGCTTCAGTGACAGTAGGCCCTAAAATAACAAAGGAGACCAGGTTATAATGCGAAACTCTTTCCCTTGACTTTTCCTTTCCAGGGGACATGGTGTGCTCTCTACCTTTGGGAAGCAAAGTTGAATAATCCCAGGGCAGAGTCAGGGAACTCTGTGTCAAATAGCTTGTTTCCAGATGTGTCTGTGGGTCATCTGCATCTGTACAGTGATGAATTTTCAAATTCCCTCTGTCATTTTGATGTGCCCTTAAAGGTCATATCTAGTTGGGTCTTACTGGAGTCATCCATGTTGACTGACTTGCCCTGCCATGTTTCTCTCAGTGACACAGGAGCTCCTGGTTTCTCCCACATGCTGATGGCTTGGTAGCTCTGTGATTCTGCTCTTCTACTGTGTGTTCTCAGAGTAATTCCCCTGTACCTCCACCAGGTCCTGCCTGTTAAATCTTATGCTCTCTAGGGTAAGGGGCTCTATATTTGGTTTTTGGTTCTGGATCTTATGGTTCCCAGCCCAGAGGTCTAGTTCTGTAACATTAGAATATATATTAAGCTGAGGGTATCACCAGGGGAAGCTGGCATGTTGCAAGCGGACCCTTAAATGGCATTTCCTAGGAGAATTCACCCCAGTTTAAGGTCATGTAGCTGGCAATGCATGCTCAGAAAACAGATTCTCTTAGCATATTAGGAATGTTCTGGGGGAATGGCCTTCCATCAACCAGCTTATAAGGCTCAGGAAGAGCCTGGCACTCCTATTTCTTAGTTTACAAGGTAAATACCTCCTTCCAAACACTTGCATTTTCACTAGATCATTGCAGGGAGAAGGTACCTGCTTCCTTCCTTTCCACCTACAAAGACTGGTGTTGACATCATTAGGATGCCAGCTGCTGGAGGTTCAAGTTTTCAACAATTTACTGAGCACTGAGTTCAGGGCAGGCTCTAGGCACTGGAGTGCTGCAGGGAACAAAGCAGACAAGAATTCCTGCCCTCAAGGAGCTTATGTTGTAGTGACTACTTGAACCCAGTGGTTTGGGTATCTCAGTCATGCACACAGATGTTTGGTTTTCCATTTTCTCTGCTTGAAATTCCACAAACTCACCCAAGAAGTAAAAGCATACTGAGGTAGTCCTTTAGAGGAATCACATAAAGAGAGGGCAAGATGGTGAGATGGTGAGAAATTTTTCTCCAGACCTTCAATTTTCATCTAGAAAATTCTATGCATGGGAATAAGGACATGATTTAATTGGTCGTTACGGTTTTCTTTCTTCCCCAATTTTGCTAACTACAGAAAAGGTGTTGCCATCCTACTTAGTGGATTTAAAATGGAAAGAATACATGAAGAGGGACAAGCCACAAACTGAGAGAAAGGAGAGAAGCCACATCAATCTTCAGGATTAAGGGTGGATGGTGCAGAGAGAGGGCTTGACTTGCCAGATCCAAAACCATTATGAAGAGCCAGAGATGTGAAGACAGGAGGAAGGATTTTCAAAATGGTTGTGGTGAATTATGAACTGAATTTCCTCTCATGCTTTTTTGAATGCAGCTACTTTTGAATTACTTTTGATTACTAGTCTGCAAAGATTAAGCTGTACAGGGCCTTAGGATTTATTAAAGTTCATGAATTCTGGAAAGTTCATTATGTATTGATATTCTGTTATGATAGACGAGGGTTTAACTCTCATTCTCCAGCACCTCCCACCCTGCCCACCTTCTCTTCCTACGCTCCTGTTCAAATTATACAAACAATTTTTTATCAAATCAGCGGTCAGGATTGACATTACTGTGACTATGAAAAAAGTTAATAACCATGAACTGTGTCTTTCTTGTACATATTGTATTTTTTCCTAGAATTAATATTTTCTTCACTTTTTTTCATTTGCTTCTGTTTTTTTGTGCTTCTATTTAATATTTTTTATGCTCCATCATATTTTCTTATATGTCCATCCATATTATTTTCCAAATGGTGAAACAAATAAAATAATCTATCAATAATTACTTTTCCCCCTGCATTCCTCTCTCCAAGTGCATTCTCTCTTGGGTTCCATGTGGACAGTTGCTTCCCAGACATGCTGCATGGCTCTCATCATGGATTTCCTTTTCTGTGTCCTTGTGTTGGATCCCCTGTTTCCTAGGAAACTCATTCTGTATTCACTCCTTCACTTTGCTGGAGCATATGCTCTTGTACTTCTGGGAGGTTGTTTATGATATGATATGATAATTATATGATATATATGTATATGATATGATATAATTATATTTTTAAAGTCTTGTGTCTGTGTTTCTAATCTACATTCCTACTTAGTTGATAATTTAGCTGGGTATATAATGCTAGGTTGCAAATAATTTTGCCTAACAATTTTGAAATTATTTTTTCCATTGCTTTTTAACCCCCAGATTTGTTGTCAAAAAGTCTGATATTATTCCATTCCATATTCTTTGTCAGTGACCGTTCCTTCCACCCACAAAGAAATTTATAGGATTTCTTTTCTTTTCTTTTTTTAAAAATTTCTTTTCAGTGTTCCAGAATTAATTGTTTATGCACCGCACCCAGTGCTCCATGCAACACATGCCCTCCTTAGTACCCACCACACTCTGGTACTCTGAAATTTTATTCATTGTGCCAGTCTGTTCTTTCAGTCTGGAGATTCTCGTATCTTTCAGCTCTGGAAAATGTTCTCTGGTATAAATTTGAAAATAACTTTCTTTCCATTTTTTTCCCTCTGTTTTGTTAATCTCTTGTTGGATTTCTTGGGTCAATACTCTATTTCTTATCTTTTCTCTTCATAGTCATACCTTTTGATTTTATTTGCTCTACTTACTGAAATGCTTCTTAATTTTTCTCTCTCAAACTTGGTGTTACATTTTTTATGTTGACTAATAATTTTCCAGTTTCTTCCAGTTGTTCCTTAACAGATATCTATGCAGCTTTCCATCTTATATTTGCCATGCCTTTTCTTATCTCTCTAATTTTATTCTTTCTAGCTTATTCACTAAGCTCATAGTTTTCTTTCCTTCCCTCCCTCCTTCACTTCCTTTCTCCCTCCCTCCCTCCCCCATCCCTCTCCCTCTCTCTCCTTCTTCCTCCTCCTTTTTCTGTCAGTTGTGGTATTTGAGGTTCTTCCAGATTTTGAAAATTTTTGCTGTGTTTTGGGTTCTTCTCATGTTGGATGCTTTTTTCCAAATGTCTGTTTGCCTGTTCACATTTAATAGTGATGACTAAAAGCAGATTAGGAGTCCTAAAAGTGGAGACTGGACATAGTCATAAATAATTTTTAGGATACTGGGATTGAAAGCTACCTGTACAGGTGATATCAGTATCTGATAGCTTTTTGTTCGGGGATCTTAGATTTCTCAAAAAAGGCTTTTTAAATCTTCTATCTATAAGACCTATTTCTAGAACTAGAAATTTCATTTAAAGTTCTATTTTTAATTCTTGACTTCTATCTTTCCTGGATTTTGACTAATGTCCTTTTGACTAATGAGCTTTCTCTGTTTGTTTTCTCTTGATAATAAATCATGAGTTTATTATCACAAAGTGAGGTGAAGGAGGAGACAAGGAGCTAACCATTCCACAAAGGACTTTTGACTCCTTCCTTTGTTTTATGGGCTGAACTGTGTGTCCTCCAAATTCATATGTTAAAGTACTTGAGAATGTGACTATATTTGAGGATAGAGTTTTAAAGTGGTAATTTAATTAAAATGAAGTCATCAGAGTGGCCCTAATCCAATATGACTGGCATCCTTATAAGAAGAGAAATTGGGACACAGGCAATTGCAGAGGGAAAACTACGTGAAGATACAGACAGAAGACAGACATTCACAAGCTAAGGAAAGAGATCTCAGAAGAAATTGGCTCTGCCAATATCTCGATCTGGACTTTTAAACTCTGGAACTGTGAGAAAATAAATTTGTTTAAGCCTCCTGTCTATGGTACTTTGTTATGGTAGCCCAAGCAAACTTATGTACCATGTTTTCAGCCTTGTTCTTTGTCCCTAAATTTTATGATGCCTGCTGCCTCTGTTATCTGTTCCTTCCAAGGTCCTGGAGGGTGAATTGGCTCACATCCCCTCTGCAGGCATCTTTGGCTATAGCTGCTACCACTCTATGTCATTTAGCATGCTTCCCTCCATTTTCTTTGTATCTTCCTAAAATTTGTTGAATTATGAAAATGTCTTTAAGTGTGCCTCCTACTGTCTTTATTCATTAGAGTTTTATACTAGAAAAAAAGAAATCCTTTACTGCCATTTTAGTGGGTTTCAGGAGAGGGAAGTGTTATACCTCCACTTTGACCTAAGCTGAATTTCTAAAATTCTACTTTTAATATAGCAATAGTGATAATCAACAGAAGTTATGAAATTGTTCTTTTGACATATTACATATGTAATGGCACCCAATGTGTTGGTTCTCAGCTCCAAACTCAGGCTTCTTTGCCCTGTTTCTGATATTGGAGCTGTATCCTGTAAATAATTCTGGTTTACCAGATGGCTTGATAGTCAGCTTCATCAATAGAGGACTTTGGGAGGACATGGTGCGGGGGAAGGGATTCCTCTTCCTGGTTCCCCTGTATTTTTATCTCTGGCTCCCATGGTATGAGGCTGCCAAAGGCAGGTGGGGCAGCCAGTGGCACAAATACTTCAGTGAGTTTCACAGCTACCCATCTGTGAATTCCTAGTGAGTTCCGGGGCCCCCTAATGGGGGCTTCCTGGTGAGTCCCATCACAGTCCAGCAAGCAGTTTCCAAATTGACAGTTTGGGATTACAGTATTTAAGTGAGTTTCCCTGCCATCCAGAGGGTCCCAGTCACACCTCATCACGTGCTGTCTGAGTCTCAGCCTGCTGTGGTGGGGTGGTTTTTTTTTTATCAGATTGTTCTTTTTTTTTTTTTTTTTTTTTTTTTTTGGAGGCGGGGAGTACTCTGTCTCAGCCCTAGAGGTAGTGGCATTCTCCTTTATCTGCTGTTCTTGTATTCTCTAGAGCAAACTCTGGAAAGAGCCAGTGAGTAAATACTTTAGGCTTCCTGGGCCACAGGGTCTCTATTATTCAATGCAATGTTGTAGTGAGAAAATAGCCCCAGACAGCAAATAAATGAACGGGTGTGGCCAGATGGGCCCACAGGCCTATTCCTGCTTTCATTGCTCCTTATCCTGTATCAGTCCCCTTTTACTAGTTAACAGTTCTTTTCTCTTTCTAAATAGATTTTATTTATTTATTTATCTATTTATTTATTTATTTGAGAGAGTGCACAAGCAAGGGGGAGGGGCAGAAAGAGGGAGAAGCAGGCCGCCTGCTGAACAGGGAGCCTGATGCGGGTCCGGATCACAGGACCCTGGGATCATGACCTGAGTCGAAGACTTAATGGACTGAACCACCCAGGTGCCCTAGTTAACAATACTTTATATGAAATTCTCACTGTTCAAATTACTGGAGTGGTTACTTCTTCTGACTGGATTCTGACTGTTATACCACTTTGAAATTTTAGGCAAGGTCTTGGCTTTTGGTTGGGTCCAGCTCAGAGGGTTTGCTTGGATCTTACAATTCTGGTCAGTGTTGCAGTGGAGGTGGGGTGGGGTGGAGAATGAATGAGAGAAGGAGTGAATCTGTGGCAATCTTAAACAAAGAAAGTAACAACCAGGTGGGCATTTTAGGTAGGTCTTCCTTACCAGTGTACAGATGAGACTTGGAGAAAGCAGCAGAAAAATCTTCTCTTCTTGTCAGTTGGAAACTTCGGGTTCACAAAATATTCCCTCCAGTGATCTACTCTATAAAACTTTCATGTTGGATGTAATTTCCCCCAGGAACTTCAGGTGAAAGTGATGCTCTAGGAAGATGTAGGGTGTTTTTCTGGGGCTCACTCTCCCCTTGGCTCAAGATGGTAGTGCTCCTGGGGAGTGTGTGTTCAGTGCTCTTTGGAGTGGCAATTTCATGCCCTCTGCAAGCTTTTCTTAGGCAAAGTACATTGCAATTGATTAGTTTTCTGCTTTCTAAATTGCTGTCAAGTTCCAGACTCATCTCCCTGAGATTATTCCCATCATCTTTATTGGAGGTTTGGGTGTCTGCAAATTCTTCAGTGACACATTTACAGGCTGTCTTTTGTTTTATGCTCACAGATGGCTAATCACAATCATGCCATGAATTTTACTAGTTTAATTCTCAGGGGGCAGCCTCTTTTCCAAAATTTTGTTTTCTCCATGTATTGCCACTACCAAGGAAATGTTCCCTGATCACACTGGGGCAGAGAACACTTACCCAGAGGCTATCGCAAAGACATGGCTCTGAGACTTCTTGAAAGTAGAACCTTGCCAGAGATGTTTCTGCCAGGTTCCCTATGGCTTTTAATTCATGTGATGGCTTATGGAGAGAGTGAAAGGAAAAAGCATGCTCATGGGCAATTCTGGTGCAAAAGCAATAGTAGTTGCCAAAACCTTTGCCCTAACTGCCTATCAATTTTTCTTTGTTATGGTACAAGCAGGGAAGGTTGTAAGATCAGCTATTGTAAATGATGAATTAAGCCAGAATTACAAGCAGAAGATGCCTATTGCTGGTGTCAGATTTAAACCTCTGAAGGGAAAAAGGGGAATAGGGAAAGAAATATTTTTTCCCCTTGCTCATTTAAGGCTTGGAATGGACTACGAGAAGACACCTTGATCACCAGCTGAGAGCTTTCCACTGCCCCTCCCTCCCACGAGACCAACCAATATTCTTTGTAGATAGAATACAGGATCCACAAAGTGCCATACATTCGCAAGAATTTGAAACAGAGAATTCACAACAGAAAAGAATTTGATCGTTCCCTGTGTTAAGCTATAAAACTGACTTAGATCCGTGTGAGAAAGTGCAAAGTCATCTTAGAAAGAAAATGTTTTCTAGGCTAAGACATCATGAGAAATGGACTGTAGGCACGGACACAGGCAAAGGAAGAAAATGCTTTTCAGAAAGAAGTTGAAGAGAGGCAGCTCCTGTCCAGGTCTGTTACCCAGGAGAAGCACTCCACATTCAGCCTCCATCCCTGTGCTATCAGGATCAGCTATTACCATATTTACTCTCATACCATATTTACTCTCATCACCTGTCTTATTTGATCTCTGCCTGGCCAACTGCTGCTCATGGTCTTGCTCCCTGGGTGGATTTGTCTACAAAGAGAGAATGGCTTGGTCTCCAAACATCCCTATCATATCCACTTGACAGCTGTTGTCTCATGGGATATGAACAAATTAGCAACATGATAGCTGCGAAGCTGGTTGAGTGCTATCTGAAACTTGGGGTGCTCACAGATCAGTTATCTGCCATATTGGATAAGGAGCCCCAGTATGGGACCAGCCAGACACCTATGGTATTTTGTAAATAGTCCTAAAACATTTCTGAACTTTTTTTTTTTCAGATAATGACATTTTTATTACCTAGAACCCTAATTCTAAGGAGAAGTTGATTAAATTGCCACTACGAAGAAACTCAGAATACTGTAATGATTAAGAGCAGGAACTTTGGGCTCCAGCTCTGGTCCTCTTTGCCTTTCTTCATGAAGTCCACAGGCATTTGGTTGGTCTCTGTGTGTTCCAGTTGTTTCATCTATAAAGTGAGAACAGTAATACATGAGAAAGTGTTTATGTACCAGGCTTGTTGTGAGCCTTAAATGAAATTTGCCCATAAAGTACTTAACCACAATGCCTGGGGCGTGGTAAGGGATCCATATGCTATAGCTGTCATCATCATAATTATTTGATCAAGTATTTTTTCTCCTTTTTAAGGATCAAAGTCATATGCTACTGCCAATCAGAGTTTAGATCAGCCCAAGAGAATCGGTGCTAAAAACCCAAGTTGAAAGAACTTTTGACCAGCAACAGTGGTAGTGTAAAATAAAAATTACACACTGATTTAATGAAGGATATTGAATTTAATTTCAGATAGTAATAAATGAAATGAAAGGGAGATGAAGGCTGGGGGAGGAGGATGGTGCTGATGTTAAAGGAGCTCTACCAGTTTTAGATCCAAAGAACGATCGATATGAGCTGGATGGGCTGAAAAACCCAATGAGGAAGTGGCATCAGAGCCCAGAGCCAAAGGATATGGTCAGCCCTTTAGGGTCTGCAGGAAAGATTCGGGAAGGAGGTGCAGCTAATAATACAGCCTGGAGGGGGGAAAAGCTTGGCATTTTCTTGAAATAGAAGGAAGGCCAGTGAGGATGGAAAGCAGTGATGGGGGATAGGAAGCGGGGTGGGTCCAGAAGGAGGACTTGTGGTTTCACACCCAAAGGAGAAGGAATGACTGTGGGGTTTGAGGCAGGGCAGCCCCAGTCTGGAGTGTGGAGAACGGGTTTTCATGGGGTAATGCATCCCCGAGGAGCAGGGAGAAGGTCTGGAGGTTAATAGGCTTAGGCTGGAGCAGAGACAGTGGAAATGGAGAGAAATGCTTGGATGTATTTTGGAAGTAAAGCTGATGGGACTTTCTGACAAATTGAATGTGGGGAGTAAGGACCAGAGAGAAGTCAGAGATGATTGTTGGATTTTTGGCTGGAAGAGTGATGTGAATGATTGTTTCAGTGAGGGAGGGTGGATGGACTAGAACAAAGTCGATTTGGTGGGGGAAAATTAGATTATTTGAAATAAGTTTAGATGACTAGATGTCAATTGGAAATATTGTTTTAGATATTTCGGTGGCCTTTGCAGGGAACGTTTGTGTTTTCTATAAAGTTTTAAAAATCAAAAAGCCTATTTTGAGGAGCTGCACCACCCTAGAGCCCTGTTCTGGGAACTGCTCTTCTTGTTCAATCCTTTTGTTATACATGAAAAAAAACATTATTTTGCAACGAGATTTCCACTGTGACTCGGTGGTGGAGCTGGCCCTGGCACCTGAGGTTATTCACTGATCTATTTATTTCTGATGAGTTATCCTATTCTGAGCTTCACATTACCCCAAGATTATCTCTATAATAAGAAGAGTCTTAGCATGCCCAGAGCATAAGAATGCCTTTTGGGTGAAGCAAGGATCTTGTTTTCATGCAAATGTGGCCTCATACATGGAGACAGGTGGAAATGGATAGAAAGCCAAGTTGTGGAAGCTAAATAAATTTTTTAAAAAACACCAACAACTTCTTAAGGGATTGTTTGCCCAGCTGGGTTTATTGGGACTTCTGGGAAAAACCAGGTCATGTGATCATGTCCAAAGAGTAGGCCCTGTCAGACACAAAATAATTATTTAAATTGTATTATTGGGATCTTGTCTGAATTCATAGTTTTCTGCCCCAGGGATTGGGGGTGGTCAGGGAAGCCATTAGTGATTGCTGAGAAACCAATACTACATATTCCAAATAAACCTGCACACAGTCTCCCATAAAAATCTCATTATTCACCCTGTTCTCTCTGAATCAGCATTCTGGGCATTGTCAGAGATATCCTGTAAACTGCACACTTATAAATTACTCATTTATAACATCTGTTGGAAAGCAGCTACAGAGGCAGATAATTTTTTTCCTTCTAGCCTCAGTTCTGGAGCAGATTGCTTTCAGATTGAATTTTGGCTTTTTTCGGCATCCCTGAAGACCTCAGACCTGTTGTTGACTGGCTTCAAAGTATCTGGGAGGGTTCCAGTTAATCTGGACTGCATCTTTGACCCAGTCATAGAGGAGGCTGGAAATCAGCCAAGCGCCAGGAATTAGATCTTGGGAATGAAGAGTTGGAAGAGACAGTCCCTGTTAAAGATAGCCACAGAGGGCTCAGAAAATTAGTGAAGACAGCACAGCATGAAGAGGACTGCTATAGGGATTTGCACAGGGTATTGGTGAGAATGGAAGAAGCGTCTCACTCCGCTTGGGTAACACACCAGGAGAAAAGAGGTGGGGGAATGCTTCAAAGCAACACCTGAGAAGCTCACACACTGCTGGTGGGAATGCAAAATGATGCAACCACTCTGGAAAACGGCCTGGCTGTTCCTCCAAAGGTGAAACATCGAGTTACCATATGATCCAGCAATTGCACTCCTAAGTCTCCACCAGAGAAATATGAAAACACAGGTTAACAAAAAAAAACTTGCCCGTGAATGTTCAGAACAGTATAACTCACAATAGTGGCAGCGTGAAGACAACCCAAGTGTCCCTCAAATGATGAATGGATAATTAAAACATGGCATCCATACATCCATATGTATTTGACATTAAAGAAAAAAGAAGCCCCAGTGCATACTACAACGTGGTTGAAGCTTGAACCCATGATACTGAGTGAATTAAGTCAGTCACAAAGGCTCGAATATTGTATGATTTCCTTTTATGAAATATCTAGAATAGGGGAATCTATAAAATCTATAGAGACGGGGATTGGATTACCATTTAGTAGGGTCTGGGGAAAATGGAAGATTGAGGGGTTATGGCTAAGGGCTGCAGGATTTCTTTTTTGGATAGCGCTTTGAAATTGATTACTGTGATGGACACAAAACTTTGTGATTATACTAAACAACTCACATACTCCCAACATTGTGAGTATACTAAAAGCCCTTGAACCCCATACTCAAATGGGTGAATTGTATGGTATATGAATTAAATATAAATAAAGTTGTTCAAAAACACAATGACACCTGAGGACCAGTGGGGGAGAAGGTTACTAGGAAGAGAACATTCTAGGAAGTGACAATAATGAGCAAAGCTACCCCATTAGCAACCCCTCTTGACTTCCAGAATGTGCTCCAGATCCTTCTAATCCTCTCTATTCCCACCGAGACCCTCCTCATCTGGGCCACTGGCATCTGCTATCTGGACCACTGAAGTAGTGTCCTAACTCCTGTCCCTCTGCTGGGGAGTTGAATGGCAACGACTGTCCTCCCTCTCTGTAGGGGCTGAGAATTTGGGGAGATCGTTTTTTAGAGGCCCTGCTGCCAGGTTCCAGGCTGCTCATGCCCCTCCCCCACTGCCCCTTCCCTGTTCTGATTGTCCAGCTCAACCCCAAATGCATTGTCCTCGGTGTCACTTGATCACAACCGACAGTGGTTTTCTTTGTAGCTCCTGACACCTGCTGAGGTCACTTGTTCATGTGTGTCCTTTTTTGTTTACTCTCTGTCTCCTTCCTAGAATGCAAGATCCATGCAAGAGGGACTTGATTTGCAGTGGTACGTGCAGTGTCTAGTTCAGTCTCTCATACACAGAAGCTTCTCAGACTCTTGCTTGGTGATTGTGCCAGTGAGGAGGAACAAGGGAGAGACACCCATTTCACACCATCCACACCTGGCAATTCATAGGGTGGATGTGGCTGGTGGAGGGAAGGGAGTGTTCCTGGGGAAGACGAGTCACACAGAGCTTTTTTATTCCTCACTGTGCCATCTTAGAAAAGGCATTTCATCTCTCCAAGCCTCCATTTCTCTATTTCTAAAACCCAACTTGTGAGGGTTAAATGGGCACACATTCCATGAAAACCCTGTGGAAATTACAAAGTGACCTATTCATACATTTAACATTGACTATTATCATGTGCCCACAGGGGCTCTGAAAATTCGGAGATTAAAAAAGATATATTCTCTGTCCTTTAGGAACCCATGTCTGCCAAGGAAGACAGACCCACAAGAAGTTATAAAGGGGTGTCTTACATGATTATTGCCTCGAGGCCTCCCAGTTGGAGTACCTGATCTCCAGTTGTTTCTCATGACCCAGTGCCTGTCTGCTTTGTGTCTTTATTAGTGCTGGGACCTCTTCAAGGATAGCAGTGGGCCTCCGTGGGTTCCGCAGGGCCTGTGGGGTGTCCTCGGGGTCCAGACATTCAGGAACCCCCACCTCTTCTCTTGAATGGAGGGCTTAGCTTGTCTTCAAAACTGTGGGATCAAAAAAATATTTGGGATCAAAAAAAAAAAAAAAAACAACCAAACCATGGGATCAAAAATCCCAGGTCTCCCTACCTTATACCCTGAGTCACAAAAAGACATTTCCTTTGATAACAGGAGGGTTCTTTATTCTCCTTATGTTGCCTCTCCCAGATGGTTGTTCCATCAGGGGCCATTCTGATGTGGCTCTACTTTTCATGTATAGGTTTCATTTTGCACTGTCTTGTTGCTGCTTCATCTCTCCTCTTTCATCCTCTTCCCTTTGCTAAGATTTGTTCTGCCCTATGTTCATTTTTTTTTTAAATAAGCTGCTGCGATTCTTTGTGACTAGGGACCCTGTTCCATACCTCCTTGGGTTCTCAGAGCCTAGCAGTGTCCACAGAAATGCCCTCTGTGCTCCCCAGAATCTTGTCCAAACCCTGTAATTGTTTTGGGCACATGACAGGGCAGTGTGTGTTTCTCAGCTGCTTCTGACATGAGACAGAGAACTCCCTTGGGAGGACTTGTCTCTGACACTTCGTCACTGCGTGTGCCTGGCACAGAGTGGACCGTGGTTTATGGGATGGAGGTGTGATGGGTCATAGTGACAATAACATCCTCAAAACTATCCTCTTGCTCTTCCTTAAATCTAAGTAAAAACTTTCAGGTGAACAGCCTCTTCCCTGTCTCCCTCAAGCCCACAGGGATGTCTTGGCTGCCTGCAGGGTGGTTCACATGGAGGAGATGCTGTGTTTTACTGTCATATCTCTAGTCTCGAAGTTTCTCAAGGGCTTCATTTCTGTCTCTTGACTGGAGGACTCAAGGGTCGGAGTGGGGCGGATTATTTTCCCAGCTTCTGATTCACCTCAGGACTGGACGCGCAGGCTGTATCTGAAAAGGAGATGGTGCTGGTGGGGATAGAAGGAGAATGAGGGATAGGTTTTGATTAGAAATAAATGGAGAAAAAGAAAACCCAGGGAAATGCTTTCTTCAAAGATTTACAACATGTTTGCTCAATAAACCTTTATTTATTGCCCAAAGTCTGATTTCTTTTAGAAGATTACTTTGGCATAGAGTCGTTAAGTAAAGGCGACTCAGTAGAATTGGAAAAATCTAGGCAAAGGGGAGCCTTAGAAAGTAGTTGTCCATCTGTGTGAACTTATAAACAATTTTTTTTTTGTGTGTGTGGCACTGGATGGTGATTGTATGGAGGAATCGGTCCCCTTGGAAGTCAGTAGGAATGCAATTGTGCTGTCCTGTGTTGGATGCTGCTACCGTGAAATCTTCATCTTTTACCTAATTCTGCCTGCTTCTGATCAGCCCTTCTTGGGGAAAAAAGTTTTCTCCTTCTAACTACACATCTGACTGTACATTTGTCAAATTGTTGATCAAGGGCTCTTTCTTCTTTTAATAAATGTGATTTATCCATTCCAAAGTGTTCCTTCTGTAATTAATAGCAATAAGATCTGGTTACCTGGGGAGAGTGGAGACATTGAAAAAGAACCAGAAGAAATGCAAGATGGTATCAGCAGCCCAACAATAGTGTTCTCAGCCTTCTCTCATCCCTGCCGAGACTCTGCCTGCTACCCAGAGACCCCAGCTCCCTGTGGGGGGCCCCTGGCTCCCTTCAGGGCTCTTCTTGGTGCTGTATTTGTAAAGGAGAAAAAGCTAGACTGCAGCAAGAAGATATATCTCATTTAAGAAGGGTAAAGATAAGATAAAATATTATACTTGCAAAACAATAATGCGAGCAGTGTTATTTGTCCTGGACACTTATTCACTTAGAGGGTCTGTCTTGTCACTGGTCACAATGCAAATACAGACAACGCAGGGAGACCTGTGATACCCTTCTGGTTAAATTCTCCTCCTTCACATGAACTGATTAGGACAGACTGAAACCCAAGTAAGAGGTGATTCTGGCCCAGACTGTTCCAGGCATCACCTGGGAAATTCGTTGTACTTTTATATAATACTAACAGCTACCTTGTGGAGAGCTCTGCACATGACAGGGCTGTGTTATTTATAGTCATCATCATAGCTAATATTTATTGAAGCTCTCCCCAGAGGTCAGGTGCTGTTCTAAGGCACTTTATGTGTTTGATGGATTCCTCCAAAACCCATATGGTAAAAGACTTGCCACATATTTTTTCTAAATTAAGTCAACTCTAGTCCTGATCCTGCATTTCACAATGTTGTGGAAAAGTAACTTGTTAGTCTCTTTCTCTTGAGTCTTACCAGGCCCTAGGGCTAAAGTACTATAGGAAAAAGGGGCATGAGTTCTCTGTGCATGAAATGGTTGTGTTGTGGGGGGGTCCTTGCCAAAGTCACTGCTTGGTCCCTTGCAGGGCCTCAAATATGGATGGCTCCATTGATAGGATCTAGATCTAGATCTGCGTACTATATAGGTTTACATATACCCTATGTCACTGAAGAACCCTGACTAATACACTCCCCTTAGTGAGTCCAGACCTGGAATAATAGTCTTATTTGGACATGTTTCCAGGGAAATGGGAAATTAGCTCTTTTTAGCTCTTAAAAGAGTTACTGCCTTTTTCTAGAGAGAGCCTAGTCTTCAAGAACCAAAACCTGTCTAACTCTTGGGGCAAGAACAGGAAATGGTTCTTTTAGTTCTTTTATCTTTTATTTTTTTAAAAGATTTTATTTATTTGGCAGAGAGAGAGAGAGAGCACGAGCGCACAAGCAGGAGGAGCAGCAGGCAGAGGGAGAGAAGCAGACTCCCTGCTGAGCAGGAAGCCAGATGTGGAGCTCCATCCCAGGATCCTGGGATTAAGACCTGAGCTAAAGGCAGATGCTAAACTGACTGAGCCACCCAGGCGCCCTCTTTCAGTCCTTTTAGAATAATCCATATGAACAGGAAAAATAACACTACTTACTCAATGCTTACACTGCTGTCCACACGGTTTGTCTTTCATTCTTGCAATAACTCCCAGGGAAGGGATTGATAGCATGATCATTTCCTCTTTCAGATAGAGACACTGAGGTCATAGAGAAGTCAGGGAACTTGCCCAAACCATTCCAACAGGTTGATGCTGATAAGGTCAGTATTTACACTTGACCAGGCTGACTCCAAACCCATCCTCTGGATATTGCTGTGTGTTAATCTCAGTGCTTGGAAGTGGATTGCCTGTGAGCTTCCCAGGTAGTTTTGGGTGACATGCGGCCTTTGTCACTTCAAAACTGCATGGATGTGTTGTGTGACCTCAACCATCCCCTTCCCAGTGCCTACTGCCCCTTTGGCCACACTAACTTTCTTTCTGCATCTTCTTTCTGCCTTCCTCTGGGCTGCTTTGTCCTCTCTCTTCATTCTGCTTAAAAAGCCCTCACCAGCACATTTTCATGGCTGGTCCATCATTACTGAACGCTCTACCCAAATGTCCTTGCCTCTGCCCTAGATCCCCTCCACCAAATCACCCTGTAACAAACTAACTACTACTTCCTTTCATGGCACTGATTTGTGCTTGAAATGACGCTGTTTGTTGGTTTCAGTGTTTGTTTTTATTTTTCTCTCCCAGAATGTCTGTTCCTTGTAGGGCCCTGTGTCTTTCATATTGACCTTAACATATGTCCTTAACATAGAGACTCTTGGTGCTGGGTCCCTCATGGATGCCCAAAAAACATCCATGAACTTCCAGACTCTCTGACCCTCGATTTATTTTTGGGTATAATATTGGGAGGATATTGGTAACTTTCAGCATTATTGTTAGAAATTGAGGGATAGGTACACTAGCTGAGTGCTTGGGGCTCCGTAAATAGTAGCTGCTCTGGTGATCATTGTCTGCTTTTCTTTTCATGACCCAAGGGCTTGGAAAAATGTTTCATTGAATGCAATCTTGGCAGCAAAGAGGTCCCCAAAGCGTTGCCTTGCCTGTCCTCAGCCTTGGGGGAAATAAATCACATTTTCTATTGAAGGGTGATGTAACATTGCCACAAAAGGAACTTTATCTGTTTAGCCCTATCCATCATTACTCTCTCCCTACCCCTCCTGGACTCTCCCTCCCTGGGAAGGCGCTCACATTTACCATGTGTGCTCTAATCTTCACTGTGTTTCTGTCTGCCATGATGATTGATCTTTAGCTAACAAATCAGCTTGGATGGCAGCATGGCTGCTGTCCCCTTCTGCCTCTGATGGAAGGTGAGGCTGCCCTGTAAATCATCCTGGGAGATGCTGGCCTATTGCTGCTGGGGCACAGCTTCCTGAGGGTTCTCTCTCCATGGAGCTGTGCTCTGTTGAAGAGGCTCTGTTGAAGCTGTGCTCTCCTCCAGATGAGGTGGCGGTGTTTTTGTCAGCCCTTGGATCAGGGCATGGATTTGTGCTTTTGTGGCCAGTTCCTTTGCTTCCTTCTGTGAGGTCTTAAATCAGAACTGGGCACCACAAAGAGGTCAGGAAGCCAGGGCTTCCTGGGGTCTTGGTTGGGCCTTTTCATGACTAATTACAATAAAAAAAGGGTTGTACAAGGGTCTTTGAACATTCTCTAGCAGATAGAATAGTCATACTTTGTTGGAAAATTCCGCCTCCTTCCCCCATTCACACCATAATGAGGAATCTGTGGGGTAGGATCTCAGGCAGCATCACAGATAAAACCCAGCGACCCCTCATGATGATGATGACGATGATGGTGATGATTATAATAGTGATGGGTGTTAACATTTATGAGACCCTACCAAGTATCCTGCACCATTATTTACTTTATATACAGAGGTATTTAATCTTCTAGGAATAATGGACTAAGGAAGCAGGTTAGAGACCCATTTGGTGGGAAAGCATGTAGAGTTGGAATCTTGATTTTAAAATTCAGAAAGGACTGGGCAGAAGGGGCTGGTATTCATCTGGTACCTATACTACGTTCAGCCCTTTCATGTAAGGTTTGCCTCAACCTCTTACCTCCATTTTTGCAGGTGAAAACTGAGACTCTAGAAGCCATAGTAGCCTGTTCAAGATCACACACAGTTGCTAAGAGGCAGAGCCAGGTTTTAAATCGGGTCTGTCTGCCCCCAAACTCTGGTTATAGAAAGAAATGGTCTGAACAGGGTCTGTCTTGTATGTAGGCAGTCAGATGAGAAGTCCCTGTATTAGAAGAGCTTTGCCTCCAAGCCTCAGAGTTTTCTCGTATTCCTAATGCATAGGCAAACCACTCTCCACATACCCAAGTCTAGGGACGGAACTAGGCAACCTTTGCAAAGCATCATGAAGCCGAAGAGACTGAACTATTCAAAGCTTTCACTTTATCACTATTCCAGATTCTAAACTTGTCATCTTATAGTCTATTGAATTAATAAAAGAAGCGAATACTCGACATTGACAGAGCAGGACACTGCATATTACATAAACTGCTCTGTGCAACCCCATCTGATTGCTACAGAGACACAAATTCATACTTTTCACCATCGTAACCCATAATCGTAACCCAACATCCATTCAAATTAAAGCACTGTAACTCTTTTAGGAGTAGGAAAAAAAATACTTTCTGCTTTTTACTAGTTGATTTATTGTTACACGACAATATTGGGTATATTAAATTTTAATATTGGTGCTGTCTTTTCCACCATAAGTCTTGTGCTGAGGAGTTCAGAAATTATTTCATTTTAAAAGGGACATTTATTGCTCTGTATAGGCAGGTAGGTAATTCCTTCCTCTGAGAAACTCGCGGATTATTCTCTTTCTGAGGTGTGAGGACTTTTTATTTGCACTTGCTATGGCATTAAAGTGCAAAGGAAGGGTGATTGTTTCCATTGGCATAAGTAATGTGCTGTTTGTTTCTGCATCATTTTCCAACACCCACTATTGATAGTGCCTCACAGTTTACTAGGCAGAGAATTCAGCCTTTTACTGTAAATGTCAGGGAGAGAGAATGGAAAAACAGCTTTGGATTTCAGCCTAATGTTTAGATGGGCCCCTAGTCACACTGGAAAGAGATAATCCAGTCATGGTGGGCTAGTGCTACAAAGTACCTATCCTTTCTAGTTCATTTCTTGGAACCATTAAAACTCTTTAGGGAACATGGCAACCTTCTGATCCTTCCAGTAAGATAATTCTCTGGATAATTTATGCTTTTACCAAAGATGAGCCATCTCTTCTGCTGTGACTACTTCTCTCACCTACCCATTTTCTCCATTCAACTCTGATCTTTTTACTACCAGTTTTTAAAAATATATGCCAGTCTGTGAAAATATTATGTGAGAATTGTGACATAGCACAACTTTCTGGGGATCTCTACAAAACAGATATGACAGGAACTATTTGGTACTGATCCAATGTCCATTTCCTTTTCTTTCTCAGTTATAAAGGCTGCTTTTCTTTGGAGTGGTATATGCTTGCCTGAGATACAAATTTCTCTGCTCCCATTACAACTTCATGTGGCCATTCTGGCTAATGAGGTGGAAATAGAAGTTACTGGGCAGACACTCTGGAAACCAGAACTGTGAGGCAGATGATTTGCATGGGCCCATTTTTGCCTTTCCCTTCTAACTTCTATTTCCTGTTGGATTGTGGACAGATGGCTGGAGGAGGACAGAGGACAGAGGAGGTAACCTTAAATTCTTATAATTAAGGGTGGGGGGACAGAGTGATACAAGTATACAGGGCACCAATGACATGGTGCTACTATGCCAATCACATTCCACCTGCCTTAGGACTTTGATAAATGACAGAACACATATCTACTTTCTTTAAGCAAATATAGTCATGTCTACTATGAGCATCTGGGGTTGCCAGTCACCACGGTGTGAGGCACCAAAGTGGTCCTATGAGGTGGTCTACATGGTAAGGAACTTAGGCCTTCTGCCAATAGTCAGCATTGACTGGTCAGCTGTATGAGTGCGTCATCTTGGAAGTGGATCCTCTTAGACCAGTCAAGCTTTTAGACAACTGGGAGACCCTGGCTCACAGCTTGCCTCTGACCTCATGAGAGACTCCAGATAAATGTTTATAGTTATTTGAAGCTGCTACAGCAATATAGAAATAATATATATTTTTAATATTAGGTGTGTAGTCTTACGTATATATTTTAAAACTGATGTGATCATGTGAGTAATGCAAACAATGTTCTGAAACTCTACAAATGAAAATACCCATAAAGGTATTTAAGTGCTTCCTCTTTTTAAGGCATCATAGTTAAATATGGTTGCAGACTTAATCACCTTTTAGCTGCTCTTATGAATATAGTAGATAACTATCCTCATGAATTTCACATTCCACTAAACAGGCCATTTTCTTAACTGTATGCATGACAAGTCGGAATTAGACTGAAAAGCCCATATTCGCCTCCCCTGCTTCCTCACTATTGTGGTCTCCTCCTCCCCTCAGTTCTGGAAGACTAGAGTGACTCCTTAGACCCCAGATCATAGAGAATTGAAGATTCCCAGATGCTTACCCCCCTTCATGATATGCAGTGTTTCACGGGGAAACTAGCCTTTGGAAAGGACCATGACTTCCCAATTTCAAGTTCAATTTAACTTGATGGGAATGAACTTGCCTTCTCAATTTAAAGGGAGATCTGTGTGGTTAGCTGCCTGAGTTCTGACAATGGACCCCCAGATCCTTTCTTGATTTTCAAAAACACCTACTAAGTTTCCAGATACCTGGTTTCATTTACAGCAGCCAGCAGGTTCTTCATAGAGCATGAACCCTCTGCCCATTCTGAGACTTCTGTAGCTTTCCATCTCTTAACTTGCCATACTGACCCCTGGGCATTAAATGAGATTGTTAGCCAAGCTGCGTAACATGACACCTACAGCTCTAATGTCCTTTAGAGCATCTTTTGAGCAGGAGCTGGAGCATCTTTTAGGTTAGGTGCTGAATTTCAAGACCTGACGTTTACTGGTCACTTAGTTATGATTAACTACCACTGCTTGCCTCTCCTGTGCACCAGATCCTGCCTGCCTGGTGTGTACAGTCAAGTCGCCAAACAGTGGCACAATCTTGATCAAAGGAGGGAAGTCATGACAATTGCAGAGTGAAGGGGGCTGCAGAGCATTTCTGGGGAAACCTTCACTTGCCATAACATCAGGGATGAAGGCTATCCTACCCGCAGGGTGATTCATTATCCCGTATTTCAAACCTATTCCATCTGTGACTCTACCTGGTTGATAAATATCAAGGACTTCAGCAAGGTAATGGCAAAGTGTCCAGCTGAATTTGCTTGCATTCCCCTGATTAATCTTATCTCACTGCCCAAAGCTATCATTATCACTTACACGCCACCTTTTAATTTGGATTTTGTTGTCTTCCCCTTCTCTTCTGCCCTCTCCTTCTTCTTCCTTTTTTCTGTCCACATCCTTTCAGGTGAGAAGTTGGTCTCCTGACTTAATGCTTGTTGGTTGGATCTTCCCTCCCTCGTTTCTTTCCTTCCTCCTTCCCTCCTTTCTTTTAATTTTTTTAAGGGGTATTCAATTATATGGTATGCAAAACTTCAGACCACAGAGGAGGAATCATCATTGCTTAGCTCTGTGCCAGAAACATTTAGAAATGTGGGGTGTCTCCATTTCCCCCCCTTTCAACACTATGTTGGGGTATGCCTTCAAAATAACACCTTCAGCCATCCAGCCACAGATGGGTGGTCTCTATAGAATTTGGGATTGACTGGTCAATCAGAGCTCCTCCTGCTGGAAGGAGGGACTAGTGCACCTGTGTCCTGGTCCGTATTCACCTTCAACTTCAAAATTAAGCAATTTGGTGGCAGGTCTGATTGCAGAGGCCTTTTCTTTGGTTGGGGGTGGGGTGGGTAGAGGATGAAAAGGAAGGTTTCATTAAGATACTGTTCTGTTCTTGCCAAACAGATAACATAAAGGGAATCCATTGCTAGATATTCTGTTCATGGCCATTGAATGGTAAATGCTGATTTTTCTCCTTTTCTGAACAGCTAGCTTATTTACTGCTCTCATCCTACACCCAAGGTAGCAATCTCAAAGGGGCTTGAGGTAAATGGCAGTGAACAATCAGATGTACTTTATTCTCAGGCTCAGCTTGTGTATTGTGGTGACTTCACTCCAGCCACTCTCCAGTGACTGTAGTCACACATGTATGTGTTTACACATACACGTAAATGTATATCTCTTTCTCTCCCACTATCTCACCTGAAACTGGTATTCATTGTCAGAGGTAACAAGCCTAAACACGCTAATGGTTTTTGACTGAAAGGAAGGTATTTGCCCTTGCAGTGTGAAAACCCAAAGAGATAGGAACCTTGAGTTAGCAAGCTTACTCTGGCATCCTTCTCTTCTGCTTCCAGGAGAGTTATAATAATAGTAATAAAAAAAAAAAAGCTGCCATTTAGGGAGCCTTGGCCATGTGCCAGGCTCACAGTAGCTTTCATTTGTTGGTTAAATTCCTCTTCTTCTTCTTCTTCTTCTTCTTAAGTTTTACTTATTTGAGAGGAAGAGAGAGTAGGGGGAGTGGCAGAGGGAGAAGGAAAGAAAGAGAGAGAAGCAGACTCTTTTGAGCATAGAGCCTTATTCAGGACTTGATCTCATGACTCAGAGATCATGCCCTGAGCTGGAACCAAGAGTCAGATGCTTACTGACGGAGCCACTCAGGCACTCCAACTTCCTCTTCTTATCAACCTCATCAAGTGGGTGGGTGCAAAATCCCGTGGTCAGTCTGTGGGGGAGAATGAGGTAGTCCTACCCGCTGTGGTTAAGAAAACCTAAGGATTAAGCATGATCAATAACTCTCTTCTTTCTTTCCCCTTCTCCACACTAACTCAGATTTTCTTCCCATACATCCTTCCAGTTGCCATTCAGGACATACGGATTTGTTAGTCTTTATCCCAAGCCACTGGGTATTTTTTGACTTGGGGAAAGAAACGTGCTATGAATGTGAGCTTTCATCCTGCTTCCAAAGCCCTTTCTGTGTAATGCTTAGAGACAGCTCTATGGACCCTGCCTTGAATGTACTGCCCTTTATTGAACAAGATAATGCTGCTGATACTTCGGAGACTTTTTTCTTTCAGGAGCCATGATGGGGTATGCTGAGCTGTCCACACTGATCTCTGCTCTTGCACTGTGTCCCTGGTCAAGGTTAGGCATATAGGCAATACCATCTTAAAAGCTCCAGCTAGAACACCAATCTGAGTTGGGTCCAAATCCTAACCACCCTTAGTAGCTGTGTCAATTTGGTTAAGTTGTTAATCTTTCTTAGCTTTAGTGTCCATGTTCAGAAAAGTCAAGTTAGTAGTAGTACCTATCCTATATTTGTGACAAAGTTTAAATGGAATCATTTATTAGTTAAATGAAAAAAGAAGGTGTCTACTGAGTGCCAGGTGCTTTTCTAGGCATTGGGAATGGAGGGGTTAATAAGCAAACAAACTCTGCCTGTGGTCACAGTGGTTACAGGCTGGAGTGTAGATACGTATGATACATAAAGGAATCAGGAAAGAAGATCATTACAGAGTGTGACCAGTACTGTGAAGAAAATAACTAACTCATGGATGTGTGAAGAGTAAGTTGGGGAGGTGGGGTTATTCTATACTGGAGGGTCAAGAAAGTTTCTCCAAGGAGGAGGTGAATGAATGTGAATTATGTAGCTCTGTACCTGGCAGTAGCTAAGGACACCACAAATGCTGTTACATTAAAATATTTAAAACTCTCTATTTCTGCTATAGCTAGTGGAGTTTGCAACCTGATGTTATGGTGTTATGATCAACTCCCTTGCCCTCTTTTCTTTCTTTTTTTTTTTTTTTTTAAAGATTTTATTTATTTATTTGACAGAGAGAAAGAGATCACAAGTAGAGAGGCAGGCAGAGAGAGAGGGGGAAGCAGGTTCCCAGCTGAGCAGAGAGCCCGATGCGGGGCTCGATCCCAGGACCCTGAGATCATGACCTGAGCTGAAGGCAGAGGCTTAACCCACTGAGCCACCCAGGTGCCCCCTTGCCCTCTTTTCTGCAGGCTCCAAGCCATGGAGCAAACAGTAAAGCAAAGTACTTGGAGAGAAGGTTTTTTTCATTCTTCATGTACAAATAAGACATTGGCCTTGCTAGAAATCAGTGAACAGGACAGTCCTTGGATTGAATGTGAATATCCAAATTATCTTTGACAGGAGGCTTTCCATGAAGATGTTTCCTTCCCAGATTCTGTGATATGCTGTGATTCCCTAGGTACAAATGGTGGGGAGTTGAAATTGACTTTTTCCTGGGTGATTGTGAAGTGGGTCTTCCACTGTGTCTGCAAAAGTACCCAGAATATTGTCTCACTTGTGAGAAGGGATTATTCTGGAAAGCCCAGAGAGAGACATAGATGCACAGGGAGACACTGAGAAACACTCTTCTTCCAGCCCTATTTTGGTGAAGGGCTCCATTATTCGGCCCATAGTGGAACCAGGAACGATGGCATCTGCTTGAGACCCTTCCTCCACCTTGCGTTCAGGTGGCCACTTCTGCAGGGTTCACCCCTTCATTGTCTCACCCATTCTGTTCACTTCCTCTCCATCCCCACTGCATTTGCTTCTTCTAGACTTCCATCCACATCTCCCTGTGATCCACTACTGGCTTCAATGGAAGGTCTTGACTCTAGTAGTTTACAAAATGTTAAGATCTTTAGGGCAAAAACCAGACCACTTTCTCTTTTGCCTACTCTACGATTCCTAAGTTATGGACTGAGATTCCCAAGTTATGGACTGAGAACTTCTTGGAGCAAGGGCTAAGGAAATATGGCAAGAGACCCTTGGATCTGTTATCTGTGGATTGGATAAGCAGTAAGTGCCTACGTCTGTTTCGGCAGCTATAACGAAGCACATAGACTGGGTGCTCATAACAACAGAGATTTATTTCTTATTATTTAGGAAGCTGGAAGCCCAAGATCAGAGTGCCAGCATGGCTGAGTTCTGGTGAGGGTCCTCTTCTGGTTGCAGACTGCACACCTCTTGTGTCCTAACAAGGTGGCAGGGGCTAGGGAGCTCTGTGGGGTCCCTTTTTTCAGTTACTAATCCCATTCATGGGGGCTCCATCCTTATGACGTAATCACCTCCCTAAAACCTTACTTCCTGATGCCTTTATGCTGGGGAATAGGGTTTCAATATATGAATTTGGGGGGAGGGGACACAAACATTTACTTCATAAAAGTAAGTTCAAAAATAGTCAAAGATTTTCAAATATATGTGAATACTGTTTTGATGATAAGATGCAAAATTACTGATAGACTTGCTGAATTGATTTTTTCATGATATATTTTTTAAATCAGTAAATGCTAAAAGGAATCTTTTCTACCTTAAGGGTTTCATGACAGCAATTTCATCTATAAATGGGTCTTTGGACTTGAGACACAGTCTTGATCACCACTGGTGTGAGGTGTAAGACTGCTTTGGCACCCACCACAGTCCACGGTGCTCAATAAATGTAAGTGTCAGTTTGGACCAGCATCTTGTGTGTGGGTTTGAAGAGGGACCTCACCAAACAGTACTACGATCCCTAAAGTAGGTCAAGGGATGCAGAAGCAAGCTATCTGGTTGCTGCTACCCTCAGGTGCAGAGGGGATAATATAATCTGAATCCCATTCAGGCACCATTTTTGTCTTAAACATTTGAGGGAGTGAAGTGTGCTCAGTTCATAGAGCAAACACAAGGGGATTCTAAATGGCAGTTTTTACCAATTTGTATTCGTGTGAAGGGTTGTGTCGGTGCTGTTTCCACCTCTGCTTGCTCTGTTTATTTAGTGCGAATATCTGGAACGTGCCCTTGTTCTGCTGACTTTTATCAGCGACGCCATCTCATGGTACCACGGGGATTATCTTCATTATTAACATAATAAGAGGGAAGCAGGCTGCTTGTGGAAACTGTCTGCATATTTCTAGAACGTGCTTTGTGTTATGTACTGGCTGCTAATTAGAACCCAACTAACAGCAGCAGGATATCAAAGGAGGAAGTGATCCACACGAACACCACAGAATGTTAGGACAGTGGCTAGGGTGACTGCTCCGTTCAGAGTTTGCCTTTTGAAGAAAAAACTTACAGGAAATGGAACATAATGAAGAGACGCCTACTAGGGAGTTTCTTGGAGCCTGAGAACTGAGCAGGTACATGCTTACCTCTGGGGAGAAGTGCCTATATTTATCTGTCCTTCCCCAGACATCTCTTCAGCACGTGATGGGACCATTCCTTTGCTCACGGATGTAGCCCTGAGGTACACTTGACTGAGTTTCTCCGAGAGGCCAGAAAAGGAGTATCAGAAAGGGAAGGGAAGGACATTTTGCCCCCTCTGGATTGCTCTTCCACACTTTCAATTACACTACAATTAAAAAATTATACATACTGACAATATAGTATTGTAAATTCTCAAGTAATTCCCAAATGCATAAACAGAAAGTGAGGATACTTGTAATTGAGCTTAAATTTTAAAGCATTGTGGTCTGAAAATATGCATAGTCAAATCTCAATCTTTTTATATCAGTCAAGATTTGATTTGTGACCTAGTATATGGTTTATTCTGGAGAATATTCCATGTGCACTCAAGAAGAATGTGTATTCTGTTGCCTTAGGATGAAATGTTTTAATATATCTCGTAAGTCCATTTAATATCTCTCCTAAGTCCATCTCTTAAGTCTTGGTCCAAGGTGTCATTCAAGGTCCTTGTTTCCTTGTTGATCTTCTGCTTAGATGATCCGTCCATTGCTGTGAACAGGGTGTTAAAGTCCCCTAACTATTATTGTGGTATTATCAATGTGTTTCTTTAATTTCATTATTAATTGGTTTACATCCAAAGAATGCAAACATAGTGATTCGAAGGGGAATGTTCACCCCAATGTTTATAGCAGCAATGTCCACAGTAGCCAAAATATGGAAGGAGCCAAGATGTCCATTGACAGATGAATGGATAAAAAGACATGGTATATATCTACAATGGAATATTACTCGGCCATCAAAAAGAATGAAATCTTGCTATTTGCGACGACATGTTTAGAACTAGAGGGTATTATGCTAAGCGAAATAAGTTGGAGAAGGATAACTACTATTTGAATTCACTTATATGTGAATGGAATGTAAGAAATAAAACAGATGACCATAGGGGAAGGGAAATTAAAATAAAATAAGATAAAGACAGAGAGGGAAGCAAACCATAAGAGATGCTAAATTCTAGGAAACAAACTGATGGTTGCTGGAGAGGAGTGGGGGGAGGTGTTACTGGGTGATGGGCATTAAGGAGGGCACCTGATGTAATGAGCACTGTATGTTACACGCAACTGATGAATCACCAAATTCTACCTCTGAAACTGAAAAAAAAAAAAAGCAGGTGAGAATTCCCCTTCAAGTCCCCATTTGATCCCACTTTCCCCTCTGACTTTGTGCTGGATTATCTGGGTGAGCTCCATGCAATCACAAGGCTCATTATAGGAGGGGTGGTGGAGGGTTCAGTGGGAGGGGAGAGCAATGTGAAGAAGTAAACAGAGGTTGGAGTCATGCAGCCATAAACAGAGGGGTGCTAGTGGTGTTTGGAAACTGGAGGAGGCAAGGGACAGATTCTCTCCTGGAGCCCCCAGAAGAAGCCAGCCCTCCCTGCACACATCTTAATTTTTGGACTTCCTCTTTTGTGGTAATTTTTTACAGCACCAATAGGAAGCACATCTAGTTGGCTCATCTGGTTGTATCCTTTAAATAACTGATCATCCTTCTTACCATTTCCCAAAGATATTTTTTGGAAAAAGAAAAAAAAAACCTCTTGACTCTCATACTGATATAAAAATGAACATGTGCTGGACAGTAGGAACAGCTCATGAGCGGTGGGGGAGGGGGCGGGCTGGCCTTGGCTCATAGGAAGATGCTGGGGGCCCAGAGCTGGTCTGTAGGACCAGGTCCACAGAATGGCAGGGAAACTCTGCAGAGAATGAGCACCCTGGGTATCCTTCATACTGATCTTCTGGTAGCTGCATATTCACCCAATATAAATAAGTGAAAAATGAGCTGAAATGATCAGTGGAGGTATGAAGAATGTGGAGATAAACTGAACACAGGCAAATGCTTAAGCTTTGAAACACTATTTATTGTTCTATGTCTGGTTCCTCTCCCTGAGCAGTGTACTGTGGACATCTTTCATTGTCAGTGGATGTGCACCTGTCTCTTCCTCCTGGTGGCTGCAAGGGATCCCTTTGAACAGACACCCCATAATCTAATTTCACTACTTTTTTATTTTTTATTTTTATTTTTTTACTGCTGGGTATTTAGATTGTTTCAAAGTGCTTACTACAGTCAAAAAAGGAAAGCTTCAATATGCCTTCTTGTTAGTTTACTTAAAAACAAGGTATATACATAGAGAATTCTGGAAGGATATACAGGGAAATATTTACTCAAGTTGTCTTTGAAGGTGGGGGATTTTGCAGAATGTTTTCTTCCTGCTTTAGTTATTGCTGGGCTGTTTGGATTTTTTTTTTTACAAGCATGTGTCATTTCTTTATAATTAAAAATAACACAAAAAGGGCTTTCAATGTTGAAAAGAAGTACAGCCTAATTGAAACTGTTAAGTAGTCACTGACGTTCTGCTAGATGCTCAGGTATTTCTGTGACAAACGCGTTTTTGGCTTTCTGGGAGGGAGAAGCAGTTGGGAACTGCTGTCTCAGAGTGCGGGCAAGGAAGTGCAGGTGTGATTTAAGCGGCATCTAGCCTGAGCTTGTGTCCGGATAGCGGGAAGTGTCCGTACTGAGGTATCTTGCCAGGTGTTCAGGATGACACAATCCCAGGAGAAGGGCGGGGTTGACTCACATTTTCTCAATGGTGAGACACACATGGGAGAGGGCAGAGCATCTCCAACCAGGTCTCCTGGGGGCTCCTGGGAGAAGGGGAGGTGGCGGTCCAGTGTCCACAGCGCTGGGCTTGTTCTGAAACGACTGTTGCATCTGAAGGGGTTAATAATCTAATAAGAGCTCTCCCAGTCCTAGAGATAAAATCCTTTTCCTGATGAGCTGCTGTACAAACTGAATCCGAGCAGAATCTGTGGGACCAGTTTTGTCTGGGTGAAGGGGTTGCTCACTGCTACAGAGGGTGACGTGGAAAAGCCCAGCTTGGGCTGGGGGACACCCAGAGGTTGGAGGGCACAAGCAGAAAGGAGAGCCACAGCCTCATGCCAGGGTTGGAGAGGAGCTCAAGTTCCAGTGTCTCTGGGATTTGAGGGATGCAGGAGAGGTAACATTTCACTCCCTCTTTTAATAGATGATTTGTGACATTCGGGGAAGGGGTAGACACCCCTCGCGCAGCTGGAAGGGAGGGCCACAGTAGGAAAGCATCAAATCCCTCCACAGCAGGCTTTTTCAGGGACACAAAATACCAGCTATAGCAAACAGAGGTGAATAATAACCATCATTTTAAGATCGCAAGATTTGGCCTTCAGGCCCTTTGCTTTCTCCTGGGTGCTGAAAATAGTCCTAGAAATGGGACTTCATGGATGGTTCTGAGTATCCTGCTGCTTCAAATAGCGGAGCAGCCTGCCCAGTGGGATGGACCTTTAGCCTGCCCATCACCTTCTTTTTTTTGTCAGCATTACGGGAAAGAAAAAGGGTGAAAATCACTTGCACAGTGAATCACTTCCCTTTCTGACATTATTTGGCCCAGACTTTCTTTCCAAGGGGTCATATTGAAAGCAGATTAATATCAGAAGCATGAAGAATACGTTGCCATTAACATGGGATTTAGTGTTTATTTCAGCACAAAAACTCAAAGTCATGATCTCAGAGATTTCCCCTTTGACTCCTCTGCCTTCTCAGAAAGGATACTGCTGATGATCTTTGCAGAAACTCTGGGATACAGAGGGCACTAATGCTTGTGCCTTAGACGAGTCTTGGCATTGGAAGCATAACTCAAGGATAGCATTATTCATGGAAGAGAATGAGTCAGCCTAGGATGGAGAGGTGCTTTGTGAAATTGTTGCGGACATTTCCTGGGGAGTGAGGACAGATCAGAGCTCAAAAGCAGCCCTCTGGCTCCAGAGCCGGACTCCCCTCCATGCTAAACATGGGTGGGTTCTGACACTTGAGCCTTTGTAGGAGGCCATGGGGGAGCAGCACTGAAGACCCTGGCTTGGGTGCCCTCCTAGGATCCTGATGGCAGCAGCAGCTTGGGGATCATTTTCCCATCATGGAGAGGCAAACCACCTTCTTCTATCCCTCCAGTCACCAATCCTACAGCTCCTTGGTTCCTGTCAGAGCTCAGGTTAAAAAATTACTTGTGTCTTGGTGTTTTCTCTACTTTCTCTGGCTGCACTGGCTTCACCTTTCGGCTCTTCCTTCTTGCCTAAATAACTGCCCAAACAAATGCCCCGATTGTGATGACTCATGACCCTAAATAATAGCCGTGTGGCATCTTAAGTGACAAAACTCTTCGGTATTCATTTTTCAGGTTTGGGACTTAGCAGACTTGTGAGATCAACAGGGTAGCTATTATTCTGTGCATGGAATAGACACAGAGATAGAGGTTCACCAGAGAGGTGATATGGCTAGCCCAAAGCCACACAGCCAGCGAGTGCCAAAGCAGGAAAACAAATCTGAGTTTGTCTGACTTCAAGTCCACTCTCTTTGTCTCTAGTCTAAACATTGACACCACCTCCCATTTCCACCACTCCGTGTCCTTTACAAACACCTCCACCTTACAGGACCCAACAACCTGTGACCAGGACCCGACCACCAGAAAAAGAGAACTCCAATGGCCAAGGTGACAGAGCTGGTCAGCAACAGAATCAGGATGTCAACCCATTCTTGACGAAGCCCAGTGCTTTGTCCTCTCTCCTTGGCTTCCCATCAAGGAAGCAAATGTATCCGTGCCTTTGTGTGACACTGACTGTGTTTCTTAGAGTCAAATGTGTATCTGCAGAGAGGCTTCCCCGTGACTAATAATGGTGGCTAACATTTATTGAGTTCTTACCATGTGGTAGGCAGTGGTGTGTGTGTGTGTGTGTGTGTGTGTGTGTGTGTGTGTGTGTAAAATTCCTCATCTAATTTCATCTTCATCACAAACCCATACAACATGTACTGTAACTGTCCCCATTTTACAGGTGAGAATCTAATGATGTTGAGGCTCAGGGAGATTAAGTAACTGCCCGAGGACACAGAGCACATGAGGCAATATTTGACTGCTGGTTTGCTTACTTCTAATATTTTACTTATCAACACACAGGTCATTTTCTGGTCTTCCTCTAAGCTTTGCAGGAGACTATTCTATGCTTCATGTGGATAGCTCTCGACACCGTTACCTGGTTATCTGACTGTAATGACCACCACCACCATAATGTGAACCAGGGAACATCTCTCTCTGTTCACCAGATGTAGTGTGAAGAGAAGCTACCTTCACTGAGCATCAGCTCCGCTGCCTGTGTCAGCACAACTAGCCCTCTAACAACCCATGAGGGGAGCTTTCCTTTATGTCACAGTGACCAAAAAGTGGAGTGTTAGAAATGTTATGTCACCTGCCACTGTTCCAAAGACCGCAAGTGTAGGGGTCAGCAGTTGGACATCTGTGCCATCCCAAACCTCAGAGAAGTCTCCAACTTGACCCAGACCCCATGTGCCACCATTAGGTGGGTGCCTGAAACCCATGGTAGGCGCACAGGAGGATATTTGTGACATGATTGACTAAAACAAGCCCTCTGTGATTTTAGACTTCAACTGAAGGTTTTGAGGGAGTGGGCATGGGAGGGAGTCCCAGTCTCTTCCTGTGTCTCCAGTGACATCTTCAGACCCTAGAGCCACAACTCAGCTCCCACTTCCCTTGTCTCAACAGAGAAGTTCTGCCCAGAACTCAGGCTTTGAGGTCTTACCAAGAATGATAGGTTTTCACACAAAGACCTTTCCTTTCTGTGGCCTTTTCTGTAGTAGCTGCCAAGAGAAGGCATATTTCATTGGGTTGCATGTCCGTTGCTGTTATCCATGGTGCATGGGCAGAGTTTTCTGCATCTAAGGAGAGAGAAGGACACAAAATTCACCTCTACATTGGCCACCTAATGTTTTCAGAACAAACAGGAAGAGAAATGATAAATATTTCAAAGCTGGAAGGCAAGCTTTCCAGCACCACAGCCTTACAAATGTTCTAAGGCTGCTGCAAATCTCCTCTACGAGTGCATTAAGGTGATTCACAAGAATAGGAAATTCATCCTTGTCAGCCAGGGTTGAGCAGGACAGATCACCTGTGGGGCCGCTATTACACCTGTTCTTAGTGCTTCCACGATTACAGCTGACATTTATTTCTAATAAGTCATGGGGAAATCGGTGAGATAGTTTACCTGTGCTAGAAGATAGAAAAGTCCTTTCTTTCCCCCCCAAACCATATCATTTTTTGCGTGTTTAAAATAGATAAAGCACCCAGGGAAGGGGATATTCTATAAAAGGGCATAGGAGGCAGATTGCCGTGGGAAATCAACACAACTTGATAGCAGGCCATTGCGAGAGTGGCTTTTTCCTATCAGGCTGCTTGTAGCTAGTGTCCAGGGGATGACGAAGGATAATGCCATTTGCAGCTATAAGAGCCAGGGCCAGTTAAAATCATAGTTTCTAAAATGTATGCAAATGGCTTTTGGCCAGGCAGCCGCCTAATGTTCAGGAAACATTGTGTGTGCCTATGTATGTTTGTAAATGTGTCTGTGGGTCTGTGAGTGTTCCCTTATCTTCACCACATCACATAGCATCTTCCTGAGTGGTTTCTTTCCTCCGTCTGGCTTGGCTCTTGGCTCAGAATCATACTTGCCTCATGGGCTCATGTATACTGTATTACATTCTAATTTGGCTTGGCGGGAAGGAACAAAGAAAGGAAGGCACAGTTCCCAAGTGTGGATAGCATGCAGAGGTGGTAAAGGAGTGGGAAGTGGGCCTTCCTCTGCATTGTTGGGGGGACCAAATACTTGTGTCCTTTTTATATCCAGAGAAGTAGCCATTTACCAGCAATTTCTCCTCCAGATTTTCTTGTTTATATGAGAAAACAATATATAATATTGTTTGTAATAAAAACTGCAATCATTTACTCTTCTCCTACCCCCTTAGGGAGACAAACCATAAGTGACTCTTAATCTCACAAAACAAACTGAGGGTTGATGGGGGGAGGGGAATTGGGAGAGGGGTGGGATTATGGACACTGGGGAGGGTATGTGCTATGGTGAGTGCTGTGAAGTGTGTAAACCTGGTGATTCACAGACCTGTACCGCTGGGGATAAAAATATATTATATGTTTATAAAAAATAAAATTAATTAAAAAAACTGCAATCAAACTAAATGGCTAGCCATATGGAACTGGCCAAATAAATTATGATTTACTCATGTAGTAGAATATTACACAGCTGTTGAAAAGAACGAAGGTCTGTGTATGCTGATTTGAAACAAATTCCAAGATATATCATAAAGTAAAAAGAACATGTTACAGAGCAATGTGTATTGCTGGTTAACTTCTGTGGAAAGAAGGAAAAGAAAAAGAAAAGAAAAAAAAGGAAAAGAAAGAAAAGAAAAGCAAGCAAGCAAGCAAGCATGAAAGATAGAAAGAAAGACATATCTTTCTATCCATTTGTCCATCACTCTTGGGGTCCCTCATTCTTAGTACTCACTGTCATGTGATGGAAAGTATTGAAGGCAGCCAGTGGTGAGCATCTGCTGGCTGCTGATCATCTCCTCTGGCTGCTAGGAATGCTCAGCCAGTGGGCAGGGCAAGATGAAAGAGTGGTGCCTTATTGTCTCAGAAGCAGCATCTGACCAGTAATAGGCAAGGAGCCTTCATCTCCTACTTCTTAGCTTTGCAACTGGGATGACTCCAAGGTAGTGTGTTCTGCACCAGTCCCTGGAATTTCCTGGTGCGTTTGAGCTGCAGCTGCCCACTGTAGTGACTCCATCCATCTGTGTGGTGGCTCAGCTCAAAACAACCCCTTCACTGACTTTCTTCCCTTCCCTGTATCACTTCCTCACTCTCTCCATTGGCAGTTTCCTGAAACCACCTCCCAGTAAACTACAAAAAGATGTCATATCCAGAAAGAAGTATCCTTAGAGAAGTATTCTCAAGTGATTTGCACTAGAACCATAAGAGAGGCTTTTCTCCTGTTATAAGTATAAATACCAAGAGAAGTCTGCAACCCACCCTAGAAGACTCCAGGCTGCCCCCTTGCAAGTTCCAGCTTAAGTGGTGTCAAATCCCGTTCAGAATCGAGCTGGACTTTTGCATGGAAGATGCTTCCCAAATCTGGGTTCTTATTCCAGCTCATGACGGCTTAAAACTTAACTGTAAAGTTTTCCTGCTCTTTCAATCTGACCTCCGACTTAGTGCTCTAAATGCAGCTTTTGTGATGTGAACTTCTCTTCCTCTGAAGGAATGATTAGGTGAAAAAGAAAAAAAAAGGCTTAAGCTCAAATGTCATTTCTGGTTCTCATGAGATTCCTCTTGGAGCTGAAGGACCAGGAGGGCAAAGGACTCAGCCCCCAAATCATCCTCGGGGTCTGGGTCTTATACCAGATTCAACTTTCCCCACACACCTGTGTTCCTTGAGAACCAGAGGCTGGGATTTGGTATAGAGAGTAAGTCGTGGAATCTGGGGACAGGCTAATGAATACTTCCTACAGGTACAGGGGACTGTAGCTGAGGTCCCACAGGATGGTTGTTGCCCAGGCGACCTGGAGAAAGCCGTTGGGTACCTGAGAACTAGCTGAGAGGAAGCAGCTAAGGCCTTCTGGGAGTTTTTGAAACTGCCACTCAAGCCACTCTCAAGGATGGTCACACGTTTGTCTGCCAAGCTTCACATCAGATGATCAGAGGCATGTTTCTCCACAGCGATTCACCCAGTGGTGATTCTTGGTGAGGGAACATGGCAAAGGTAGATGCTTGGAACGTGGGGCATGGATCCTTAGACAAGATCATGGAGGATGCTGGTTGATATAGCTCAGAAACTGACTGACCTGGTGGTGACTGGTGGCAAAGGGACCCCTCTTCTGTCTTTGCTCTGTCTTCAATTTTTAGGACCTTTGCATTCCAGGAGCCCTTTTTTGCTAAAAATGAACAGGACATGGAGATCCTGTGGCATGACAATGGCTCGGGAGGATGAGAACACGACTGCTGCCTGATGAGCTGGGAAGTGTGGAGGTGTGGTGGGTTCTAAGAATCAGGATGCTTTGTGCATGGGGATCTCAAATCTGAATGCCTTGCACCCTCCTTCCATGACTCCTGCGTGTGTGAGTGTGAGTGAGGCTTTATGCAAAAAAATGAAGGATGGGAGGGAACTTTTGCTTTGATGAAGATAAATTGCCTCTGCTTCTCTCTTCCCACTGGGCCTTCTTCTGTTGTTTAGAAGTGGAAGAAGGAGAGCACCGTGTTCCACCTCTGGAGTCGTGGGCTCATTTGTTCATTTGAATCCAGTAGCTTAAAAACATGCCCTCCTATGGGACACTTGGGTGACTCTCAAGGACCTTGAAGGTTTGTGCCCTCACACTGGAGGCCTGTGCTCCCATACTTTTCCTGTTCTCTCTTGTGTTCTTTTTGTTCTGCAGTTCTGTATGTCCTGCTCTTCTGCTTCTTTAATATGGAACTTCTGCTACAACAATGGCCTGGCAGAAGCTGGTGTTTGTAGCTTAGTATTTGCAGCTGGGTGGAAACCACACTGGGCTTCCTGCTCCATGAAAATCTAGATGCCCTTGAGAAACAATATACCCGAAGTCAGCGGGATCTCTGTGGAGAGTCAGACTGTAGGGAGCATGGGTTTTCCGTTTTGACATCTAACCACAATGACCTTGACATAGTCCACATTATCCAGGGGAGGCAGAAGACTCTAGTGTCAAGGGTATGGACATCAGCTACGTATGTGACTTTGGAGAGTTCTTTAACCTCAGTTTCCTTATAAATATAGTAAAAAGTAATAAAAATAATAAATAAAATAAAATAAAAATAATAAAAAATAGCTCTCCTTCAGTTGTTGTGAGAATTTAATGAGATAACAAGGACTTAGAATAGTACTTGACACAAAGGCATTCAATAAGTGTTAGCTGATTTTAGTCATTCTTTTGTTTTCTATTTGGACTATATTGTCTTTCAATTAATTATTACAGCAGCTCCATGAGGGGGGTGTTTTGTCTTCCCCTATTTCTCTACCATGATGTCTAATGGGCACCTCAAGCCTAAATTGTCTAAGACCTACTTCTGGATACTTGCTTTATTATTTTCCATCTCAGAAAATAACAACTCCCCCTTTCCCACCCCGCACCGCATTTTCCCCTTGTATCCTATTTGCTCCACTCCATCTCATACTCCTATATCCAATCCATTAGCAAATCCTCTTGACCTTTACCTTCAAAATGTATCTGGAGCCCAGTCCCCTCTCCCTATGTCCACCTCTGTGCCTTGGTTCAGCACTGTCCAAATGCCTTCCTGCCTGTTCTCCCTGCTTCTACCTGTTGCCCCTCCCTGAAGTCTATTCTCAATAAAGCAAGTTTGATTCATACCCTTGTAGGGCATCCTGTCTTGGAGAAAAATGTATCATCCTTACCATGACCTAAGATTTCTGTATACATGCTCCCCTCTTGACTTCCCCCTACACAAACCCACATAATTCTACCTCTTTGTCATCATGTCTTATTATTGTGGCCCTGGGTCACTCCTCTCCAGCTACCACACTGAACAGATAGCCCTTTTTCCAATACACCAGGGACTCAGCACTCACTGTCCCCTTGCCTGAAATGCTCCCCTCCACAACTTGCCATGGGCTACTCCCTCACCTCTAGGAGGCCTTTCCTCAAATGTCTGTATCCCTGTACGGCCCCCTTTGGCCACCTTATTTAAAATTGTATTCTTCCCCCTCTCCTTATCTACCTCCTCTGCTTTGCTCTCTCTATAGCAATCACCACCATGCAACATTTTTTACCTATATTTTCTGTCTCCACAGCTAGAATGAAGGCTCTAGGGGTTTGTGTGTATGGGGAAGGGATTGATTTCTGTCTGTTATGCTCATTGCCATATCCCCAGTACTTAGAATAGCATCTGGCATTGGAGGGGGAGATGAGCCATGAGAGACTGTGGACTCTGAGAAACAAACTGAGGGTTTTGGAGGGGAGAAGGATAGGGGGTTGGGTGAGCCTGGTGGTGGGTATTAAGGAGGACACGTATTGCATGGGGCACTGGGTGTGGTGCATAAACAATGAATCTTGGAACACTGAAAAAAAAAAGAATAGAATCTGGCAAATAGTGGGCACTGAACTAATATTTAGTGAGTAAATGTCTTCACTGATTCAGTTTATAAGTGGGAAAACAGAATCTCTGAGAGTTTATGCAATTTATATCACTGGGCACCAATGGGCGTTATAAGACACTGCGGAGCAAGTAGGTGGCCAATATGAACCCTCCTTTGTTTAACTCTCAATCTTGGTATTTCATGTTATGCCATTATCACTGTGATATCTACCTATCTATCCACATATATGTATCTCAATATTCTTTCCTTCCCCACTGCCTCCACAGTGAAGAAAAGAACTGAATGTTATGGACTGAATTGTGTCCTCCCTTCCTCCCCCAAATATTCATATATTTAAGCCCCAACTCCCAGTGTGACTGTATTTGAAGATGGGGTTGTAGGGGAGGAAAAATGATTTTCCCTCTACCCTTCTAAGTTCCTGGGTGAGACTCTTATAATAAAAGACAGATGAACAAGAGAAAGACAAACAGAAGATTGTTAACATGTATAACTCATGAAAGCATGCGGAAGAGTGAATAACTCTCTAAGGTTTAGAATTCAGGCTTAAATATCATCTGTAGCTAAAGATAAAAGGAAGAAAGGTATGGGGAGGCCAGTTACAGGGAGGCACCAGAAAACCTTGTCAAGGATGGTAGGATTTGATGTACAGATGTAAGCCAGTGCCTTCTTCACTGATAAGGTCCAAAGTTGTCTTTGGGAATTAGCATTCCTGGTAGGGAAGAGAGGAGGGACATTTTTGTATATTTATGTCCTGCTTTGAAGCAAATAGGTGGAAGGCAGAGAGCTTTTCTTCTGTCTGCTTCTTTTCAACTGCTCTTGGCTCAAAATAATCCTTATGCCAAAATGGCATCTTTTGTGGTACATATTCTGCTACCCTTCAGCGCCTTTTAAGAGGTAGTTAAGGGGGCATCTGAGTGGCTCAGTCAGCTGGGCACCTGCCTTCATCTCAGGTCATGATCCCAGGGTTCTGGGATTGAGCCCCACATCGGGCTCCCTGCTCAACAGGGAGTCTGCTTCTCTCTCTGCCTCTTCCCCTGCTTGTGCTCTCTCTCAAATAAATAAATAAATAAATAAATAAAATCTTAAAAAAAAAAACAGAGGCAATTAAGGATAAATGAGGTCCTCATTGTTGGTCTGTAATCTAATATGACTGGTGTCCTTACAAGAAGTGGAAGAGATACCAGGGATATGTAAGCACAGAGGAAAGCCCATATGGGGATGCATCTACGAGCCCAAGAGAAGGGCCTCAGGAGAAACCAAACCTGCTGACACTTTGATCTTGGAATTCCAGCCCCCAGGACTATGAGAAATAAACTTTGGTTGTTTAAGCCACCAGTCTCTATATACCCAGCCTGTGACCCTTTGTTCTGGCAGCAGGCCTTGACTAACATGGTGAGACCATAGATCTGTGTGCCTACTATGTGCTTAAGAGGAATGGGAGGAGAGGGTGCCTGGGGGGCACAGTTGGTTAAGGCATCTGCCTTCCGTGCAGGTCATGATCCCAGGGTCCTGGGCTCCCTGCTCAGCGGGGATCCTGCTTCTTCAGCTTCTCCCTGCTTGTGTTCTCTCTCACTATCTCTGTCTCTCTCAAATAAATAAATAAAATCTTTTAAAAAAAAGGTCGAGGAGGAGATGAAATAGTCTAAAGAAACAGTGGGCTTGGAGTTCCATGATCAAAAGGAACCACGTGTGAGTAGCTCGAGTCAATAGGAATCGAGCGTGTTAATGCACAACAAATACGTGTTTGTGGAATCTGTGTACAAGAGAAGTAGGGTTAGAAGGTGATCCGTAGGTGATTGCTCTCAAGGTGTCATGTACACCTTCTTTAAAGCATGGATTTAGGAAATTCACAATACATGAGGAAAATCCAGCCCCCCTCCCACAGGTTCATGTATCCTGCATCTGTGATTCATGATGTCTGTCCTTTCAAATGCAAGATGGCAGGCTGTGGGCTCCTTCCCAGGGTGCCTCTAACTCAATCAAGATGCTCTTTTCTGGAAAAGAATATTTATTATTTTAACAGCTGTACTTCTACTTTCTCAGATTTAGAAAAAATTACCTGCACACACAAATGACTTACAGGGATTGGAAAGTATAGTGTTGAAATTCCCAATTTAAAATATCTTCCAGGTTCTACAAAACTGTCCCCAAACCACAACATTTTTCCATTCTGGCTACCTCCTTATCCCTGGAAGGATTAGGGAAATCAATCGCACTTGTCAGCATCCAGAGTTTGGCTGGAGGGTTGGTCCAAATTGTGTTCATGGCAGGGTCCAGGGAGGACCAGCCTTCTTTGGATACCTGCTGATCCAAGGAGAGCCCAGTACCTCTGAGATTTGGAACCCTTTGCAAGTTTTCATTTGGTTTTCTTTCAATGATTTGTCTTCAAAGAAAGATTTGCTTTTGAAGGGTTGCTGATGATATTGCAGCTCTAAGCTCCCTGGGTTATTTGTTTTTGAGATTGCATATAAACTACTAACATTATTATGACACAATTACCAGTAAGTAATCATCCAATTGCCATAAACATGTCCCTCTCAAAATATTGCAAATTAATATTCATGCTTTCCTCAAATCCACCATTCTGAGCTAATATGTGCCTACATAGTTCATCAAAATGTTCATTTTTTTTTCCAGTGAAAGGAAGAATTATAGTTCAGTTCTTCATCTTGAGGTATGGGAAGATTGTTTTGACGGTAGCATTAGTTGCTTTGAAAGACAATTTCCCTGTGAAACTGATGCAGCCACCAGCAATGAACTATGTGTTTCCAGGTAAAGCATTTGTACTTCTTTAGGTCTATATTGTTCAAAAAGCTGTTACAGTCATTCAATCCTGGCAGTTGAGAAATCACGCCCATTACATGATCATATGTAATTGTCATCTATAATGATAATTGTATATGTGATTCTAAGACCATTTAGTTGCTGTTAAGTGGAGATGCTAGAATCTCACCATGAAGAAATCACTGCAGATTCCTCTCCCTAAGCCTCATCTAGATAAAGCAAAGAAGCCCCTAAACATGCTATTAGGTAGAAACACGAAACTCACAAGGGTGATTTGAAAGCAAAATCTGGACCAAAAAAAGTAATCTTATGACAGGTTTTATATATTTTAAAATGGAGTGTAAGTATACTTAATTTCACTGTGTACAAAGCGTCAGATAATAATACTGTTTTCTGCTAATCTAATGGGTTTCATCAAAGGTGATAAAATATATGGGCTAAGTCTGAATTCATTCAAATTTGGGAAGTGATTTTAAAACCCTCAGTTTTGTGTATCAGATCCATATATACAAATGCTTAAACACAGTGGTGTGCTGGTGAATGTCTCACAACTGGTTGGTTCCCCTAAAATTGAAAAAAAAAAAAATCCAAACCCAATTTATAGCTTATTTTGATTCTGTGGTATCAAAACTCTGACCGTGGCTGGTTTCAAGCTACCATCATGATGTCGTGGAATACAGAGTTGGGAAGAAATGTGCACAGCTGGCTCCTGGGAGCCAGAACTAGATGTGTCCTGCACACCCCTGGTTGTACAACTAAATATGAAATCGTGGAGAACAGTGTTCTCAATGGATCATGTGGTTTTGAAATGAACAAGTCTGAAATGAAATCTTGCTCTGATGTTATATAGAGGGCCACTTGGCTAAAGGATAGATCTGAGAAGGAATGCTAGCTTGTTTTGTCCACAGTCCAACACTGTGACTTGGTTGGTTTGGATGCTGATCTGTCCTTGTGTGAATGATGTGTGTTGTGAGGTCTGCAGGCCTGGGTTTGAATCTAGTCTCTGTTAACTCTGTATCTGTCAATCTGTGAATGAGACACTCAGTTTCTCCCAGCCTCCATTTCTTCATTTGTAAATGGGTGCTAGAAGTCATGTTGGCAGGTTATCTGGAGGGTTAGTTATAAAGCACATAGCTTCTAACAAAGTGCTTGGCACAGGGTATGTAGGTTTTTCTTCTATTCTTCTATTCTTTATATGAAATAGTTGGGTTACATTATATCATAGATTCCTTACAATGTCTAAATCTCAGAAAAATATTCTATTATGTAGATTTGATTAGATAAAAGATGCTAAGTTCCCAGCATTTAAGAAGTATTTACTAATACTGTTAATGGTTGGATATGTATCTGAATTCATATTATCTCTTGGTTTTTCTACAAACTAGAAATCTGTGAGAGATAACTTTGACTCTCTCTCCTTTTTTTTTTTTTAAATAAAACAATCATCCTCCATATTACTAAGTTACCAGCTATGGATGGTTTTTTATTCCTAAATATTTTTAAAGGGTACCTGGGTGGCTCAGTCAGTTGAGCATCTGCCTTTGGCTCAGGTCATGATCTCAGAGTCCCGGGATTGAGCCCTGTGTCGGGCTCCCTGCTCAGTGAGGAGTCTGCTTCTTCCTCTGCCCCTCACCCCAGCTTGTGCCCTCTCTCTCTAAGAAAAAAAAAAAAAATTCACCCTCCCCTCTTTATCTACCAATGCTATGCCAGGTCAGTTCATCAACTGGTTCTCTGCTTCCTGTCTTGAACACCTCCAAACCATCCTTAGTAAAAATTGTCTGTCTCCAACCCAACATTCTAAGCGATTTGAGGACAAAGATTTTCTTCATTTATTTTATCTCAAAGTCCAATATAGCTCCTGGCACAAACTATATGCTAAATAATGTTTATTTGATTGCATAATGAATGAGCCAACTTTGGGAAAAGTAATTGCATAGGTTTTTTTTTTTGGTTGGAAACTTCCTTCCAAAAGTAGCATTATCTATGTTTCCTCCTGTGTTTTCTCATATGTCATTAATGTCATAGACCTTCCTACGTCATAGGACTTGTGTTTCAGCACTATGTATGGGTTTAATATTTCATGACCCTGCTCCTGCTCTGTGAAGCAGGGTGTGCTACGGCTGCCCTCTTGCTCCCTAGGCCCTGGCTCTTTTTGCACCATCTGGAACTTTCCTGCATCAACCCACCTGGGGAAGCCCCCTTTTTCTCCCTTGGGACTCTTTTCCATTCAGGGGAGCCTCTTTCCAACTAGAGGTTACTGACAGGGTAATTAAGGTTTACTTCCCTAATTAGTGCAGATTGGGCTAAATTTTACAGGGTCAAGGTGGAACACACTGAGACTTTGTGTGACCCTTAGCTGTCTGGAGTGGATTTCTGTGAGTTCCGAATGAAAGCCAGCGCGTAAGACGGAATTCAAATTAGGTGCTTCTATTACTTATCCTTAGATACTATCTTTTAGCATGTCCAAATAATGCAGCAAGGGTGAAAACTCCAGTAAAAGTAGAGTAAGAAATTAGCATAAGTGAAAGATTGACAGCACATTGAGTAGTCATTCACTTCTCCCAATTCTGAACATCCAAAATTATGATAACTGGGACGTTTACAGTTTTCAAACACACACACACACACACACACACACACACACACACACACCACACACTTACTTCTTCCTATTGTTTAAAACTTTCCCTTTAGTATAAGAATTTGACCACTTTTGTAACTGAAATGTCTTAGTCTTGGAACGGACTCACGGACTTGAACTTTAGGGTTACGCACCCATGGTGTGAGTCTGGGCTCTGTACTTACAGGTGTGTCATCTTGAGTAAATCACTTACTTTGCTGAGCCTCAGTTTGTAATCGAGTATCTACCTCAGGGGTATGCATGAGGTCTTGGTGAGATACCACATGTATTCCCTCCAACAGGGTCTTGTATACAGCTGATACCCCAACAAAAATTAGCTACTCCATCTTCTCAGTGAGAGGAGGGCACTCTGTTCTTATGACCTGATATTTGTCTTCTTTTTTTCCACTCTCATGGATGCCAGGCTCTTGTAATTTTCCTTTTCTGTTGTTCTATAGTTCTCACGTGTTTCATAACCATTGTACTGTAATATTTGGGTATATTTCCTTATTATGATTGAACCAGTGTGTCTGGGTCTGTGTGTCTATGCTTCTGTGCTTCTCTTATCAGCCAGACTTCAGAGATCATATTGTATTTTTTTAGTATTGTTCTAAGGATTTAACAAACAATCAGTTTCTATACAAAGTATGCACTGAAATGATATTTGATGACTTTAAGCTCTGAGATTGGGCTAGTAAGTGATGAATTAACATTCGACTCCTAAATGTCTTTAAATAAAACACCCATCCATTCTAGATCATTGTTACCTGATAGGGGAAAAATAAAAAGACAAGATCAAATATGCAGAGGACTCTTTTCCAATTCTTTTCTAGGAATTTTACTATATAAGGCAAGAAGATATTTTGTTTTCATTTAGTTATTCTTTTGATATCTCTGTAGCTAGGAACCATCTGATTAAGGAAACAGAGCACTACTAATATTCTTTGCTGGCCATTTTTACCCCACTAATGTTGTTTAGATTTGGAAACAGATTACTGCTGTCAGGGAAACACTCAGAGGGTCCACAATAACATGGTGCTATCATGTGTCTGGATTTCATAAGAATCATTTGCTAATATAGGACACCGTAGTCACCAAGAGCTGTGGAGAAAGATATAGCCACCGCTTCCTTCCCTTGAAACTTGACATTTTCCTTGATCAGACTTGACATTGCAAGATCTCAGGTCCAATATTGGAGGAAGGATTGGCACCGTTGGCTGGAGTGGACAGAAGAAGGGAGCCAGCATCTGAAATATCTGCCATGATTATTGAAAGTATGGCAGGAACAGAGCTTTCTGTATGCAAGCCAAATGAAATTATTAAAGTTAACCTTCTCACTCAGTACTTAATAGGTAATTTTCACTACCAACAGTGGAGGGTGAAAACCAAGAAAGGAATGATAATGATGCTTCCTTACATTTGTGAAGGACTTAGAGGGTACAAAATGATTTTATCTGTTTTATTCATGAGTTTTCATGGCAACATAAAACTGGCCAGAATACTCAAGCATGCATGCCTGTATTCATTCCATAATACTTATTTAGCAAATATTTTTGAGGCCATCAACTATATGCCAGCCTGTGTGTGAGCACTGGAGAGAGAGTGGAGAATAAGGCAGAAAAGGTTTTATCACCTTATTTCAGCAATGACGAAAGAGACGGACTAGGAATTCATGTGAGTTCCCAAGGTCAAATGAGGACATACCAAACTTGGAACTTCATGTGGTGATGTGAATTTCAGTCCATAAACATGGTCTTATGGAAAATGGAACTTTATGTTCTATCACTCAATGTGCATATCAAATTCCTGTCTCACTGGGCTGATGAGAAGGATAACATGAGATCTGCTGTCCACTTTTTCCTGGTTCATGTGAAATTCTGGGGGCTTGGATAGTCCCATGGCATTGGGGGGGAGACCTCTGTTCATTTGTCATCTTTCCACAAGATTTCTGTGTGGTGACACCACCAGTACTCTCGACGGAGACATCATAAAGGCAATGTTGCTCTGGGACCTATAGTCTTTGGAGCCAGCAAACAATGTGTAAATCCTCTACCACCCTTCTTTCCCATTACTCCTCCCAACTTCCTGGTCTCTGGGAAAGCTTTGTCCTTCAGGTTTCTTCAATATGTCTTTTCTGTGCCTCTCCTCTTAGGCATGAGGATTTGGACAGAAAAGCCTTCATGTCCCAGGTATAGCCCATCTCATTCTTCTGCTGAGGCCAAGCACACACAGCCAAACCTCTTTCCAAATGGAAGGCAGAAACAGTTACAGGCTTTGTACCAAAGTAACTTAGTGACATACCACAGGAGAGGTAGGTCAGGACAATGCTCTATGGAAACTGACCATCATATGGATATCCTGTTTGCCTATGATTAGGGCTACAAATAAATGCAGAGAAATCTGAAATCAGCCCTGGAAGCCACTGGCCCTCTCCATGGAGTGTTGAGGAGAAAGCCCCTAAAACTCCATGCTCAGCTCTATAAGTCAAGACTAGGAAAATGTTACATTAGAGAAAGAACTCAAAATAATTAATGGGATGGAAAGCCCTGCCTGATGGTTTGAAATTGAAATAATAAAATGGACATAGTTTTCCCAAGCAATTATTAACTGAAAAAGATGAGAAGTGCCAGCCATTCAGAGCAAAGGGATGAAATGAAATAAGCGAAGGGCACGCTTTATATGGGAAATAAATAGAACCCATTTTCACAAGTGAAGAATTTTAGTTTTTGGAATGATTTCCTTTTAGAGGGAAGGAAGGTCAGTTGTACCAAAAAAAAACAATTTAAGGAGGACACTTAAGACAATATGCCATGCACATCCCCAGATTTCACAGCCTGGAGGGACATTTGGGAACACATTAATAATAATGACCTGATTATAATGACTTTCATTCCTTTTACCGTGTTGGGGCACCTGAGCCAACGATACCTTTATTCTATCAACGATAAGAAAGCAAAGCTTCTGTTCCTGCTTGAGTTACAAACCACCAGAGAGGTTATACTTCCCAGAGGTACAGAGTTCAGATTTGAGTTCTGTCGAGTCAATACAGCAACAGCCTGGGACCATCCTGCACAGGTCAGCTGGATGGGATGGGTAGAATGGAGTAGGTGCTGGGGGGCTGAGTGAGGAATTTGCTTCTATTATTTCCAAGGAGACAGTGCCAAGTTCGAGAGCTTTCCCCCGGATATCTTAATTTATGAGAGAAAAAATAGCATTGTGCCTGTTCTTTGCTTTTCCTCCCTCTGTCTGTCTCTCACGCGTACCATCAGAAGATGGCAGCAGAGATCGCTCTCTTCCCACTGTGGAGGCTCCCCCTGTCCTGTCTGCCTGGCAGGATGCAAATGTTCACCAGCAAACTTATGGCAGAGTCCTTTGCAAAAACATATTGATTTCATTCAAGGAAGATAAATTCATAAACTGTACAACAGTATTCATCAGTTCATTTTGGGGGAATGCGATCTAGGAGTTATGCAAAAATAAAATTCCCAGTGGCGGGCATCCTCTGTTATCTCTTCCATATGCACAAACGCTAATGCTCAGGACAGGGTGAACTGCTACTGAATCTGACAGCTGCCTTTCCAAGTATCCTTGCTTAACCCAGAACCACTGTGTGGAGCCCATCCAGGGCTCTTACTGAGGTGTTGTCGTTCTTTTTTTTTTTTTTTTTCACGTAAACCATGTACTCCAAATCTCTGACTGACCTGAAACACCTGCATGGGTTCTGCCCACATTTCTCAGCTCTTTCCTTTTCTCTTAAATATTTTATTTATTTATTTGTCAGAGAGAGAGAGAGAGAGAGAGAGAGAGAGAGAGAGGGAGAGGGAGAGTGCATAAGTAGGGGGAGCAGTAGGCAGAGGGATGTGGAGCTCAACCTCAGTACCCTGGGATCGTGACCTGAGCCAAAGGCAGATGCTTAACCAACTGAGCCACTCATGTGTACCTCAGTTCATTCTTTTTCATCCTGGCCCTCAGTTTTGCTTCATACCCTGGTCCTGAAGCTAAAGAAACTCACTCTTCCTGGTTTCTACCTAGAGACATAAAGGCGAGTGTGTGTGTGTGTGTGTGTGTGTGTGTGTGTATGTTTAGGGATATAGATTGGGTAACTTTCTCTTCTTTCTAATCACTACAGGAAAAAAATTTATCCTGATTTTTTTTTTTTGGTTCTTTTCTACTTTTCCACTCCCATACCTATTGTCCAAAAGGGTATTCAAATTATACAGAGCTGCTAATCATGAATTTCTAGAAAGCCCTCATGACAAGGTAATAGAACATGTATACAGAATATGTAAAATATTATTTTATTTATTTTTTATTTTTTTTAAAAGATTTTTATTTATTTATTTATTTGACAGAGAGAGATCACAAGTAGACAGAGAGGCAGGCAGAGAGAGGGAGAGTGAGAGAGGGAAGCAGGCTCCCTGCTGAGCAGAGAGCCCGATGTGGGACTCGATCCCAGGACCCTGAGATCATGACCTGAGCTGAAGGCAGCGGCTTAACCCACTGAGCCACCCAGGCTCCCCTAAAATATTATTTTTAAATTGATGTCCCTTCAGTTACAGCAGAATACCTGACTAAGCTGACCTACTAATGGGGGATAATTATACCACGTATTGAGAAGGGAGGCAGTCTCAGGCTTGGTTAATTCAGCAGACCAGTGGTATCTGTGCTCTTTCTTCCACCTTCTTGCCTTCCTCTCGTGGCTATAAGCTGTGGTACCCAAAGGACTACTTTAAACTATGATATCTACAAGGACACATAAAGGAGACATTTTTTTCCCATGTATTTCAATTTGTCAGGAGAAAAGAATCTTTCTTAAAAGTCATATACTTCCTGCCAGGTCCCATTGCCCACAACGAGGTCATGTGACCACCTCTAACTCAATCACTACCTATAGGAATGGATTTACCTGGATGGGTTTACACCAGTATGACTCTACCCTGGAACAGGGCCACCTCCCTTAAGCATACTGCTATGAATACATGAACAATACTGGGTCTCTTTCAGTAAGAAAGAAGTATGCCATAGTTATTGGATAGACAAAAGGCATGATGTACAGAAGTGCATAGTTGTACCAGTAGAGCCCTACTCAAGGGTATTCCTAAAGAACAGAATGAAAGGGAGCTCCTCCCCGTGAGCAGAACTTTGAGCCATGCACCTGACTACTCACTTTGCCTGGAAGGAAAGGTGGCAAGTGATATGCAGCTATAGTGATTCCTGGGTAGTGGGTGATGGTTTGGCTGGTGGTCAAGGACTTGGAACAAACCAGGTTAGAACACTGGTGACAAGGATGTCTGGGGGATGAGATATGTGGATGGACCTCTCAGAATGGCACAGAATATGAATATATTAGTGCCCATATGAAAGCTAAACAGAGGACAACTAATAAAGAGGCTTTCAATGATCATGTGGCAACAAAATATGAGTGCCCAACCTGCCAACACCAGAAACTAAATTCAGACTCCTGACGTGGCTCTGTTTTTGTTTTGTTTTGTTTTGTTTTGTTTTTGAAGGGACAGCAATTTGTCCTCTCCACAGTGTTTATGACAGAATCACATGTGTGGGTTTTTGAAATGACTCATTTACCATAATGATATTCTACACAGTTTCTCTCCTGACCAGGATCTCACTTTAAAAAAGGGTTTATAGGGGGCGCCTGGGTGGCTCAGTGGGTTGGAGCCTCTGCCTTCCGGCTCCGGTCGTGATCCCAGGGTTCTGGGATCGAGCCCCACATGGGGCTCTCTGCTCAGTGGGGAGCCTGCTTCCTCCTCTCTCTCTCTCTGTCTGCTTCTCTGCCTACTTGTGATCTCTGTCTGTCAAATAAATAAATAAAATCTTTAAAAAAATAAAAATAAAAAAAGGTTTATACCCATGAAGTTCATTGGCCTTATACATGCTTTTATGTATACGTATACTTAATTCATTCATCTTCTATATACATATTCATGACTCCAAAGAAGATGACTTAATACAGCAATAGAATGGCCAGTTGAACATTTGGTTTTAAACTGATGGGTGAAAACACATTTCAAGACCAGGTGAGATTCTCCAAGGTACAGAATATGCTCTGAACCATCACGTAATATATAAAATATAATGCTCTCTCATAGACAAAATACATGCATCTGGGAACCAAAGGGAAGATGTGGTAGTGACTTCTATCACTGTTACTCCTAATGATTCCATAATGAAGTTTTGCCTCCATTCTTGCAATTTGGGTTCTACTTCTTTGGCAGTGTTGGTTCCCAAAAGATACACACTTTTACCAGATACACAATAGGACTTCCACTGAACTGAGAACTGAGACTGCCACCTGGCCTTTTGAGTTATTTATGCTACTTAACCAACAGGCAAGGGAGGGATTAGTACTCTGCACTTGCTGAGATGATGATGTGATTACCAGGTGGAATTAGGGTTGCCATCATGTAATGGGATACCAAAAATGAACTGTAATATAAACTGTGGACTTTAGTGATTATGATGTGTCAATGAAGGTTCATCAGTTGTAAAAAACATAACACTCTGGTGGGAGATGTTGATAATGGGGGGCTATCCAGGTGTGGGGGTGGGGCGCATATGGGAAACCCTTGTACTTTTCTCTCAATTTTGCTGCGAACATAAAACAGCTCTAAAAAATAACATCTTTAAGAAAGTTAATGGAAAACTATAGTAAGCTTATACAGGCATAGATCCTTCATGAGTAAAGGCTTGCATCCCTTTGAGAGGTAAAGTGCCATGATTAGCTGGGGTGCTGAGTGAGGACAAAGGGCATATGGAATGGACAGTGAGAGAAGTAAGTTATAAAACCTGACTGTGACCATGTAACCCTTTGGGGAAACAAGGAATGTATTATACAAGGAATAGTTATACATATTTTCTAAGCTGCTTGATACTTCCTTGCTTTGATATATTTTCAGTTTGTATTATTTATTATAATTATTCACTCTTGTTTTCCCCTCTTCCATTGCCTCACTATTGAACATGAAGTGTCTTAATTGCTATATACTCATGTTTTGGTATTTAAGGTTATAAGTTATTAGAAGAAGAATAAATACTGCCTACAAATAAACAAACTGAATTGATATATGACATGTGTCTTCCCTGTAGGAGAGAAAGAGTGAGTACATCTTTAGTTTTACCAAGGATAGTTTCAAGACAAAAGCATGATATTGTTACTACCTTCTCTCAGAAGTTAAATATGGATAAAGTGGTATACAGTATTGCTGAAAAAACAAAAGAGTGGACTATGCTTGATTATTTGTTTTCTTTGAGTTAGTGATTTCATTTCATTTGGATATATACAGAGAAGTAGGATTGCTAGATCACATGGTAGTTCTATTTTTAATTTTTTTTTTTTTGAGGAACCTCCATACTGTTCCACAGTGGCTGCACCAATTTACATTCCCACCAGCAGTATGAGGATTCCCATTTCCCCATGTCCTCATCAGCATTTATTATCTCTTGTCTTGGTACTACCATACTAACAGGTATGAGGTTATGGTTTTGATCTGCATTTCCCTGATAATAAGTGATGTTGAGCACCTTTGCACATGGCCATTTGTGTATCTTCTTGAGAAAAATGTCTATTCATGTCCATTGCCCATTTTTTAATTGGCTTGTTTTGCTATTGATAGGTTTCTTATATATTTTGGATATTAACTCTTCATCAGATATGTGGTTTACATATATCTTTTCCCATTCCATATGTTGGATTTTCATTTTGTTTGTCATTTCTTTTCCAGAACTTTTTAGTTTGTCATAGTCCCACTTGTTTATTTTCACTTCTGTTGATGGTTGCTTTAGTGTCAAATCCAAAAAATTATTTCCAAGAACAATGCTAAGGAGTTCTTCTTTTTTAATTTTTCCCTAGGAGTTTTACTATTTCTGGTGTTACATTTAAGTCTCTTTATTCCATTATAAGTCGATTTTTGTGAGTGGTGTAAGTTAGGGGTCCAGTTTCATTCTTCCGCATGTGAATATCTAGTTTTCCCAACACTATTTTTTAATTAATTAATTAATTTCAGTTTGCCAATGTATAGTACATCATTAGGTTTTGATGTAGTGTTCAGTTATTCATTAGTTGCATATAACACCCAGTGTTCATTACAATATATGCCCTCCTTAATATCCATTACCTAGTTACCCCATCCCCCTACCCTGCTCCATTCTGGAACCTTCAGTTTGTTTCCAGGAATCCAGAGTCTCTCATGGTTCATGTCCCTCTCTGATTTCTTCCCAGTCAGTTTTCCCTCCCTTCCCCTGTGGTCCTCTGGACTATTCCTTATGTTCTGGATATGAGTGAAACCATATGATAATTGACTTTCTCTGCTTGACTTATTTCACTTAGCATAATCCCGTCCAGTTCCATCTATGTTAATGCAAATGGTAGGTATTTATCCTTTCTGATGGCTGAGTAATATTCCAACATTATTTATTGAAGAGACTCTTCTTTCCCCATTGAGAATTCTTGATCCCCTTGTCAAATATTAGGTAACTGTATATGGCATGGATTTATTTCTGAGCTCTCAATTCTGTTCCATTGGTCTATGTGTGTCTTTTTTTTTAACGTCAGTACCATACTGTCTTGATTAGTATAGGTTTTTGATACAGTTTGAGGTCTGGTGTAATCCATCAGCTTTGCTCTTCTTTCTCAAGATTGCTTTGGTTATTTGTGGTCTTTTGTAGTTCCATATAAATTTTAGGATTGTTTCTTATACTTCTGTGAAAAATGCCATTGGAATATCTGTTGTCAACTCAGCATCACTGCCACCCCCTTCTAAGGTGACTTCTGTATCAGAGAAGAGAAACTGGGAACTACATTTTCCTTCATTGTGTGGTTCTGCCAATGAGAGGAAGTCATACAAGATATGCAAGGTAGACGATAAGGAGAGGCCATTAAGATTCCTTAGCAGTTGCTGTCCAGATATGTGATAATATATCGGAACTTCATAACAAGCTCTTTAAGAACAACTCTCTTTGCTGCTGTACACTGAAAAAGTTGGTGGGGAGATTTCTAGAGGATATTGAAGGTTCCAGATGCTTCACAATGAACTCTTGAGAACAACTTTTGTGCTTCTGGTTGATGTTTCTGTGGTGATTTCGATGACCTCTTCTCCCTATGTTCTTCCAACTATTTGGTAAGCCTGAAATTTTCAGCATTTGAACCTTTATTTCTGCAATATTAATACATTTTCTGTGTTCCTGATCTAATTTCAATCAATTTAAAGATCAATTAAAGGTCTAACTTCTGTATTTATGAAATACTTTTCTATTTTTTATGTGCATGTGTGTTATCTGTGTATATATGTGTGCAAAATGGAAAGAAAGAGGGAATTTATAATTTTAAATTATGAAAGAATATATCATTACTGTGAAAAATGAACTATATGGAAGTATAGAAAAGAAAGTTCCTGTAACTTCCTTCTTTTTCTAAATTGTTTCTCATTTTTAGCCACTGTTAAAATTTTTTAGTGCTTTTCGTGGCTCCTAGCATTTTTGTATAGATGCAATTCTGTCTTTTTTACAAAACAAAAAATGGATTTATACTGTATATTTTGTTCTATAGTTTGCTTTTGGGGATGTGACAATATTTCATAGCCCTTCTTCCAAGTATGTATATGTAGTTGGCACAACTTTATTGTTTTTTAGTTTAGTATGCCATTGAATGGCTGAGCCATCATGTACATAACCATATTTACCACTGATGAATATTCAAGTTACTCAATTTTGCCTTATTTAAAATAATGTTATAAGTGGCTATTCTTATAGAGGATATCCTTGCATATCTGCCTCAATATTTTAGCAAGAGAGATACGTAGAAGTAGACTTGCTAGGTCAAAGGACTCATGTACATCACATTGTGATACATTCTGCCAAACTGCCTGAAGGAAGTCTCAGTTTGGTTTGCAAAGATGATTGGAATTTCTCAAACAACCTGAAATCATACATCAGACACATTCCTACTAAAACCAAGAAAAGAGTTTTTGAATTTGATACCTACCATGCTACTAACCTATAGTAGACAACTTCTACTTGGAAGGAGATTAACTTTGGAGGGTTCTTTATATTTCCACTGAAGGCTGAAGTGCCCCGGGGAGAAATAAAGGTGAGCTTGCCTCTGACCTGAACTCACCAACACTGGCTCATTGGCTTATGTCCAAGGACCATAATCTCAGTCATTTTCCAGAATACAGCATGGACTGTGGCTGTGTTAGAATATATTTGCCTCCAGCTTCTTGTTTTTAGACGTGAATTTAACCATTCTTGAGATCATTACTCCTCAAAGGACCACTGGGTTTCTCAGCTGATTAACATGGAAGTGATCAGAATATACAGCACCACAGCTTATTAGTAAGAAGTGGGCAGAATTTGGTTCAGATACTCCTGTAAGTGCTGTCTGACTAGCCTGATCCCTTGGGGATGGAAAATTTGAGCCAAGGATCTTGTTAACAGAAATTTTTTCTCATTAGGTACTTCTTGGCTCTAACTAAAGTCTAACTTGGCTAGTCCCAAAGAACTAGGATATAAGATCCAGATTTGAAATTAAGAGGAATTTTAATATGAATGAGTGGGAACTGACAATTACTGAATGCTCACTCTGGGCCAGACAATTTATATGGATTGTCTAAATTAGTATCCATGCCACCCTGTGTGATAGTTGGCCACAATCCCATTTTTCCAAAAGGCAAACTGCAGCAGCGGGTACGTAAGTAAGTTTGACTAACATCATCCAGCTGGTCATTGGCGCAATTGGCATTCAGTGTCAGGTGTGTGTAGGGCCAGAATCTATGTATCCCCACTTACCCATCCTGCATCCTTCTGCTCTCCTGGGACTACTGTGTGACTCAAAGGGAAGAGATGAACTAGACATATGAATGATGAAATCTGGGATTAACATTTGTGGTTTATGTTTATCACCTCTCTGTTGTTTAAGGGAAGATAGTTCTTCACTTCACAAGGGTGTTTAGTGGCATCCTTGACCTCTACCCCTATATGCCATAACAACCACCACCCAAGATGTGATGACCAAAAACATCTCCAGATATTTCTCCTGTTTGAGAATTGATTTAAAGCAGAGATAGGTCAAGAGAAAATAGAAGGAGAGGGGGAGAGAGAGAGAGAAGAAGAGGAAGAAGTAGAAGAAGAAGAAGAAGAGGAGGAGGAGGAAGAGGAGGAGGAGGAGGAGGAGGAGGAGGAGGAGGAGGAGTGGGGAGGGAGAGGAAGAGGAGGAGAAAGGAGAAAAAAATCTATGGAGAATTGCTGTCAGGTTCCCCGTATTCAGTGCATATGTCTAAACAGATTGGGGAGTAGGGGTGCATTTTCAGCATGAAATGAAGAAAAACAGGTTTATACTGACTTCTTGAGCATAAATAGGAAAGATGTATGTACACTTAGTAAAAATGTGAAAGTGTTATCCTTATGGGGACTTTGGATAGGTGTAATAATTTCAGCCTGCATCACAGTCTCTCAGAGAAGAAAAAGTAGGCAAACAATTCCAATTTCTAATTATCGAGTTGTTTAAAATCCTCTATGAAGGTGGTAGTACAGGCTTAAAGTTAGATGTGCATTTCCTTCTGCTCCTAATCATTTGATGTAATCCCTTGGATCCAGCACAGGAGTCTTTAACTGTTTCGTGCCAAGCCTACTGGGAATGCAGGGAAATGGGCATATGTGGCTGCTGGCTTCTAGGGAAGTAACATGGTAAAGTGGAAAGAACACTGGACTGGCTAAAGATCTGAATTCTGGCTTGTGACTGTCCTTATCAATATGTATGCCCTGGGGCAACTCACTTTAATGATGTGAGTCCATTTATAGAATAATTAAAAACCAAAACCCAAAACCGAGCATGCCTTCTTCTGCTGAAACTAAGATGTGATAGGTTGGCTGCATTAATGCCCCAATCCCATTGTCCCCATCTAGACCCTTTGCCATGTCATTTTATAGTCCTTCTGCTCTGATGCTGGGCGTAGCCATGTGGCTTGCTTTGGCCAATGGGATATTACCAGACTTGATGTAAGCAGAGAGTGAAAATGTGCTTGTGTGTTTGTGCTTATGTTTCCCTTCTGTCATCACTATGAAAAGGATATATCCCACTCATCCAAGGAGAATGAGAGGCATGTGGAACCAGGTTGTCTTATCTTTCCAACAGAGGCTACCCTAGACTTCCCAGATATGTGAGCAGGCTCAGCCAAGATCAGCAAGAGAGGCTGAGGTGATCCTACAGATGTGTGAGCCACGGACACTTATTTTTAGTTAGCTGTTATATAACATCATTGGGACCATGGATAATGGATAATAAAGTATGTGGGATAATAATTTCAGGAGAAGTGGATCTTTATTTAGGAAAAGACTTTGATGAACTTCCTTGAGTGTGGAAATTGAGTCTACCCTTACTAAAGGCAAGATCTAGAAGGAGAAGGCAAGAGAGTTGAATCACTCTGCATTAAAAAAAAAAAAAAAAGGAGAAAAAAAGGACTTGTGAGTTTCTGAAAGCAGCCTGAGAGAAAAGAGATGGAGGATAGAGAGGAGGGTGGAGGAGAGACATTTGGGGAGAGAGAAAGGAGACAAGCCAGATGGAGGCTGACCAAGGAGGCCTCAGTCAGTAGTGGTGTGGCAGGAGGAACTGCTCAGTTGTGGGGCACGAGTCCATTTTCAGTGGTTTGTTGTTCTCTGGACTGCTATCATCATCCTAGGATAAATCAAACCTCAAGTAAAAGTCAGCAACACACACTCTTTTCTTTGTACCATGTCTACCCCAATCCATGATCCATGGAGTCATCAGATTGACCTTAAAAATAAAATCATTTCAAGTCCCTCCCTGCTTACAGTCCTCTCTGACCACCCCTTCACCCCCATCCCCTTCCCACGGTGCTCCAGCTGCCTGGGCCGCTTTTTGGTTCTGAGTCTTCCCTTCTCAGTGCCTGCTCCCTGCATGCCACAAATACTTTCCTCCTACCCTCATTCATGCACACACAACCTGGTGGTTCCTTCTCAGGCATCAGGCCTCAACCTCCATGTCTGCTCTTCAGAGAGGCTTTCTTTGACTATCCAGCCTAAAAGAGGGTCCTGGTAGTGTACCACTTCTTTTCTTGCTTGCTGGCTCTTACCATCACTATGTGACCATTCTTACTGTAGATCTTGGCTGCATGGCTATCTCTGCCATTCAACTGTGCGCTGTGAGGGGAGAGACCATGGCTGCATTGCTTGCTCCTGTATACTTGGGGTCTCGCACAGTATGTGGCTCCCAGTAGGTAATCTGGTTTGTATTTAGGGAGGGAATGGATGCGTGAGCAGTCTCATGTTAGTGGTTCTCCGGCAATGACCAGAAAGAGGCACAATGGGCTTGATATGTCAGGAAGGGACAGATCACCCATAGGAAGAGAAACTGTTTCTTAGACCCCATTTCTCTGAAGACAGAAACTTAGAGTGAGTACTTCCAAGGACCCAGAAGAATCCATGGGAGTGCCCATCGACACAGGATCTTGTCATTTTCATCCAAGTGTTCCATGAACAGCAACCTCAGAAGGCTGGAAGAACTGGGGATGTCCCAAGGGCAGGCATAGGGATTTTATAAGGGTTTGTCTTTGAAAAGTGAGGGGTTTGGGGCTACGGTTTCAGGATTCTTTGAGAAAACGGGCCATTATAGAAGAGTGAGAGATTTGTATGGTTCTAGGGAAAGCTGGCAAGGGGGAAGGCTAGTGAAATAATTGCACAAGATGGCGGGTGCCTTGGGAAGCATTCAGCCTTGTGCTGATCTCCCCCTCTGCAGGGCTCTCTCTGATGGATAAACTGGCTCCTTTCTTTAGCTGGTACTCTGTTCTTCCCTTTATAAAGGAAAGGAAACTCGATGCATCCCAAATGGTAGAGTGCATTTGCAGCTCGAATACGTGATATTTAACTATGATGAATTACTTGGGCTAACATAAGGTTGACAAACCTCAGCTGTGCATCACACGCTCCAAAATGAAATAGAAATCAACGAAGCAGCTAAATGCCCCTTAAATGCCAATCCCCTTTTCTGTCTAAACCCCCTTCTAATTCTTTCATGGAAATAAGGGGAAGGAATCTTCATTATATATTCATTTTCTGAATCCATTTTGCTCATTAGGCTGAAATAAGGGGTAGGTGAGGGTTTATTAGGGAGTAAGCATATCTGATAAGCATTAAATTACTTCTGATGGCTTTATGTATTTAATAGTGTTAGCAAATTAGCTTGGTCTTTGATCTAATGGAGTTGATGTTGATGAGGGCTGTGGATTTTAACCCTATGAGTTAAACAGAATGCTGACCGGGAACAAGGTGGGGTGACTGAGGAGCCCGTGCCTGCACTTCACTTTTGTCCTTGGAAGTGTTTCTCTTGTTCCCTGTTTCTCTAATCGCCTCCCTGTACATGACTTCCCCCTCTCCAGCCCATTATCTCCAGTACTGTCCCTGGATATCAGTCTTTGGGCTCTGAATGCCTCCTGCACTGTGGTACCTGACCATCCCCATGTTGCACACAATTAATGAGTCAGATTTCCTCTCCCTTATGACCTGTTCTCTTCCAGACTCTCTGATCAGCTACTTGTCACACCATCCTCCTATGACTCAAAATCTTACTGTTATCCAGATCAGCACACACATTTAAAAATGGCTCTTTCAGTATTGTTGTCACTGTTGTTTTTAGCTCACTTTCGTGACTCATTGTGGCACTGCCTCTTCATGTTCTCAGTGAGGAGGGTGTCAGACTCTGGGTTAGGTGCTCTCAAGACAAGGGTACAAGGCAGGGTTCCTGCCCCTCAGAATCACATAGTGTAGACAGAAACTAAATATGTCAATGGATAATTATAATCTAACAAACATATGATATTTATAAGGCACACAAAAGGCCACCTAAGGGTGGGAATAGGTGGTGAGCAGAGGCTTTGACAACAAGATGACCCTAGACTTGGCTGGGAGGAATGAGATAAAGTGTGTCAGGTATTCGTGTTAGGGGTGTCAGGATGCTCCCATTGCAGTCTCCAGTTATCTTTAAGGTTTCCCCTATGTCTTGAGCATTTTGAATATAGAAGGTGCAATCCCAACTTACCCATCTTCAGTCAAGTTTCCTCCAACTTTGGGAGGATAGATTCACAAGTCAGGTGCAAGGTATAGAAGCCATGGTTCTGACAGGAAAAGAGACTTTCCAATACAGAGATTCTTTCCAGAAGGGAGGACAGGGTTTAGGAACTATCAAGGGAAACTGAAGCATACAGTAATCAGAAATATGGGGAAGTAATATCAGGATAACTTTCACCCCAGGTCTTTGGAGGTGAGGAAACAGGGTCTAAGGAGGTTGGCTGCCCACTTTTGATATAGAAGCTCTTGTCATAGATGTAGCTGATATCAAAGCCTTGCCTGAGCAAGAAAGATCAGGACAAGGAGTATCTATAGCCAACCTTTTTTGTCTCCTGCCCCCATTGGCCAATCCCAAGCAGAAGCCAGTGAGCAAAGAGGCCCTATCACATGATGTGCAGAGGCCAGCTTTCCTGCAGAGCAGCAAGACAAGGCAGAGAGTGAATCTCCCGGTGAGGGTGAGGAGGGAGAGGAGTGAAGACTAATCAACACTCACAGAACACTTTAACCCAAAGGAAATGAGACCCATGTCCAACTGGCTTGGCCATCGTTTCCTGGGAGGGAGTTCCTGTTTGTAATTTGTAAGAGTAAAACAGAAGTCAAAAAGGACTGGGAGGAATGAGGTTGTGTGTAACCATGCTAAGCAGAAAGAGGAGTTTCATTTTACTCAGTTGACTCTGGCTTCTAGGAATGAATAGGTCATAAAAAAAGAGAGAGAAAATAATCTTTGTGTCAAACTTATATGGCAGAGATGGCTGGTGGCCTATCCCATGACTATTCTCCATCCCTCTTTAAATATACTGATTTTTGAGCCCAGCAAAAGGGTTGCAGTTCTCAGTCTCCTTCCTGAAAGGGGAGAATAATAAGTGGAAGTCATCATGTCGACTTCCAGGGGAGCCCTGTCTTGGGATACCTCTTTTCACTCATTACCTTTCCTTCCTTTCCTACCTGGAATCATGGCTTGTGTCCATCTTGTGTCCTTAGGGATGAATTCATGCCCTAAGGATGGTAGGGCTCAGTTATCCCAACTGATTCTCTCTGTCAGTCAAACACAAATTCTAATGGATACACTACCTTTAGATGAGTCAGATATGCTTATAACCTCTTGGCAGGGCAGAGGGCTTGGCAGCAAAGTAACCACGTAAGGTTTTTGATCACCTTGCACGTAGCAGGTACTTGTGTTTTGTTTTTGGATGGATTGCATGTTGTAGCAATAATTTCCTCTGCATCACATCACATATTGATGGTATGACAAATGCATTTTCTGAACTAAAAACCGGACTCTGCTGACAAGCATGAGCACATTCAGAGGCACAATAGGAAATGACAACGGACATCAGAATTACACTAGACACAATTAAGAAGGATCTTTGGGCCATTTGTAAGTGAATTCCCCCACGTGGAGATTGTGTGGCATTTTGTGCCTTTGAGGAGTTCTAGTAAATTTCTTGTGCAGAGGTCTGCAAACGCTTGGCCTATGGGCCAAAGCTGGCCTGATGCCTGTTTTTGTCAATAAAGTCTTATTGGAACACAACTAAACCCAATCGTTTTACATCTGTCCATGGCTCCTCTTATGTTACAAAGGCAGAACTGCTGTTTGGCTCTTTACTGAAACAGTTTGCTGACCTTTACTCAGTTATGACCACATCTCATGTCTGGAACCTGGAACTTATTTGAGTTTTGGAACTGACTCAATAGTTTAAATTCTAGAGAACAGTAGTATGAGTAATACTGAAAGTTACTGAGTAACTGTTGCCTCCTATCCTCACCCCGAGGAGGTATCAGAATACTTCAAGTCAATCAGTTACATCGCCAACAATGGCTTAGCCATAATTGATAATCATTCAGAATTGCATTTTAGGGAATTTGAGAAATGGATTATTAGACAAATTTAGGTTTACTATTGCCTTGAGGCAATTTATTTGAAAGTTTTCATTTTCTACCAGGTATGGTTTTAGGACAATGTACTTGAAAAGGTGAGAGATAGAATGAGCACAGTGAATTCATCTGGTGTCAAAAATTCTTTGTAGTATCTAGCACATACAAACCCCTAAACACTGAGATATCTTGATTTGTTCTAATTTACTACCAATCCAAATAACTAAGCTGTAAGTTCTTTATGATCCAGATTCTACCTATGGGGTGATAACATGCTCAAAATTTCTTGATTAACTGATCAGGTTGGAAGCCTGCCTCCACCAATTAACAGCTGTACGATCTTGGGCAAATTACTTAGCCTCTCTGTGCCTTTTTGTGTTTTTTTTTGTTTTTTTTTTTGTTTTTTTTTTTTTTTTTAAGTGGGAACAATAGTAGTAGCTCACTATTAGAGTTTTTAAAAGGATCCAATGAGCTGTCAAGCATATAGATATGCTTAGAACAAAGCCTGGCATATTTTAACACTCAGTACATGTTGACTATTTCTGTTGTTAGATTCAACTTCCTTTTAATCTCCTCAGGCCTCCTGTTTTCATGCTAGCTCATAAAACCAGCCTGCTACCAGACAATGTTAGATATTTCATTAGGCAATGTTGGACATGTTCATATGTTATTCATTTCATTATTAGAATCCTAATCAGGTGCGCTCTACAAAGCAAAGTCCTGTTCTGGGTGTCCCCTCTGTAAAAATTACGGCTGTGTGTTTATAAAGTTGCATGTGTATTTATTCATTAAATGAATCCACAGTTTCAGTTAACCTGGGGAATAGAATATTGATTTAAACCATACTTTAGGAGGCTTATCTATCACTTTGAACAAATAAAAACTTATATGAGATTAAATTTCACTGCATGAGACAGGAAAAAACAGACTCCACTGAATACAGCCTGTAGTTGTAAGGCCAAGTTCTAGAGGGATCATCAATATACTGGGTTCCTGCTTTCACTTTTTAATGATCTCTGTCAACTCTGATAAAGATGCGCTCACTTTCATTGCAGCAGAATTCACCCTGTCCTGTTATTATTATTTTTTTTTAAAGCACACTTCAGCCTATCTCTATCCCAGAATTGGCGTCTCTACCCTCAGGATTTGTTAATGTTGGAGAGTTAATGTGTTTTCAAGAAATTCTGTCTTACATTGGCTGTGGGTTTGGAACTTTCTCTGGGATTCTGCTAATTTCTGAACGACTTTCATTGGGGGAGAAAAAGACTATGAGTTGCAAGCCCAGAATTCACCAGCAAAACCCTGCTATCCTTTCTTTTCTCAGCTCCTGGGCTTGTAGCTGGATGGCTGAATCAAAAGCTTTCTGAAACTTTATCTAGTTTTAGAGGCAATCAGTCTTGAAGACAGTCTGTCTGGGCTTGTGGAAGAAGCCACAGGTTGTACCTTGTTTCCTGTCCCTAGACTGTTTTCTTCTGTTCTTTTAGTATTAGACCTTTAGCTCACATGCTCATCTCACCAAGGACTCTAACTTCTTGCCTCCTTTTAAACCAGGGATGGCCACATGGCTTATTTCTGGCTTCATGGAATGTGAGCAGAAAGGAGGCATGGCAATTTCATGTTAAACCCCACATAAAGGTCATGGTCCCTCCATGTTCTTTTCCCTTTCTGGTGGTTGGAACACAGCAGCTGCTGGAACAGCAGCATTGGACCACAAGTTCTGAACAAAACACTGAGGATGTGAAGCACCCATACAGAAGGAGCCTGGGTCCCTGACCACCCACAGCTGCACAGCCCAGACTTAGCAAGGTCAAACTGTCCTAGAAAGAGAAATGAACTATTTTGTTTAACCCATTATTATTTTAGTCTTGCTGCAGCAGCTAAACTGGTATCCTCACTAATGGAGAATTTGGGGTTCAGATGTGGGGTGCTGCCACCATAAGACATAAAATGTGATGCACTGTTGTCACAGTACTGGGTAGTAAAGACACAGCTATTTCCAGGCAGAGAGTTGGTGCTGCTTGTTGTGGCCTGGAAAAGCATTTAGCAAAACTATCACCTGCAGCATCTCAGAAGGCAGGCCTAATGCCCATGGAGTACATGACTCCAGTAGAACCAGTTGGAAAAACTCAGGATGTTGGTGTGTGGGGGATGATCCTTCCTGTGCTTTGAATGGCCATCAAGAGATGAACTCAGGTGGATGATGAAACAGCAGTAAAGGAGATCACACTGCCCCAAGCCTTGCTCAGGGGTCTCTGTAAGTGCTCTTGGCCAGATGAGGGAGCCATCCCAGCTACAAAATCAGATGATGGCACCCTCTTCCTACCTGGGGCTTTTGTGTTTGGTGGCCTCAAGAGAGTCACCATAAAGGGGAGGGAAGAGGGGATTAGGCAGAGCATAAAGGCCAATATATAAACCCCAGAGTTTTTAATACACAAAAAGCAGGTCCAGACGAGACTTTTGGTTGTGGTTACATATACTTGTGGAAGCATCTTGAAGAAAATACATCCTGACAATTTTGAGAAATAGTATTTCCAAAGAAATTACATGCAAAGGATATGATTATTCAGACCCAGATATTCTTAAATGGACCACTAGGGAATAGTGAACCTCTGCAGCCCCCAAGAGAGAAACACTCTCCAGGACCCATGCAATATGAGGCCATGGAGGACCTCATCCACTGTCAAGGGTGTTTCCCCCAGAAAACCAGAAACTGCCAATAGCCTATCCAAAGATCTTGTTTCACTGTCCAGCAGGATGCGAAAATCACTGTCGACAGGGGCTGCTTTGTTTTTCACTCATCCCTTTTCTGAATGGGAGTTTTTATTGCCATTGACCTGACTCTACTCAACCCTGTTGCTGTGGGGATGATGACTTGTAGGCAGCTCCGACTGAGGGCATCCACAACAGGCCCAATGGGGAGGCTGCCTAGTACCCAGAGTTACTAAATTTGAGCTGCATGTGGGAACTAGGCATGACTTCCAGCTGCCCCTCTCAGGGTTGATGATGCTCCATGCCTAGGAGGAAGAATATGCATAAATATTTGGTTGGCAGAAAGGTAAGCTTGTATCAGAGAATGCTAGCTTCCTCAGTGTCTATTGCCTTCCCCATGTTTTCTCTTTTGTAGTAGAATTTCTAACATTCGCCCCAATGCATGGCTTCTTAGCTAGAGACTACATTCTATGTCTTTCCATTCAGCCTAGTGGCTGCTTGACGGAGTTCTGTCCAATGGTATGTGAGCAGGAGATCAAGGCCTTAAAGGGAACAGAAATGTTCTATGTCCCCTTCTACTTTCCCCCTTCTGCTTCTCTGTTGGCTGGAATATGAATATGATGGATGGAACTGGAACAACCATCTTGGACCATGAGTAAAGAGAATGTGCATATTGAAGAAGCCAGGCATCAGATGTAAGGCACCTGGTTCCCTGAGACGACAGAGCCCTGTGCAGGCCTGGACTGCTCTGTATAGACTTAAACATGAGAGAAACGGTCGCTTGTATCTTGGCCTCTGTTTCAGCAGCTGAAATGGTGTCCTAACCAGTTCAACAGAACACTATGTCTTCTGGAACGGAGATTAAGGAGCGGACATTTCCACCCCAGATTGGGACTGTGGGAACATTACCAGTAGCCTCTGAGATTGTTCTGCTTGTCCCCCACTCTGCTGTCCAGTGGCCCAGACTGAGGCCCTGCTGAGGTGACAGGATACCTGGGGGTAGCGATTCTCTGGCCTCTGTTGGAGCGGCCGGTGGCTATATCTGGTGTAGAGGCTCAGCATCCAGCTTGCAAACAGGCACCGTCTGTCTGAACTGCGGAGATACTGAGAGCTGGCAGGCCTGGAATGAACTAATTGAAAAGAGGCCTGTGACCTCCCACTCCTTCTCAGGAATCACCACAGCTGTCATGTGTACCTGCCCGCTGAAGAAGACTGCCACCTGCTCATGCCAGCTCTGCCTCCAAACTTCCCGAGTCCCCAGGCTTCCAGCACAGCTTGAGTACAAGCAGTCAGCTATGTGAGAGGCACTTTCTCTGTCCACACACTTGGTTGAAGAGGCAGAATGTCTTGGTCTCCGAGCCAGAGGAATTGTGTTAAATTCTGCCATCTCTTCCCATGGGTTTCAAGCATGACATAGGATTCAAGGCAAGGTCTTCAAAAGAGCATCATATTTCATTGAACAGATAGACATTTTCATCCTAATTCTGTCAAGTTCTATAGCCTCGTGGTTGAGATCAGGCTCTAGAATCAATAAGTTTCAATTACAATTGCTGGCTCTTCTCTCTGTGACCCCAGGCAAGTTACCTCTGCTCTTTACACCTTACCTGTATCATCTGTAAAATGGGGATTCTTGTGGTGAGGACGACCTGCCTGAGTTCTTACTTAGGGTTAAGTAAGCTCTCAGTGTTGGATAGCCTTGACATTTTTATTATGGTAACTATGCACCTCACTCAATGTGTGATTAGTTAATCACAAACGTCCTTCTTTTACTAGAACTCTGAGACACCAGAAACTCCTGATGGAAACAGTGATGAAGATGATGCTGATGCTGATGCTGATGGCAGATTTGTGAGGGAGGGAGTGCAGTGCAAGGAAGGACAGTAAGACAAACACATTTGACATAATTACCTTGAAAGAAGTGTGGCAGAAAAGAAAGTGTGTACCCAGGTAATGAATATATATTAAATACCAATTCAGGGCCAGGCTTTGGTCTGGGTGGAAAGAAAATAACAGATGAAGCTGCTCGTTTGCTGGGGACACATTCTGGTAGGGAGAGCCATTAAATAAACAAGGAAACAACTACTTTTGGGTTGAGTAGCCAACTTTCCCAAAGTCATATAGCTCACCAGGTAGGTGGTGCAGAGCCTAGATTTGGTTTCCAAAAGTCTGATCTCTGAGGCTTTGTGTTGCCCTCCGACCTTTTCCAGTGGTCCCTAGAAAACTCATTGGAATGGATGATCACAGGAATCTCCTTGTTACAGTTCATTAAGGCAATCAACATGCCCTGAGTCTCTTCTTTCTAAGTACTTGACAGAAATTATTTCCCTATTCACAGCAGCACAACATACTTGGAAGAAGGCTTAGAACATACTTTGATCCCCAGCTCAGACTTCTGTGAGCTGTGTGACCTTGGACAAATTATGCAACCTCTCAAGGGCCAGTCTCCTCACCGGTGCAAAGTAGGGACAATGGTACTGACTTTGGATTGTGTGGGTGTATTGCTCTCCTGGCTCCTAAACCTGTCCACTAAAACTCTGCCTGAGTGCACTTTAAAAGGAGAGAAAGACTGCAATTCAAAACGGAGCCACTTAGCTCATGACTTTCTGTTTGGGAAGCCTTCCTGGGCTTTGTGGACAGGGTCGGGCACATACTGCTTTGGCTGTGGAGCAAGTGGCATCTGGGGCTAGCTGAGAGGCTGGGCAGAGCTGAAAGTGGATGAAAGCAGGGTGGCAGTTGAGTAAAAAGATTTCAAAAGGGATAAGGATTAAAAAGCTATTAAATGGATGAAAGGTTCATAAAAATAGTCTTTTGGAATAAATGGAAGCTCATTCAGACAGTGAAGGAGATAATTAGAATAGCCTATGATAGAACAGAGGGATGGGTTTGGGAAGAGCAAACTAATGGAAAGGCTGTCAGTTCGATCCAGAGTCCCTACCTGCTTTCTCTCTCACCTGGGGTTGAGCAGGGCTGGGAAGGGATACCAACCATATGATAACCAGCTCCTTCAGCTAGGCCTGGAGGTTCTTATCCAGCTTTGCAATTATGCACTTTGGGCCTGGAAGTTCGTTTGTCTGGGTTCAGATGTGACCATCCAAGTCCATGCAGTCATGTTGACTTGACAGATTGGATGAAAGTATGCATTTTATCTAACACATTGGTGTTTTGTCTTACATTGGTACAAGTTTGCAAACTGCCCAAATTCTACCTCAGTTCCCTAAGATGTCTCACATGGCTGTTCTGGAGGGGACAGAAAGGTAAAATAAAGAGAAAGAATGGACTCAGGATCTGATAGACCTGGATTCAAGGCGTGGCCACATCACTGACCAGCTGTGTGACTTTGGGAAAGTTACACAACCTTTCTGAGTCTCAGTATCTCTAACATGGGCAGCATGGTATCTACTTTGTAGGGTTATGTGAAGACTTGAGATTATAGATCAGTGCCTTGTACAGTCTCTAACTTATACTAGGCACTTTTCAAATAACCATTCTTAATTTAATATTTTTTTAGTTTAGATTAGTCAACATATAGTCCATCACTAGTTTCAAACGTAGTGTTCAATAATTTATCAGTTGCATGTAACATCTAGTGCTCATCACATCACATGCCCTCCTTAATGCCCATCACTCAATTACCCCATTCCTCCACCCTTCCCTCCCCTCTATAACCTTCAGTTTGTTTCCTAGAGTTAAGAGTCTCTCATGGTTTTTCTCCCTGTCTGATGACTTCCCATTCAGTTTTTTCTCTCTTCCCCTATGATCTTCTGAACTGTTTCTCATATTCTGCATATGAGTGAAACTGTAAGATAATTATCTTTCTTTGATTGACTTGTTTCACTGAGCATAATACCTTCCATGTCTAACAATGTAAGTGGTAAGTATTCATCCTTTCTGATGGCTAAGTAATATTCCATTTTATATATATATGCCGCATCTTCTTTATCCATTCATCTGTCAATGGACATCTCAGCTCCTAAAATTTATTTGGAACCAGAAAAGACCCTGAATAGCCAGACAAATGTTGAAAAAGAAAACCAAAGCTGGTGGCATCACAATTCCACACCTCCAGCTCTATTACAAAGCTGTAACCATCAAGGCAGTATGGTACTGGCACAAAAACAGACACATAGATCAATGGAACAAAACAGAGACCCCAGAAAAAGACCTTCAACTCTGGGCACCCGAGTGGCTCTGTTGGTTAAGCAACTGCCTTCAGCTCAGGTCATGATCCCGGAGTTCCAGGATCCAGTCCCACAACGGGCCCCCAGCTTCATCGGGAGTCTGCTTCTCCCTCTGACCTTCTTCCCTCTCATGCTCTCTCTCCCTGTCTCTCTCTCTCTCGCAAATAAATATATAAAATCTTTTTAAAAAAAGACCTCCAACTCTATGGCCAACTAATCTTCAACAAAGGAGGAAAGAATATCCAATGGAGAAAGGACAGTCTCTTCAATAAATGGTGCTGGGAAATTTGGACAGCTACATGAAGAAGAATGAAACTGGACCATTTTCTTACACCATCCACAAAGATAAACTCAAAATGGATGACAGACATAAATGTGAGATAAGAACCCATCAGAATTCTAGAGGAGAACACAGGCAGCAACTTCTTCAACCTTGGCCGCAGAAACTTCTGGCTAGATACATCTCCAAAGGCAATGGAAGCAAAGGCAAAAATGAACTATTGGGACTGCATCAAGTTGAAAAGCTTCTGTGCAGCAATTATTCTTAATTTTAATTGATTATATAATACAAGGCAAAATGAGTAGTATTCTGTTTAGGATTTTTTTTTTTTTTTTTTAGCTTTAAATACCTTTCATTTGAAACCTTAAAAATGAAGCTATCAGCCATCATTGTGGGAGTACAGCTAAGGGTAGAATTTGTTCAGATTTTTTTTTAAAGATTTTATTTATTTACTTGACAGAGAGAGATCACAAGTAGGCAGAGAGGCAGGCAGAGAGAGAGGGGGGGAAGCAGGCTTGCTGAGCAGAGAGCCCGATGTGGGACTCGATCCCAGGACCCTGGGATCATGACCTGAGCTGAAGGCAGTGGTTTAACCCACTGAGCCACCCAGGCACCCAGCAGCAATTATTCTTAATTTTAATTGATTATATAATACAAGGCAAAATGAGTAGTATTCTGTTTAGGATTTTTTTTTAAAAGCTTTAAATACCTTTCATTTGAAACCTTAAAAATGAAGCTATCAGCCATCATTGTGGGAGTACAGCTAAGGGTAGAATTTGTTCAGATTTTTTTTTCTCCACCACACTTCTCTTTAATTTTAAGCATATTCTTTTCTTAGAAATCAGTAGGAATCATAGATGTAAGATAAAGGGTAGAATCAGGCTTAAAACTTTTTCAACTAATCTTGGATAAACAGTTATTTCAAGATTAGAAACAACCCAGAAGTTTTGGTCTTACGTAGTAGGACCACTTGGGTCAATAACAATTCACTCTACTCTGCCTTGGTTTCCCCATTTGTTCCTTTCATTGTCACCCAAACATATCATGAGAAGCAAGTTTCAGCATCTGACATGAAGTTCTCAGAAATAGACGTCCTTTGGCACCAGGTAATGACTCCCAAATTTTAGATTTTTTATTATTTATTTATTTATTTACTTACTTATTTTTTATTTTTATTTATTTGACAGAGAGAGAGAGATCACAAGTAGGCAAAGAGGCAGGCAGAGAGAGGGAGGGAAGCAGGCGCCCTGCTGAGCAGAGAGCCTGATGTGGGGCTTGATCCTAGGAGCCTGAGATCATGACCTGAGCTGAAGGCAGAGGCTTAACCCACTGAGCCACCCAGGCGTCCCATGACTCCCAAATTTTAAATGAACCATTTTAGCAGTTGGAAACAGTTGTCTATAAGCAGCTCTGATTCTCAGAATCAGCCACTTTCCCTGCCTACCATTTATAACATTTTCTATTATGTGCTAAACACTGGGTTAAGTACTTACATTCACATTTTTTTTTAAAGATTTTATTTATTTGACAGATTGATAGAGAGCACAAGTAGGCAGACTAGCAGGCAGAGGGAGAAGGGGAAGCAGGCTTTCCGCTGAGCAGGGAGTCCGATGTGGGGCTTGATCCTAGGACCCTGGGATCATGACCTGAGCCAAAGGCAGCCACTTAACCGACTGAGCCACCCAGGCGCCCCTTACATGCACATTTTATTTCATCCAAACTACAACCCTGCATGATCTCTCAGGCTGGAGAGGCTCTGGGATATTTGCAGATCACTCAGCTAGAAAATGGCAGGGCGTGTGTGTCCCCGGGGCAGCCTGGCCCATAGCCTGCTACAATATGGCGCTGGGAGATTATGGCGACCTGTTTCCACAATGTGGTTAAGAACCATGGCTCTGCCTGATCATGTCCCTCCTTTTTAAAAGAGATTTTATAGGTGCCATTTACAACAATACCCTTGTTCTGCACAAAGCAGGAAGCCACAGGCACCAATGTTGACATGAGTCAATGATGGGAGGTGGGAGTAGTACAAGCTCCCTTTTCTCTCCTGCACTGCAGGGAAACGGACGGGGCTTCTTCCCACGGTGCGGATTGCTATGGACACTCTCTGCATGGAATCATGGGCCCCTCCGGTTATCTCTTCCAATGACAGCCAGCCAATTGTTTCAGGCTAATCACGCCCTTTGGCCCATCTGCCCACAGATCTCGGCCTCCCCTGCCTTCCACTGTGGGAGAAAGAAGACCGAGGGAGAAAGCCTCTGGCCTTCAAGTGTCTGTACAGGACGGCTGAGTGGAGTGGAGCCGTGAGATAAGGGGTATTTCAGGCTGTTTTCCCTGCTTGCCTGAATAGCACATGATTGATTTCAGAAAGAGAAATTTATTTCCCTGCAGACATATTTTTATCATTTGCTTGAATTCCTTGATGCCTTACTCACCATATGTATAGAAGAGCCAGGTCTCCTTCAGAGGGGGATGGAAGGGAAAATGGATAACACTTTAAACCTGAAAAAAAAGATATAAAAGGCACTGCCAGATAAAATGTTCTGTGACCTATAAGCTTTGGAATGGGTCAGAAGGATTATACTGAGGCTGACATTTAGAAATGATGAGATCCGTTGGCTGCTGCCTTTGCATGTAGCACGCCAAAGTACCTTCCAGAGCTTTCCTTCTGGGGAAGCTGCCATGAAGCCCCACTGAACAGCAGGCTTTTTCACCCCAGGGGTGCGAGCCAGACTTACAGGGTCACTTTGCGCTGACTTTTACAGGGTGAGATAACTTTATTTAAAGGGACATATTCAATTTAGTTAAGCTCTCAAATTTATGTACTCCTAAAAAAGAAGGCTTAGGAGAGGCTAATATAAATGGAAATGATTTCAGAGGGAGTGGAGGAGAGGAGGGAGCACAGTGGACGGTGGACAAGGTAGGAGGAGTTTGTAGAGAAATAGGAATTTGTATGCAATGAATTTCTTGGACACAAGCATTTATAATTGTTTTCTTAAGCCTGGTGTTTCACATTTAGGTGAGAATGAAAATGCCCACGGGATGGGTTTGTTCGGCGAGATTTAAAAATTGGGGCAATTTTCAGGATCGCTTAGTTACCCTGGTATAAAGTTCGTGCTTTGGAGATACATCAGCTGGGATGTGAGTGCTTTGGCGTCCACCCTGTGAACAAGGTGATAAGATCAGGCAGTGTTCAGACAATATCATTGCAGGGTGATTTGCGCAGGTGGAGGCTGAGCAGTGGAGCAGAAAACCATCAGGGCTGGGTTTTGAAGATGTTTTTGTACTTACATGTGAATACCAGGGAGTCTGACATTCTGGGAATGTACTTCCAAGCAAATTCTCTAGAGACACAGACCTGTCTCTGGGATGGCTGGAGGCTGCCTAATCCCCCAGCTGGTTCCTTCCTCCACTGTTCTCTGCCTCTCATCTAGCGTCCTGCTGGGAACTGACTCCATAGGACTGATCCATGGCTCCCTCCCTCCCAGAATAGAGGTAGTTGAGAAGCTTGTCTGCACAAGAGGCAAACAGAGCTTGGAGAGGGTGTGCACACCAGGCAGATTAATTGAATAATTGAGAAGCCAATGATCAATACAGGTAAATGCAACCTTATACATCTGAGACTGACTGTTTATTAAGCAGGGGTGATTAAAAAAAAGGCTTTGAGAGTGAAATGTACACAGACCAATTCAGCTAAGTGCTGTTTAATTTGCCCCCTGATTTTTTAAATTCCAAAGTAATTATTTTGAGGTTTTGATTTTATTCAAAATTCATGCAATTTTCCTATCTTTCAATTCTTTCCTTCTGGGTTCTAATCCCTTACTTACCATCTTAATCATTTTTATCTATTCATTTCATTTTCTCTCTCAGATTGCTATTCGTTCAGGTCCCAGAGGACGGATTCTCCCCTGTCTTTTATCTGGTGACTTGCTCTTGTCGTGGACCATTTTCTTAGTCTCTTCTGGATTTCACCTTCTGCACCTTTTCCCTTGGCTGACTTGAATCCATATCCTTCTGTTGTAATAAACTGTAAGAAATGGCTTTTCTGAGTTCTGTAAGTCCCTCTAGTGAACCGTCAAAACTTGGGGTAGCCTTGGTGGGGGGCGGTGATTCCCTCAGTGCAGGAAGGTACTCAGTTTCAGCTCCATGTTGTGTACATGTCTCCCCGTGGGTGTTATAATTTCAGCATTTAATTCAAAATATTTAGTTCTTGTGAGTACTGTGATCTCTGTGGGGGACAACTTTCTTTTCCAGGGCTCCTACAGTGTTATGCAGATGCTGGCTTGAAGGAAGGAAGCAATGGGCCCCCATGTTATCTACCTCTAGTTTCTGTATCATCTGAGATGGAAACAGGCATGTTGCCAAATACACGTGCCTGTTTGCAAGCCCTCTAACTTCTTGCTTTGCAGCCCCTGTGCCTACTTCAGATGAATCCCAGTTTCTAAGAAATGATCTTATTTTTGGTCACTGCTTACATGTTTTGGACTACTCTGAACCTGGCACCCAGAAGGTTTCTAGTACATTCTTGGCCTTTGCTTATGGAAAACCCCTTCAGCCCATTAGTCTTTTTAAAACAATTGTCTTTCTTGTTTTCTTTGGCCATGGAAAGAATATTCTGATTTATTCTGTGGCTCCAAGATTCAAAGCCCTAGATTTTGAGTTCCAGGGGCAGGCATAATGCCTGTCTCTCTGTGTGCACCAGTACCTAGGCTAGAATCAGGCACGGCATCAGATAGTCATTGAACTCAGATAATCACTGAGCTGATCTGAAAACATGCTTTAGAACACCCTATTCCCTGTAGGTATATCTGTAAAAGTGGAATAGAGTTTATCCCCTAAAATCTTGCTTCCTTTAAACATTAAAAATGAAGAAAGCAGTTAGTTGTTTACTCTCTTCCAAATCCCATGAAAATACTCTAGTATCTCTCAGTTTTCTCTTTTATAAATTAAAGGCTATCACTCCATACTGTCTTATGTCCAGCTGTGTGATCCTGTTCACCGTCCCTTTCTGATCTTCTTTATCATGCCCTGTTTTATGGTAGATGCAAAACTGACATTCAGACAATTCAGTAGTGGGATGGCTATAGTTGGATGTAGCAAGAGTATTATTTTAAATGCCTTTTGAAAGCATGTGACGAAAACTTTCTTTCCCTCATTTTAAGTTTATGGAGGCATAATTGGTGTATATAGTTATAAGATATTTAAAGCGTATATCACAGTGATTTGATAGACATACACATTGTGAAAGGAATCTCCCAATCTGGTTCATTACCTTATCTATCACATTTATCTTTTGGCTGTGTGTGTGTGTGTGTGTGTGAACATAAAAGTTTTAGCCTCTCAGCAAATTTCAATTACTCAGTACAGTGTTATCAACTATAGTGACCATGTTTACATTATATTCTGAGATCTTATTCCTCATACAGCTTTACCAACTTCTCCCTATTCCACCTTAGAAACCCACTTTAGGGGCACCTGGGTGGCTCAGTGTGTTAAGCCTCTGCCTTCGGCTCAGTTCATGATCTCGGGGTCCTGGGATCGAGCCCCACATCGGGCTCCCTGCTCAGCGTGGAGACTGCCCCCCTACACCCCCCCACCCCGCCTACTTCTCTGCCTCCTTGTGATATCTGTCTGTCAAATAAATAAATAAATAAAATCTTAAAAAAAAAAAAAAGAAACCCACTTTAGGCGAGCTAAGACTATGAAACCCTCTGATTGGCCAGGGTTGGATCACATGTTTCTCCCTTTGGACCATATCTATTATCAGAGAAAGAGAATGAGATGGGTAGTGAGGAGAACCAGTTGTTACCATTTTGACACAGAGTGGGTTTTATATTCCTAATTATTTGGGAAAAGATCATAGCAGATGTTTTCCTTCACAGTGTTAAGTTGCTGACTTAGTAATATCTGTATCACAAATATTATCTCCTTCAAAGTTATAATTTGGGTTAGTTATTATATATGTTATGTTGGCCAAGCTGGCTTAGAATCATGATTTTGTTAAATGGGTTTCTTTTAGCTCATCAAATACTCTTCCAAAGAACTGAAAAGAAAAGAAAAAACCCTACAATTGCTCCAGGATAGGAATTTGATGGTCATTCAACATTCTCACATTCTGTGTGTTCATGCTAAATCCATCACCCTGTTGCCTCAATTGGAGAAAACTGTCTGCCATTTCTCACAAGGACGTTTCTGAGTGGAGGACTCAGTTAACACTTTGTTTGCTTATCACATCACTTGATTTATCTGAGGGTAGAGGGAGTGAGGTAGAAAGTTTGACAGGCAGTGATAGCTTGGCAAATCAGGCTCAAATACCACTGCATGAGGATAAACCCTTAGTCAAACAGACCTTCCAAATACCATCAAAAAGCAGGAATAAACCATGCAGACAGGAATAAGGCTCCCATCCAAGCATTACAGAACCTCTGTCACACTTGAACAAACTCAAAACACACATGTGTGTATGGATATATCCTTTTGCTTTATTACTGGTAATCAGAGAGCTAAGGGTGTAAGTTTAGCATCACACAAACTCAAGTGTTGACAACTTATTTTTACAGGGCAGCCTTGAGAAATCCGACAGGGGTAAACCAAGGGAGGGGGAAAATCATAAAGGAGGTGAGGGCACATAATTTAATCCTTGTTATTGGCACTCACGGGCTTTTAGAACTAACTCCCTCCCACCCCATTTTCCACCATAAGTTTTCCTGATAAAAAGAGAAGTAAAAACAGCACTGAATACGAACGCTGAAAGGGATACTGCATTTCTCTGTGTTAGGTTGTGTGGAGGATGTGGATTAATGTCTAAGGCAATGATTTCAGGGAGGCCTGGGGAGCACTAGGAAAGCAGCACACTGTTGATTTCTTGGAGGTCACCTCTTTCTGATGAGGGAAGCAAACAGGCTGCATTGCTAATGGCCTAAATAAAGCATGAACTTCTAGGCTTTCTGTCAAGACCAGTTCATTGAACTGGTTTGGATTTGTCTTGCCTGTTATAACAATAATAACCCGTATTAGCCTCCTACGGCCGCTCAGCACTCTGGAGAGAACACTGAACTGGGAGTACAAAATCTGGACCAAGTCCTTGTTTTGCTTCTTATTGTCCATTCTGGGGAGCCTGACTCTGATCTGTAAAATAGAGGGAATAATAGCCTCTTTCATGAAATCACTGGAATTCAAGGGAGCAGTGCATAGGAAATCACTTTTCAGATGTCTGGTGCTTTAGAAATGCAGGTGGTTATTGTCACTATTTGTGGTCCGTTCCTGATCTCAGTTCTAACTCTGATAAGAAGACACTTAGCAACAACTTCAGCTGAAACTCTGCCAGAACCCCTTACATTTTCTTTCACTGGGCTTGATGACTTTTTTTCTGTTACACTGAGAACATTCTAGAAACACATGAGCAAGCGTTCTAGAATGTGAGAATGGACAAATCCCCTAGGGAGGCGTGGGGGGGTGTTCTTTCTGACACATTGGACAAAAATGTGTTGGTTTATTTCTATGGTTCTTAACTAAGGAGGATTTTGACCTCCTTCATCCAGGGCCCCTTTGTCAATGCTTGGAGACATTTTTGATTGACAAGGCTTAAGAGGTGCTACTGGTAGAGGTCAGGGATGCTGCTAAACATTCTATTGAACACAGGATAGCACCTAAGAACAAAGACTGATCCAGTCCAAAATGTCACTATGCTGAGGTTGAGAAACCCTACTTTATTATGAGGAGATATTTTCTGTCCTTTGGGTTCTTAGATGGGTTTTGTTAGTTGGCAAGCTTCTGGGAGGGTAATGGTTACAACCACATCCCTATTGCTTTTTCTATTTCCCTATTATTGCTGCTATAAAGTACTTCATTTTTTAAATGATATCTTAAATCAAGTGTACAATTTGCATGCATTTTTCTCTCAACTCTTATGCTGAAAAATATGGATGACCAGCAAGACATCACCACTTTCAGACACCTCTATCTTTTGCAGTGTCTTTAAGAATTATTTTTGTAAGGGGCACCTGGGTGGCGGCTCAGTGGGTTAAAGCCTCTGCCTTTGGCTCAGGCTGTGATCTCAGGGTCCTGGGATTGAGCCCCACATCGGGCTTTCTGCTCAGCAGGGAGCCTGCTTCCCCCACTCTCTCTGCCTGCCTCTCTGCCTCCTTGTGATCTCTGTCAAATAAATAAAGTCTTAAAATAAAAGAATTATTTTTGTGAAATGGGCAGAAGACATGAACAGACTCTTCTCCAAAGAAGACATACAAAAGGCTAACAGACACATGAAAAAATGTTTATCATCATTAGCCATCAGGGAGATTCAAATCAAAACCACACTGAGATACCATTGAGATACCACCTTCGAATGGCCAAAATCAACAAGACAGTAAACAACAAGTGTTGGAGAGGATGTGGAGAAAGGGGAACCCTCTTACACTGTTGGTGGGAATGCAAGTTGGTGCAGCCACTTTGGAGAACAGTGTGGAGATTCCTCAAGAAATTAAAAATAGAGCTTCCCTATGAGCCTGCAATTCCACTACTAGGTATTTACCCCAAAGATACTGATGTAGTGAAAAGAAGGGCCACCTTTACCCCAATGTTCATAGTAGCAATGGCCACAGTCGCCAAACTATGGAAAGAACCAAGATGCCCTTCAATGGACGAATGGATAAGGAAGATGTGGTCCATATACACTATGGAGTATTATGCCTCCATCAGAAAGGATGGATACCCAACTTTTGTATCAACATGGATGGGACTGGAAGAGCTTATGCTGAGTGAAATAAGTCAAGCAGAGAGAGTCAATTATCATATGGTTTCACTTACTTGTGAAGCATAAGGAATAACACAGAGAACATTGGGAGATGGAGAGGAGAAGCGAGTTGGGGGAAATTGGAGGGGGAGACAAACCATGAGAGACTGTAGACTCTGAGAAACAAACTGGAGGGGAGGAGGGTGGGGGGTTGGGCGAGCCTGGTAGGGGTATTAAGGAGGGCACATATTGCATGGAACACTGGGTGTGGTGCATAAACAATGAAAAAAAATTTAAAAAATTATTTTTGTAACCCTCATGTCTAAATAAGGAAGTCTTAAAAGTAAATATGCTCTCTGTCTTTATTATCATTATTAATATACTGTATTTGCTTAAGGTATTCTTAATATTTTATATAATCAGATAGAAATGTGATGCTTCCAGTAATAATTATGAAATCCCTTATTGAAGTTTTATTTCAGAAAATATGCCATCATCTTAGATTTAATAGTAATGTCAATTAAAATTCTTTTTGAAAAAATTTAAGCTTTACAAAAAAATTTGCAGGATTACTTTTGCATATTCTGTATTCAGATTCCCCACTTATTGTTAACATTTTATAACATCTCCTTTGTTGATCTCTCTTCTTCATTCTCTCTAGAAATACACACACACACACACACACACACACACACACAGATAATTTTTCTTCCTGGAGCATTTGAGAATAAGTTACAGACATAGTGCCCCATTAATACTAAATACTTTCATGTATATTTCCTAAAAATGAAGACACCACTTTATCACCAGAGTATAAACAGCAAATTCTGAAAATTAATACTGATGCATTATAACTTTCTTATCTATAGACTTTAAATTTTACCAATTGTCCCAGTAGTGTCCTTTATAGCAAAAGATCCAATTTGGAATCATGCATTGTATTTGTATTCATATCTATTTGGCCTTCTTAGAACTGGAAGTGTTCCTCAGTCTTATATTGTCTTCCTGACCTTCTCAGTTTTTTGAATATAATATTTTGTAGAATGTCCCTTAATTTGGTATTGTCTTATATTTCCTCATGATTATATTCAGATTTGCATTTTTTGCAAAAATATCACAGAAGCGATGCTGTATTCTTCTCAGGAGTCCCTATAATATGGTACATCATCTCACTTGATTCCTTTACAGGTGATGTTAACTTGCTCACTTGCTGAAGGTGGAATCTGCTAGGTCTCTCCACAGTAAAGCAACTATTTTTCCCTTTCTATGTAAAAATATTTTGGGGAGATATGCTTTAAGACTGTGCAGACATACTTTTCTGTATTAAGACTTTATTTGCTAGTTTTTAGCATTCATTGAATGATTTCTCCTTGAATCAATGATTATTATGATGGCTGCCAAAAGGAGTTTTGTCTAATCTATTCATATTTATTAGTTGGCTGTAGGAAAGAGCTTTCCTTCCACTCAATTTTTTTACTCATTTATTTATATCAGCGGGGACTATTTTATTTAAAGCATGATATACAACAACTTTAATTTCTTATCTTTAATCTCAAAATATCTCAGATTGGCTAGGAGAGCCTGGTCACGCTGACTTCGATGTTCCTTTGACACCACTTTTTGAGACTTTCAGTACTTTCTGGCTTCAGCCTGGAATGAGACCCAGCCCTGGAATCATCCGTTTCTCCAAGGAGAGTAATATTTAGAAACCATGATCTCTGCACATAGTGTGCTTATCGCCTCTGGGATGTCACTGATCCTAGGTGCTAGCAGCAGACATAGTAGAAAACACCCAATCCTTCCTTCCCTCCTTTCTTCCTTCCCTTCTCCCTTTCTCCCTTCTTCCCTCCTTTCTTCTTTCTTTCTTTCTTTCTTTCTCCCTCTCTCTTGGATGAAGTTGGAAAAATTGATCAACCTTCCAATTATCTCCTTATTTGTAAAAATTGAGATGTTAATAATTTCTTACTCTTGTGGTTGTCTTGGAAATTAATGAAAGTGTGTGTAAATACATGACATTGTGCCATACACTGAATTAGCACTCAATGAACATTTGTCAAGTGCAAATATATGAATTTTATAGTTGGTATTTATGGATAATCAAAATAATAATGTTGATTTTTTGGACATTGCTGTGTCACATTGTTATAGTTAAAATTGTACATTCTCGCTTCTTATTTGAAAGTTCTTGGGCCTGTGGGTTATGTTTCCATCCCATGACTAAAGGTGATGGCCAGTGAGGCTGGTGAAGAGCCTGCATTTGGGGAGGAAGTAAGGATTTGTTCTCTAAAAGAGGCAAAAAACCCCCAAACAAACAAACAACTGAGTGCACAAAGTGATAAGCAGACATCACAACTGTCAATGCAATCTTTAAGGAAGGTACTCTCACTGACACACAAGAAGAGAACATCCTGGAGGGAATAAAGGGTTTGCCCACATTTAGTCCCATGCTTCTAAGTAACAGAGTGAGGTTCAAATCTTGCTCAGAGTACTCTCACATGCCATTCTGCCAATAGCTGTACTGTTCTTGAACTGATTAATTTACATATAATTTTAGATTTTGTTATCTTTTATGGGTAGGAAATACTGCCAGTTAACTACCTGCTGAGCTAAGTGCCTTCTCTGTGCTTTGAGCAAAATTCCTTATTCTAGAGTCTTGTGGTTTCAGTGTATCCATTTTTTTGTTATTGTTCAACAAAATTGTATTGATACCTTCTATATGCTGAATTACATATTAATGAGCATTACATAAATATAAAGACAGAGTGCATTCTTTTAAAATCGTGACCACTAGCTTTGTGCTTTTGTAGATGTCTGAGCTACAGACTGCACAGGATTGTGCAGTCAAAGTGAAGTGTACACGTTCCCTCCTCCACAGGTTGTGAGTGCTGTTCTCATCACTTGGGACACTCCTTTGGCCCTACTCTTCAAATGGACCTCTTGGACAAATTCCTTGATGTTTCTTTATCAGAAATAAGACATTTATTAGGTGCCAGTTGCTATTGAGGTGACAAAGATAAATGCTAATAGTGTCTACTTTGATGATAACATACAGTCTAATTAGACTATTTTCCCATGTCATCACGGTGAGACTTGGCTTTTGGCTGTCCTGGATCTCTCTCTCTCTCTCTCTCTCCCAGTGCATTTCATTTCTTTCCTTGAGGCATTTCCTGGACAGCATTTATTTTTCTTATCATCTAGCATGGAGTGTGGCATTATGTCCTAATTTTACTTTCAGTTGGTTTAAATATCAAAGTGTCTCAGTCCCCCATAGATCGATGTATCCATCCATCCAACTGTCCATCATCTGTCCATCCATCCATCTGTCATTTTCATGTTTAGTTTCTATTTATTGAGACTTTACAAAATGTCCTATATTACCATTTACAGCAAAAGCTAGAGAAAGGACTAACACTTTATAATATTGTAGATTAATTCTTCTCAACTGGGGACACCTTTGTCTGCCCCCTGCCCTCCCACAGTGGAATGTGTGGAAATGTCTGGAGACATTTGTCATGACTGAGGGACTGCTACTGTCATCTAGTGGGTGGAGGCCAGGGACTACTAGTCCTACAATGCACAGGACAGTCTCCACAACAAAGAACTATCTGGTTAAAAATACCAATAGCATGGAGGTTGAGAAACCCTGATATAAATTCTTACAACTTTTAGAATTGGTCATAGCCTTACGTTTAATCTTGAAAATCACCCTACATCTCTCCAAAAACAGATAATACAAAATCAGGAATACCTCTCACTTGGAAGCTATGAAACTTTGGTTATTTTAGTTTCTCCTCACAGCACGTCTGAGAGACAGAGGACATTCCTGTTTTACTGATGAGCAACTCTGGCTGGAAGAGGTTAAGTAACTGTCAGAAAAAGTGTTCACTTTTCCTCTTTCATGAAGTATAGCAAAGAGGTTATTGAGTTTTTACTGAAAGGCTTACTCCGGGCTGCTGGGTGTCAGCACTAGCATTTTTGGAGGAAATTCAAGTCCTCTCTCTATAGAGCTGTCAAGTGATGACTCGTCCTTAAAGGTGGGCCAAAAGTTCCCCTATAGTTTTTCAATTATGTGAGAACAACAGTTAAGGAGTTATTGATCTCCAGGGTATGTGCTGGCACAGGGATGGAAGCATTAGCCAAGAAATAAGACTGTGGTCACTGGTCATTTTTCCCACTTCCGTGAGGCTTTGTACAAATCCGGCGGCTTTTCGTGTCTGCTCCATGCAACCTTCTCTGGTCGTCCTTATCTGGCTCCAAGCTCTTCAGTCCTCCTGGTCTCCTGGGGCCTTAGATTACTCTTCACCCTTTGCCAACTACACTTATGTACGTACCATGTTGCTTTGTAAGGGTGTTTTTGAAGTTTCATTTGTGCTCATTTTGTGTTTACAGCCTGATTGTCAGCTTCTTTTCTGAGCCAAGGCTAAGAGATACTGTCGACCAGCAATTATTCTGTGCAAAAGAGACTCCTCTTCTGCTCCATTCCTCCATTTACTCTATACAGGTTTCCCTGCTACCTGAAAGGAGAGCATTCCTTTCATAAACCTTTCATAAACAGAAATGGTGTAAAGTGAAGAAGCAGTTACCCTTAATTACATTGGAAAATTGCTGAGCATTCTCAGAGCCCCAAAATAACCTCTCTTAGGCTTTTCTGATATCTTGGGACAATCTTGCTAACAGAGGCACAGAATAAATGGAGGCAAAGGCAGATGCTTACGGCAGTTCAGAGCTCTAGTGGTTTGAAGCTGAGCTGCCCAGCTTAGTTCCTGGGGGAGGAGCTTGGGATGCCATTTTTGCTGCTTGAGGTACACACTGCCTCCATCATGGGCTCTACTTGCTGCAAAGCAAATGATAAATGCTATTTTCACCTTTTTATTTTTTAAGACTAAAAATCCTCTGGGTTTCCTTTGGGTCGTGAAAATAGAGCCCTAAGTAGGACTTCCATAAAAGTGAGATGGCCTGACGCAAATGTTCAAAAGGTGGGGATACCTGTATGTTCTGAAATCATTTACCTAGTATTTGGTGCATACCATGTCTTGTGCCAAGGGGATATAAAAGTGAAACTATTAAACACTACAGAAATAAATGATACTGAAAGATACAGTGAGGGTAAAGGCCATATATAAGTGACTCATGTGGCATAGTGCTTGGTACTCAGCCACATGTGATCCATCCATCCATCCATCCATATCAGACATTATTATTACAATTTCCCCCCAACACATAGACGTGCTCTGAAAGTAGTGGGTGTTTTATACTTATTTGTTGTGTGATTGAACGAGTATACACAGGGACCCAACATGTGTGCCAAGATGCTAACAAGTATATTTGTAGCCCTCAGCAAAGACTTTGGGTGAGTAAACATTTTTACAGATGCATCATCCACCAGCTGAGTTTGTTCTGGGAATATTTGACAGGGAAATGCATTTTTACAAGTGAAGTGAACCACTGGGGTCAGCATGGAGAAGAAGAGTCAGATTCAAACATACTTCTCAGCTCTCAGTGTAAATGGCATTTGATTTCCTGGGAAATCTCCTGGCTGCTCCTTACCAGGTTCAGATTCCACTGCAGGGTTCCAGAAAGCAAGATTTACTGTGTATTTTATCAGAGAACACCCTTGTAATAATAATAGCTCTAGTTATATAAAGAGGGGTAAGGGAAGCCCAATAAGCAAGTCTAAAATGTCAAAACACATAGTGAAAGCAATAAATTGTTCAATTTGGAAGAAAAAATTGTTGTATGTAGACATCCATTTGAGACATGTTTGCTCCAGGGCATATCATGCATACTGAGGGTTGAAGGAGGACAAAACCTGAGATCCTCACTCTCCCTGAGAGAAGAATCCCTGTGGTAATAGTCATTCAGTGTTGGATATCATGGGCCCTGCCCCCGAAAGAAGGATGCCAATTGCCAAGATGAAGCATTGCCTTGAAAGGTCTGCATACCCTGTGAATGGAGATAACAAGTCTTGGCCTAATCCAAATGACTCAATGAATGTTGAAGTCAAATGATACACTCTTTGTGAAAATGCTAGGACTCCTGAATTTATATTATTGGGTTCAAGCTATTTTCTCAGTTTTAGACTCATCTTTCTTCTAAAAAAAAAATTATTTATTTATTTTTTTTGGAGGGGAGGATCAGAGGGAGAGAGAAAGAGAGAGAGAGAGAGAATCTTTAGCAGGCTTCCTGCTCAGTGTGGAACCAGATGAGTGTCTTGATCTCATGACCCCTGAGATCATGATCTGAGCCCAAACTTAAGATTCTGATGCCTAACTGACTGAGCCACTCAGGTGACCCTAATCTCATCTTTCCAGTCTTGGCTTAGGCTGACACATTGAACGCATGCCCAAAGAAGCCTTTCCATTCCCAACTTTGCTTCCCTTCAATTTTTACATTGTCTATTAAAAGCTTCTGCTGTCTTCCATGTCAGAAGGCCATGACTAAACACATCAATTATTGGTTCCTATGCTGTTCCTTGATCTATCAGTAGTAGCTAGCACTTAGTAGGTTCTCACCTGCTATTTCTTGAGTAAGTAAATAGATGCATTCAATTTGTTACCAACAATTTCTAATTCTATCTCATAAGATCTCTTCACTCTAATGCTTCTTTTGCGTTCCTACTGCTGCTGCATTTTTTGAAGACATCATCGCATCCCACTTTGATGATTGCAGTGATCTCCTAGTTGGTCTTCCTGTCACTGCTAGGGTCTTTTAAGTTCCACTTGTTCTGCCCTCTCTTTTTAGTTGCTCATCTATAAAGCTATAGGCCCTTGCGCCTTGTTTGCTCAGACTCAAATGGCCACCCATTGCCTAGAGGATGATCCTACAGCTCTCACTGTGCATATAGAGTTTGAGCTGTGTATATGTAAGGTGAGCCTGGCTTGAGCTAAAAGTCCTCACTCTCTAGTTCTATCCCCTCATCCCAGAAAGCTCTCTCCATTGTCCCCACTTGGCTTCTTGTTACCCATTTACAGCTCCATTTCAGGCTAGTTTATACCTCATGACTGGCAAAAACTCTAATCTATATTTAAATTTTTTTCTCCTCTGTATCTTCATTTGACAAATTCCCAGTTACCCTTCAAGACCCAGGTTAAATGTTATCCTCTTCCTAATCAGCTAGTAGACCAGTTATTCTTTTCTTTGGCTTGCTACAAAATTTTGTTTCCATGTCCATGAAACTACTTACTATTTATTTCAATTAATTTTTTCATGCTACATTAACTCTAATGTTTGTGGTTCTATTATTTACCAAACTGGCCTTAGATAAACTGCTTAACTTCTCTGTGCCTAAGGCTCCTTGTCTGTATAATAGTAGTAAGTACCTCCTAGGATACTGTGTGGTTTAAATGCATTGCAGAAATGTATCATTCTTATAGCAGTGCTTAATGATCACTCAATAAATAATTGCTTTATTTAATCATCACAACAACTCTATAAGTAGGCATTGTTATTATCTTATAGATGCAGAAACTAAGGTCCAGAGAAGCTAAAGGAGCTGATTAATGGTATAATGACTGATAAGTGGAAAAGCCAAGGTTTGAAGGAGAGTCTGTTGACCCTGGAAACCTGAGCTTCCCCCAGCACACAGCTTTGCAGTTGCACAGGTAGTACACAGTGGTTAGAGTAGAGATCTCTGTTTCAAAGTCTGCTCTTACTGGACTGGACATGTAGGGAGTACTTGTTTGTGTAATGTCACTATCTAGGGTGACATCCATCATGCTGGAGATACACAATGAGTGAATGTCTGAATAAGATCATGACTATGCATTTTAACATTGGGACTGGCATCAAAGGTTGATGCTCGGAACACAGGGCCATCAGGAATATAGTTGAGCTGTTTGGTTCCACTGTGCAGATCCCAAGTGAGAGCTAGACCACATGAGAAGAAGGGGAGAGGGTGGAGCAATGAATGAGTCATGAGCCTCTTTTCTCTTTCCCCTGTTTTCCAGGTGGCTGCTTCCAGAAACAACAATGGGGAATTATATATTGTATAATCCCAATGGGGAATTGTATATTGTATAAAAACTTACCTTATAATTTTCAATCCGTAACTAAAGTGCAAGGAATGTCACATTCTTTATTTCTTGAAATCATTTTTTTTAAGATTTTTATTTATTTATTTGACAGACGGAGATCACAAGAAGGCAGAGAGGCAGGCAGAGAGGGAGGGAAAGCAGGCTCCCCACTGAGCAGAGAGCCTGATGCGGGGCTTGATCCCAGGACCCTGAGATCATGACCCAAGCTGAAGACAGAGGCTTAACCCACTGAGCCACCCAGGTGTCCCCTGCAAACATTTTTATTCTGCTCTTGGCCCTTTGTCACCTGGTTGGTGGGAAACGACCTGAGTCATGCTAGGGATTTCCTTTCCTTCTCTGTGGGATTGATGATAATCTCAGGCTTATCAAGTGTTGAGAGCTGGGGGACTCCTGGGTCTTTGGCCTAGGTTGCTCATCATCTTTGCCCCTGCTTCTTATCTTTCTGGCTCCTGTTGAGTGAGGCCCGTGCAGAAATACCTCTGTATAGCCTTAATGTTTTCATCTGCCTATCCCAGCCCTTGCAAGCATTCCAACACATCTTCCATGAGGGCTATGGCCACATGGGCAAGAGAGGCCTAGCTTTCTGCCATCATGCCTTATCCCCAACCCTATGCTCTGATGTTTCGACCTTCCCATTCAATTGGAAGTTTTCCTGCCTTCTGTTAAAGCACCTCCTTTCTCCATCGTCTTCGAGGTGCTTCAGAATGACTCAGCACAATCCTCCTCCAGTGGGTTCTGGAAACTGCAGGCCTTTCCTTTGCCAACACTAGTTAGTATGTCATTTACAACAGAGCTCTTGATACAGGTGCATGTGTTGCTGTGGGCCTGGCAGGGAGCAGCCAGCTGGAATGGGTGGGACTGAGCGGGCAGCAATGGAAATGGGGGAAGGAAACTTATCCTACAGAATCACCTCTTTGTATTTTCCTGTCTCTCTGGGTCTTTGGCAACTTCTCAGTTTCTCATTCTTACATGATTATCTTCCTCATTTTGCAGACCTCAGGTGTGAGTGTTTTTAGACTCTTGTGCCAAACCAGAGCCGACTCCTATTTCCCTGCCTCCAAAGGGCTTATTGAAAAGAATAAATCATTTTTGGTCTGCATGTTACCTTGAGTTTTCTTTTGAAACCTCCTGTGTAATTTTGCCGACTTCACCTGAGCAAAGGGAGCCTCTGGCGTTTCTTATTTGGCGGCTTCCTGGCCATTATTTCTGTATTGGAATGCAGCAAATAATGTAATTTTATCTCTTTTTGTACATTGCTTTCAAGTTTTCTGTCAAAGGCGCATGTTGCTTTAGGTGAATTTTGCAGGACTTAGCAGACTTGTTCATTCTGCATTTTATTCACCTCAGATAGGAGGTGGTATCCTTGTTACTCTGGTAACTGGTAATCCTGGTAACTCTTGTTAGTATTTGGTACTTAAATAATGAGGCTCTCACTATACCTATTAGCCTAATTTTTCTAATTTTATCCCTTATAAAGATGATGGATGATATTAATGGGAACCCTTGCTCTTCATTCATCAAAGTTTTCATGATGAGAGCAAGCTTTCTTTTTTTTTATATTATTTCTGGCTGTTAGTTATCTCGTACGAACAAACTTTCCTTAGAAAAAGCTTCAAAGAAAAATGTCTTTTAAAAATGAAAGTCTCAGAGAAAATGGAGGAAGAAGCCATTTGACTCAGTCCAGCCCACTTCTCAGACATTCGGATTTCCAAATGCTTATGGGCTCCAGGCTGAGCCCGCAGTTAAACATAAAATCTTCAATAAGGACCAAAGCTTCAAGGTTGCCGAGGTTAGTTGCTTTGGTGCTCAGAGGATGCTGACTACACCAATAATGACATCTCACCTAATGAAACTGTCAATGAGAAGGCAGACCTCTGAGTACAGCCTGAATAATCAGCGAGAGTATGTGACATGGACACCACCTTCTCTGTGTCATTTGTGGTTTGCCACCTGGCATGAACCACCCAGGGAGGCACTCTGTGTGTTACCTTAGGAGCTGCCTAGTTGGAATCACCCCTGATGAGCAGTCTCAGTTTTTGAACACAAGTGCCAGACATTAAGCTAGGCACTCGATAGGAACTAATTGTTTGAAATTAGTTCGTTTTGAGTGTGTAGAATAATGCCTGCCATGTAATCAGTGCTCCGGGAATGGAGCTATTATTATCATTCCTGTTTGTCATAAATTCTCATACAGCATTGAAAAGTCAACTTTATGATTCCTTCTTCTCCTGATAAGAAACCTGAGCTTTAGAGTTAAAAACTTGCCGCAGTCACAAAACAAAGGTTGGGGTGATGGCAGTGGGACTCAGTGTCAACTCAAAAGGAAGGGTGATTGGAACAATGAAATAAATAATGTTGTGTCAGATCTAGCGCCAAATGCTAAATAAATGTTCGTGAGTCTAAATTGATATATAAATGATTGAATATGTAAGTAAATGGAAGAGAAGAGATAAATCTCCCTTATGGAAGAATTCTAATTAGTTTGCATAGACAATCCCCCATGGGAAGTGCAGCTTAAACTTGTGAACTGTGCTTAATGGCTACTGTCTGCACAGTAAGGGTATGGACAGTATGGGAAATAACTGTAGGGCAGAGAAACCTGAGGAGAACAGAGCACAGTCTCAGCAAGGATATCAAGGTTTGAATATCATCACTGATTAGTCATATTGGTTTCATACACCCTTGATATGATATGAGCTTGGCACTTCCTTTCTGTGGTCGTCCACCTGGAAACCTATAATTCTAGTATAATCTTGAGAAAAATATCAAACATGCTCAAATGAAGAGATGTACTGTGAGATACCAGACAGTATTCCTCCAAACTGACAAGGTCATCAGATGCCAGGAAAGTCTGAGAAACTGTCACAGACTGGCTGAGGCGGCAAGACTGAGGTATCCTAGATGGAATCCAGGAATGAGAAAAGGCCACCAGGGGAAAAACAAAACAAAACAAAACAAAAAAAACCCTCAGTAAAACCTGGGTAAAATGTGGAATTTACTTAATGGTCATACACCAATGTTGACTCCTGAGTTGTAGTGAATGTACCTTGGTAATGTGAGGGATTATCTATGAGGAAAATTGTGTGCAGAGTATATGGTTACTCTTTGTACAATCTTTGCAACTTACTCATGAATCCAAATTTTTTCTGAAATAAAAAATGCATTAGAAAATAAAACTTATACAAAACAGAATATATCTTGTTATTTGTAGACCCATGGACAACACCTTATATAAATAAAACAACTTAGGATAAGATTGCTTAGTTAGAGTCAAAACTGATTAATATGTCCCAGGACAATTAATAAAACCATTGGATTTTTCTGTTTCATTGGCCAGAAATTATTTGCACCTCTACCAGCAAGACTCTGAAAGGTAACTTCTGGCCCTGTAGAATTGTAAACTAACCCAGTCAATAGAAAGTTGAGTTTAGAACTGCCCAGAGCAAAGGTGAGTGATCTCTTGTTTATTTCCAGGTTTGGGATATTTTTGCTCAGAGTCTCGTCTGTCGGTGGTGATCATGAGTAATCGGCAGAGAGTGTCCTTGATCACACAGAGAGGCTGCTCTCCTATATATGGCTTGATTATTTACAAAGATTCAGCAAGAGTGTTAATTAACAATACAGGCCTCCTCACGTTTGTTTTTCAAATCAGAGCTGTATGGTACTGAGAATCCACAAAAGCCTGAGAATTAACTCTGATCAGGTTGAACTGTGAAAGGCCTATATTATTTAGTCTTCTCTCCAAAGCTAGAAAACCAAGTCTGAGACGTTCCATCAGATTTCAGCAGCAGTTACTATAAATCTGGAGGCATTCCTCTCTTTGAGGTCTTGCAAATTTGTGAAGGCCTCTGGCTTGCCTGAGTGACCTTCCCCACCCCCTCAGGGACTAGGTCCCTCTATGCAAGTTCTGAGCCAGTTTTCTTGGGAACTTGGGAGATATTGACTCCACATAGGAAGTCAATCACTGTTCCTTAATCTGAGCTTGTTATTTCTGATTAAAAAAGCATCATTCACAAATATGACACTCTAGGTAAGGCCTGGTTGTACAATCTACTTGTCCAATTACGTCCCAGAAAAAGGACGATGGATTCATACTGAACTTATTCAAATAAGTGTATTGCCATGAAAAGCAGAGAGACTTGGTCAAAGTCTGGGTTTCTGTATTTCAGGGGGATCATGAAAACCAGATACCATTCAAAAGTGTTTCATTTTAGTTTATGAGAGGAGACTCTGCTCAACTGAAGTTCAGAGGTGGTTTAAGAAAAAAGAGAAAGGGTCCCATCATATAGCTATAGAAATCAAGCATGGGCAGAATGAGGCCTATATTGTCATTGGATTTTCCCAAATCTCTGTTGTCAAGTGGTAGCTCCCTGCCACATAACTCCAGAGCCACCATTCGCATAGATGCACCTGGGGCTGGGCCACATGGCAGCAGGTGCTAATCAGATTCAGAGAACTTAACATGAGTGTTTTGCTTCTTCATGGAAAAGTCAGGAGGTAGGCAGGAGAGGGAGACACGAAACAAATTTCTCAAAGCTAATAAGGTCTCAACAAGACATAGGAGACAAATCATAGTGTATATTATGTTTGTGCCCTCTGTGATAAAGAAATATACAAAATTTAAACAAAAAACAATAAAAGGTGTTGTACTTTTTTCTTCTATTCTGCTGCTGGCAAGGCTGCTGTAGAATTTTATGGAAAACAAAATCCAGAAAACCCACTCCGCTCACCTGAGTGAGCCAAGGGTGAATCCTTATAAAGACAAATGAGCACATACCCCATGGCAGTAGGTTATTTGTAATTGTTTGCTTTATTTCCAGTGAATTTTCAGGAAATAGGACTCACACAAAATGTATTTCCTGTGTTATTTAATTATTAGCTTAACTCTAAAACACATTTAAATATTATCAAAAGTTAAAAGTGCATTTGGAGAAAAGAAGTAAAAGGAGTAAGTAAGTTTCTGTAAATAGATCAATTGACAAGTGGCATTTACTAGGGGACCATATTGTTGGCGCCTCCCCTGGGGGAAGTGCACCCACCCTCAATGTCACAGCCATGAATGGCATTTCACAAGTATTTTGGCTGTCTATACAGATATTCACGCACATTTACTGGGTTTTGTTATTTCCTTTGTATCAGTCTTTCCTGATCTATTTAATTTATCTGCGTTTACTGTATGGGAATTGGCTCAACCTACTTTATAATGGAGACTTCTTTTTAGTTTGTGGTGTTCACTGAAGAAATACAGGGCTGACATTAGTTTTTGCAGAAACGCTGTACAGTCTGGGGCTTCATGTACCAATACAGTTATGGCTTTGGTGGCCTGTTCCATATTAATGTTCACTGATACCAATCTCTTTCCTTTATGCTTGTAATTTCATATCTTTTATTTTAAGATAGGTAAGAAATCCTTCTGGGGTCTAGTACATGATGTTCAGCATTTAGATAAACAAAACTCTGTTTGCCAATAGAAAACCACATTACTGTCACTTTCAATACAACTGCAAAAAATGTATAGTGCTACTATGTTATTTCCCATCCCCAAATCTCCTTATAGAACTGGAATAAATTTTACATACTTGTGTCTTATACAGTGTTGATATATAAAATATTTAAGGGTTAGGTTTCTACTTACTGAACACTAAAAAAGAAATCAAAAGAAACCCCAACAACTCTTAAACCTTGTCTTTTTCAACATATCTTTGGAATGGTAAGCAACAAGATCAGACTTCTCTAAATACAGTCCACTCCTGGCAAAAAAAAAAAAAAAAAGTTTTTAATCCTGAGGAAGAACTACACAATCAGCCTCTGCTTGGAAACCTCCCCGTGCATGGTTTTCAGTTCCTGCGTCTGAGAAGGACAGATGAGAAAGCCTTCCACCCCATTGCCAAGCCAGGGAGGCATTCAATCTCTCTGCTGGTTCTACCTTAATTAAATGTGGACTTTATGTAAACCACAACCCAGACTTTTTATGAATTCAGAATATGCTGGCTTCATTATTCTTGTCAGGCGGCAAAACTAGACCATGACGGATGAGTTTCTGAGCATTTGCTGATCATTCATCTACAAAACATAATAGTTTGATTCTTTCACTTAGGGCTATTTACAGAAACAGAAGTTGATTAATTGAAGCATCAGCACTGGGTAAATTCTCATTCTCTCTCTCTGTCCTGAATCTACTTTTAATGTGTCTCAAGGAAATCATCATTAATAATACATTACTGAGGGAGGAATACTGTGATTCATTCCCTCTAGAGAAATTATGTGATTTCATTAATCTCAAATAAGTGTATAAGTATTTCTTTAACTCTGTTTTATCTTTATGTGAAACACATATTTGCGTAATACTGGAGATTGTACTGAGTTCCAAATACATGGATGTGTCCGTATTTAAAAGTATTACAAACCATGGACACAATGGTAAAAGTAATATTCATAATAATAGTATCCAACATTTATTTAATACTAAGTATGAATATGTACTCTCAAGTACTTTGTTATTTCAAATCCTCACAACAACTCTGATAAATGAGCATTCTTATCTCCATTTCGCAGAGAAGGAAATAAAGACACAGAGGGATCAGGTGATTTATCCATGGTCAAAGCACTCCTAAATGACAAGGATAAGATTTAAACTCAAATATAATTGGCTCCAAAGCCTGTGCTCTTAATCACTATCTCTATTATACTATGGATGAGTCAAATCAGACCACAGAGGGGTGGGTTGATGAATTGATGGGTGGATAGGCAGGCATAATATATTAACTGTTCATATGCCCTACTGTTTTCAAAGACACCCCTGGACAACACTACTCCCCACTGCCACATTTACAGGGAAAAACAGATGGCTCCTTTCCTAGCCACCTCTGCCTCTCTCCTATGAGCTCCAAGCTCCAGAATCTGAAAGGGCCAACTTGAAAGCCATAAGAGTGGGAGATGTGGCTACAGCTCCCTGCTTTGTAAATGATGGAGGGGACTTAGTCTTTCTTGCTTATTCTTCTACTTATGAGCATTGGCTCTTGTTTACCAGTGGAAATTTCTAACTCAACAGAGGTTCTTTAGCAAGAATTGCCAGAGATCCTCATGTTTTACAAAACGTCACATTTATATAGAGCCAGACTTTCAGTAAAACCTCTGAAGAATCCTCCTAGGGGCAAACCAGTCCCTCGGGCTTTTAAAAGGTGACTCATAGGAACGTGGAACCCCAAGCAATGGTGACAGGTCTTCCTTTCCTTCCTTGATCCATTAGCACAATAGAAAACAGGGGTAGAAGTTCTGCAGAGCAAGCCAAGATGGGAGTGAAGGAGGAGGAGTTGTTTAGGAATTTGTTACTCAAGGATCTTTGTGACTTTCTATAGGGCAGCTAGGTCTGTACTGTGAAACTTGTTCTGACGGCTGTTCCAGGAAGAGCACGTGACATGGAAGCACACTAAAGTGAGTCAGGAAATAACACTCTGTCTCTTACTAGCCTTGTGGCCTTGGGTTCATTGCTTTATCTCTGACCTCAATTTTTAATCTACCAGATGAGATTCCTACCTCACAACCTACCTGGGGCCCATTGATGTCCAGTGTAATGTGTGTGATTATGGTGGTCTGCTAGAAGTGCAGCCTATAGGCAAGAGGTCTTTTACTGACGAAAGTGTAAGGTTCGCTGGCAGATTTTTGGTGGAACTTTTGACATTTCAGACTCTAGACTTTCTCATGTTTATGTATAAATTCTAATAAATCTACCTTGTAGCATCTGCCCTGTGCTGTCTGTCTTTCTAGTTGGGAGATTGGGGCCAAATTTTTATCCTCCGTAGCTACCTGGTATATTTAGCAACGAGATAAGTGTGGCTTTATCAAGCTTTCAGGAATGAAGTGATGCCACCGTTTAATTTAGCGTTTAATTATAATATCCTGCCTCCCTGGCAAGTTGCTGCATTCTACCTAAGTAAACTAAGTGGAAAATGTCTGTTACTGTTTTGCCTTGAAATTCAAATTTTATTTCCTTATGAGTTGTTCCACTTAGTTTCAGTCTCACCACCTGTAGTTGAAGGATAGTGTAGGAGGACTATCTGAGTGATGTCACAAATACAGTTCTTCATCTACACCAAGGTCAATTCCTGGGCCTCCAGCTTCCTTGGTTTACCTCTGTGCCACTCCAGCCAAGCCAGCTCCTTGGGCTCCCTACCTGTGGTTTTTCCTGGTGCTGCCAGAACAGACTTAGTGGCTTCGAATGACACAAATATATTCTTTACATATCCTAAGGTTAGACATCTAAACGGAGACTTAGGAGGCTACCATCAAGGTCTTAGCAGAGCTCCACTCCTGGAACTTCGGGGGACGGTATGTCTCTTTGCTTTTTTCAGTTTCCAGAAGCTGGCTGCACTCCTTTACTTGTGGTCTATTTCTTTATCTCTGAAGAGAATCACCCCAACCTCTGCTCCCTCAGCACATCTTCACTTGCTCTGATCTCCCTGCTTTCTTTTTATGGAGACACTTATCATTACATTGGGCCTTACCAGATAATCCAGGATAATCTCCCATCTCAAGGTTCATAATTTATTGCATCTGCTATGTCCCTTTTGCTGTTAAGATAACATATTTATAGGTTCCAGGGATTTGATTGTGTGTATCTTTGCAGGAGGGAACATTACTCTGTCTACAACATCCCTGCCCAAGGCCATGGGGTGCATTTAGGACTCACTGCTGTATCTCTTTTGCCACTCTCATTTAGGATTGCATGACCTCTGCCCTGCATCAAACCCTTCTCTCTCTGCAGATCAGAGCCCCAACCTGCCCATTTTCTTTTAGTTTTCTGGGGGATCCAGTTTATCTTGGCAGAGGAAACAGCGTCATATCAGTTGTCATGACAATCCAGCAAGGAAGGAAGTAATATACATATTATGAGAGTTATATGCAGAGACATTTACTGGGGACCTCACAGCTGGTCAATGGCAAAGCTGGGATTTGAAGCCAAGAGTTTGTGCTTTAACTGCAAGCATCCGTCTTTCCATCAAGTAGAGTTACTTCCAACTTCCTTTGTCCCAGAGTAAGAGCTACCCCAGCTCTGTTCAGCATTATCCCCCTGTTCTGGATTTCATCTTTTTCCATCTCCTCTGGGACCATCCTTTTTTCCCCTATGTGTTGATTTCTCCATTACTTCTATCTTAACCTCTTCAACTTGGAAATGTTCTCATCCCCCAAATATTTTCTCCAAAATTATCTTGGCTTTTCCTGATATGTCCTTGACTTTACTATATCCCATGGAAGAATAGTCTGTAATAGCCATTCTCAACTTTATTCCTTAGTTCCCTGAAATCTAGTTTATGCAAAAAAATTCCCACCTTTCCCAGCTTCTTGGCCTAATGTCATCATGTGAGGCCACATGTTACATCTTGGAGCCTTTTCTCTTTGTCTTCCTAAGACACTGTGATCTTTTGGTCCCTTTCCTACTGGTTTATCTAGTCTGCGGTTGGCTTCTTTCTCTCTCATGAATCTTTTCTTTCTCATTTCATAATTTCATCATCCCCTAAGAATGCAGACATCACTTCAATCCTGGTGACTCCCCACACTTGATTTCCAGCGCCAAACTTGAGTTCCTCATACCACCTCCCTGTTGCATATCTTCTCCTGAAGTCCTGCCAACTCTTCAAATATAGTATGTGCAAACATGAGCTCCTTCATTCAGCAGGATTATTGGAGTGGTTACTGTGTGCCAAGTGCTATGTTGTGAATGAGATGCAGACTTCAAGGAATCTAGTGGTAAAGAGATGGGGCTACATCATTGTAATGCAGTTTGATATGACAAATAGAAGAGAGATGTGTTTAGGAGTACAAGGGGAACAGAGAGGGAGGTCCCCATGCCACCTGAGCAGAACTTCAGAGGGGAGGTGTTAAATGGGTAATGGGGGTGGGTGGGTGGTGGAGAGGCAGGAAAGAATGGTCCATGCAGACAAGAATATGTAGTGCACAGCACAGAGTTGAGTGTAGGAAATATCCAGACAAGCTCTTCTTCTTCCTTCTTTGGATTTGTGGGACGTTCCTTTTTTCTAGGAGGTAGACCAATGCATGGGAAAACATTCAGAGCACTGCTTGGCTTAAATTAACTGTCCAATGAATATGTGTGGCAGGGAGGGGAGGAGTGAAGTTTAGAAGTCACCATGTCAGTGAGCAAGGTTTCTGTTCTGGTACATGGGTTGAGGGTCTCTTGGAGGGCTTAGGGGGAATTGTCTGTGAGGTTCTCTGGTTGGGAGGCTCTCTTGAGGTCCTTACTCCTAGCGTTGGGGAGTAGCAACCCCATCTGCCTGCCTTGCGCTTATCTCTGGCTTCATTTGATACCTATATTTTTCTTTTCTATTCCCTTTCCTGTTCAAATCATCTCTGGGGAATGGTTTGATTATACTCACTTACACTTGTATGTCTTCACCTATTGGCTCTTATCCGCTGGGAATATTTTCTAAAAAGTCCTCTGGGAATGTTTACTAAAAGCATTTTACCCTGTTGGAGTGATTTCAGGTTCTCGAAGATAGAGAAAGTGCTATATTTTAAAGAAACCGAGTCCCTTTACCCTCTCCCTGATATCTGGCCTGCCTACTCCTGAGGGTGCTCAGACTGGTCTGGGTGTGACCTACCTCTTCTCAAGCTTGGAAAGGCCTCAAAAGCTCCTCAATTTAACAAACATTTATTCATAAGTCTATTCTGTGCCAGGATCTCTTTACCGTTGGGAATACAAAAACAAATAACCTGGTTCAGTCGGGTGGGGATTATCAGTGGTTTGAGTGGGATGACAAGAGAAGAGCGAAAATCTGACCTGAGCTGGCGGACAGTGGCGGAGGTCTCATTGGAGCTGGGCTTCCAAGAGTGAGTTCGAGGAGGGAAGACATGTCAGGAGACAGTTTCCCTTCCTTCCCAATTTTCCAGGATGTCACTTCACAATGGTGCTTAGGGATCTGAGTATATGTCCGGGTGTGGGGGAAGGGTGGGTTACACACAAGAGACTGAGCATGCCCCTCTCGGGGCCACTGCTCTCTCCTCCTACCCCACTGGACTGTAAAGTACTTCAAGTTAAGACAGGTCTTATTCTCTGTGTGCCCCCTGCCTCTGACCTCCTCCCAGTCGCAGCTACTTAAGTGCTTAGTAAGTATCTCTGGGATAAATGAATGAATAATAAATTGGAGGTTGTAACTACTTTACTTGCCTCCGGGGCATTGTAAGACATCGTTAGTTAATGCGTGCAAAGAGTCCTATGAGCCTTAATTATTAACATTATTTTATCTGCCAACTGCCTATGGCTTACTTTCTGTGTATGATATGGCAGTTGGGCCTGAACAAAATTCCCTGCTGTCCACTCCCGGCTTCCAGTCCTAGATTTAATAATTTGACCTGAGGAGGTGCTGGAAGGGCAGCATGAGGCTCCCCTTCCCCAGACCACTGGCAGAAAAAGGGCATTCCTTGGCCATGGCGGCCATTTTCCTGCAGCTTCAGGCTGGGTTAGGAGGAATAGCTTGGGATTGATCCTCAAGGAGGAACAGAAGGCACATCACTGCTTTCCCTGTCTGATTGGACTTTTTCCGAGTTGGTCCAAGAGCAAATCGATGTCTGTCTTTCTCCATTATTCAGGGTTTTATTCTGAGGAAAGTAACTTCAGTCTTCCTGTGACTTTTTCCTCTGCCTTAAACATTTATTCAGCTTGAGTCCTTTTCTACTCCATCATCCCCTCAAATGAGAAGTACCAGAAAACTAACTCCAAAGATCATGAGGCAGTGAAGAAAGTCACAGAGTACATGATAGTGACTCGGAATTTCCATGTCGTTGATGAGAAACGATTTTGTTTATTCATGAAAAAATCCCTCCACTATAATAGAGTTAAATTTGTTCTCCAAATTCCTGATGGTGAGATGATCCTAAGGAGGGGTGTGTGTGTGTGTGTGTGTGTATATATGTGTGTCTATGTGTTGAGATCTTATCACCAAGTGGGTTGGACACTGGCTTCTGGAGTTCTTATTAAACTTCCCTAATGTTTCCTTTAGAGGGAAAAAAATGTTGGCACTATGTATTAACTTCTAATATACTCCTTCTCTCTCTCTTTCTCACACACGCATGAACACACACATACGCTGCTTAGAGACTCATTGGGATAATAAGATCTATACATGGAAAAGTTAGTAGTCCAAGATCACCATATTAATTAGCAGACCATCATCATGGCTGAGTAGTACTGGGGGTTTAGTCACAGTATCATGGGAATCCCACAAAAGGCTGGCTGGGCAACTGGACAGCTTCCTCCTGGAACTATGCTACACTTCATCTTCTCTACCTCCTTTTCTGTAGCTGCTTGGGACCCCTCCCCTGCCCCCAGTGCCTTCCTTCTTAGATTCTCATCTAGGCTTCCCTCTCTGACATACTGGTAATGGACTTCAGGACTCCCAGGGGACCCCTTTATAGCACCCATTTCTGTGACCCACATTTGGAGTATACCATCCTATTCGTGCCATCACTGGGGCCTCAACACACAAATCTGCAGGGCCCAGCAGCTACAGAACTGACAGACAGAACATTCTGGTGAACTGGAATCTTCACAGCCTGCCTGAAAAGAGCCGCTGCTGCTTTTAGGCTCTGGCTGATTCAAGAGAAACAATACAAAACAAGCAATGAGAATCAAGCCCAGGGTTGCCAATGCATCAGCAATTTCACCACACAGTAACCCATGAGAAATCTTCCCAATCCAAAAATGTTGGCATTGAAATTAAGAATCCATTGTGTCAACCAAACAAAATGCATCTTAGAAGATCTCCCTGCAGATCTCCAGCTTGCGACCTCTGATACTTAGCGTATGGGAGTGCAAAGACTAGCGGTCCAGACAGGAAAGGGATATAGGAAGTCTCTCATACTGAAGCCACCAGGAAAGGCTCAGTGGGTTAAATAGAAAACAACATGAGCACAGTCTTTCAAGAAGGCTCGTTACTCAGATGTGAAGATTCACCAAGGGGCCTCTGAAATCACCCAGTCCTACAAGACCATTCAGTGAGCCCTCCTAGTACCAGATGGTCATTCCTCGCTGAATTCTGACCCACAGAACCAGGGATTTGAGGAGTGAAGTTATCAGTAGATTGTGCAGCAGGGGAAGCAGGCGATACACAGAATCTTGGACTGTTGTCTGAAAGCAACAATATCTTCAGAAAGGTCTGGGGAGTTCTGAAAAAAAGAAAAAGAAAAAAAAAAAAAAGGAAAAGAGCTCACCTACTCTAATGTGCCTTCTGCCCAGAGTGGGGTTTGTAGTTGATAAGCTGAGTGTAAAACATTATTACAGCAGGCTCAACATGGCTGTTGATGTGACACATGACATGCGTGGCTAGGTCTCCTTATTTTGGGAAATCTGTCCTTGCTCTACCAGTGCCTCGTCATAATCTAGCTTTACATCACATATTGGAAGAACTCACACTAAAATATTAGATGTTTCTGATTTAAGGCATTTTTTTAAAGACAATGAACTCTTCTGATTTTTGAACCAAGTTTACGGTGAGGAAGGTCACCCCCAGAATAAGAAGGTCACAGAAAGCAGAGTTAGTGCCAAAGGATGTGAGTTCTATGTCTGCTCTAGTGGTCATGAATCCCTAAAGCTGATTGTCCCCCAAATAATTTTGACAATTTCATAAAACCCAGTTTTTTTTTTAAAGATTTTATTTATTTATTTGACAGAGAGAGATCACAAGTAGGCGGAGAGGCAGGCAGAGAGAGAGAGGGAAGCAGGCTTCTTGCTGAGCAGAGAGCCCGATGTGGGACTCGATCCTAGGACCCTGAGATCATGACCTGAGCCGAAGGCAGCGGCTTAACCCACTGAGCCACCCAGGCGCCCCATAAAACCCAGTTTATCTTTAAATAATAATTACTCAAAATAGAGGCCCTGGAGGTGTCTTTCCAATATAATATGTCATTAAGCATAAATTACAAAAATTTAAAAAAAAAAACCCTTAGTTTGGATGAGATGATTTGCCTTTCAGACATTCTTTCCTATTTTTGCATGTTGAAAGCAACTTACATCTTTTCCCACAATCAATGCAATCAATTTGTTTAGTGAGATATATGAATGATAGTGTTCATTGTAGAATGATCTTATTTCAAGGTAAAGGATAGCCTGTGACCTATAGAACTAACTTTGAAATGTCATTCTCAATCAAGTTAAATGACTCATCATGTATTTATTCAAAGAATTTTCCTAGCTGGATATTATTCTCCTCTCTCTCTCTCTCCTATTCTTCTCTGTTAACTTCAGATATCACATAAGGATTTTAATGAAACTGTGAACTTTGGCAAGGAACTTAGCTGTGGCTATCCTAGGTAGAATGATAGTTGACTGACCTTAATTACAAAAGCAGATTATATGTCCACACGAGTACTTACCCCATGCTTGCCAGAAAGCAGTCTCTCGCCTTGCCTGGCATTAAAGGTCAGGAAGCAGAGCATATACCACAGGAAAAGGAGAGGAAAACCCCAGATCTAAGAGCCTTAAAATGGAAGTAAAAGTGAAACATATCTTATTTCCCCCTAATTACCAAAACAGCATACACAGTCAGCCCCTTTGGACAATGTCTCTGATGTCTCTAGGAAGGATTGCTGAAGGTGCAAAGATGTCTTGACCTCAGTAGACCTCTGTTGTCAAGCAAGATGGCCAATCTTGCATCATAATATATCTGCATAACTCCATACAGACTGGAACTGCCCAGAGGGAAGGAATAAAGAAGTGTTGGAGTTATCTTTTCAGCAGGAAGAGCACAGGCATCCTGTCAAAGTTCTATATAGTTTTACCAGATCACAGGACAGGGCTAAAGTGAATGTCCCACTATTGGTAGATAGAAGGCTGGGTGCTCTCCTTTGCCAGCTGGTGAGCTCCTATCTGCACCACTGTGGGACCCTGGGGACCCCTCACCTCATGCTCCCTCATCCACCACCAACCGGCCATGTTTTCTCAGAACTTCTCAGTGTGTGTTCACTCATTCTTTTCAGCCTTGATCTGTTTTGAGGTTCACTGGTCATAGCCCTTGGGACAGTCACACCTTTTACAATTTTACTTCCTAGGGTGTGAACACCCCTCACTGTTCCACCAGGTGTTGAGCTCATCCCCTGGTGACTGGCCTGGGCACACAGGGTGGCTTGGGAGGCAAGGGTCTTCTCTCCTCTTCTGCAAAACAAGCCCATGGGTGTTGGGGTCAGACAGAAGCAAGTTAAAAACGCCAATCTGCCACTTTGCAATTTGGGGTAAGTTACCATATCTCTTTAAGCCTCAGTCTACTTAGCTATAGAAATGGGTTGGCTGTAGCATCAAAGTGGTAGTATGTGTATAAAATTAAATGCAAAATGTATGTAAAGCACTTAGCAGGATGCCTAGCCCATATGGTAAGTGTTCAGTAAATATTAGCCCCCAGAAATGTTATCAATGGCTACTGATGTCATCACAAGCTGTCCTTACTGGTGTCATAAGAAACTATTTCCTCTTCTATCCTATACTACTGAGCGCCCAGTTCAACACCAAGATTTTTCATAGTCTTCCAGTTTTCTCCTGGGTACCTCGGTCTGTTTCTATAGCCGCTGACTACGTATGGGGACATCTGTCCACTTCACATGGGGCTCTATGTTTGCCAGGGATGGGTTCAGGGGAGGAACCTCACCAGTCCCCTTTTATCTGTATATTTATGTTTTTATACCCAGTCATTTGCTTTCTTTCTTTTTTTTTTTTTTTATGTAAAGGTACAATGAGCTTTCCTATTACCACTTAAGACATGCACAAGAAAAAATATTTTTCTATCTAAGCCAGCCAAACACACTTTTTGGTGATATATTGTGCCCCAATGGCTTTTTCTGATTAAAAGGCTCATGACTTATAATGAAAGGCTGTAGCTGCCTGTAGTGTGGTGATTAGCGTATAAATGCTCATCTCTGTCGTGGATGTGTATAATCATGAAATATGCTACCATCTAAGTAGGAGCACACAGTAGACCAGAGTGCAGAACATTATAGCATCTTACAGGAATGTAACATTTATGGTTGAATAGTCTTTTTCAATATGAGCAGGTATAATAATTTCCCCCCAAATACTGTCAGGATAAACATTCTTAAACTTGGTCAAGGGCCAGAAAGAAGTGCTTTTGCTGGTACATGAAGAAAACCGTAGCAACTCCCCCACTAGTATTAATATGTTTCATGTATTTAGGTTTTTAAAAATTGTAGCTCCAGACATATGAAATGTTTTGGATATTTTTGCCTGAATTAGAGGATCAACTGACCAACAATGTAAGGATTTCATTTTGAAATTTAGATTTTTGGAATGGAAAGAAGCTCTCTTGCCCTAGGCAGCTGCCTGTGAATTATGGGTGGTGTCTCATCTCTGATACCCCTGAATTATCTTGAAGGCAGGGTCTGTTTTGTTCACCATATCTGTGGTACCTGTGACTTTTATTTTTTAAAATTAAAAAAAAAAACAGATTTTATTTGTTTATTTGATAGAGAGCATGAGCAGGGGCAGGGTGGGGGACAGAGGGAGAAGCAGACTCCCTTCTGAGCAGGGAGTCGTAGGTGGGGCTCCACCCCAGGACCCTGGGATCATGACCTGAGCTGAAGGCAGATGCTTAACCAATTGAGCCATCTGGGATCCTCAGTACCTGTGACTTTTAAATTAGCCATTTGCTGAAAGAATTCATAGCTTAGAGAACTTTGTGAAGTAGACACTTTATCTTTGAGGACCCTTCCTTACCCTCTGTGCTCTCCACCGTGAGCCCGTGAGCTTGGGCTTCCTCGCCAAGTCCCCCTGTGCCTTGTTCCACTTGTGCCAAGTCCCCCCTATTCTCAGCTGCTTCCACCCAGAGCAAGCACACTCAGTGGTGCCTGTGCCGTGGAGATTTGCAGTTCATCAGGGGCAGAATTCACCTACCATGGAAGGATGGGAGTCTGATAAGTAAGCTTTCAGGCATCAGTCAGCCTGATGTGCGGGTATGTGATGATGAATATCAGCGCTTTCCTAGAGCCCTAAAACCACACACATTTGTGGTCACTCGGTTGCTATATGTTCATAAGACAGCTGAATTCAACTGTCCAAATGCAACACCATTTTTCAAATAATCATTTTCAGTTATGGATAGAATTGAGTGTTTTAATATTATGTAGGCATGAGGTAATCTGGGTATTTTCATGTACAACCTCTTTTACATACTTGATTCTAGGTTGCTTCTTAATGAAGGATCTCATTTTTATTAGCAATATTAGTCTATGTCAGTACTGGGACCAGCATTGAAGTATTTATTAGTTCTCTCTAAGACGCTGCTAATAGCTTAGCCAAAATAAGCCATGATATTTTATTTTTATATTAATTTGTTTTAAGTCTATGTATATATTTTTAATAAAAAATATTTTAGAACAGAGAGTGAGCTAAGCAAAAAGATTGGTGGGAGAAAAATAAGACAAGAATTTTCAAGTAAAGGGAATATAAGTCAGAAAAAAAAAATTTTAGAACTAGATTCTGCCATAAGTAATACAGATTCCCAAATAGTAGCTTAAACAGAAGTTTGTTTCTCTCTTACATAAAAGAAGGCCAGAGGAGGTAGTATTACAGAGCACTTTGTCATCTCCATGAAATCACCTATGATCCAGAATTCTGGCAATTTACTGTTCCACTTAGCATGAAACTCCTATGCTCATGGTTTAAGATGGCTACTGGAGATCCAGCCATCACAATCTCTTTCCATGCAGCAGAATGAAGGGATGAAGAAAGGTGCAAATTCTCACTTAAAAATGCTTCTGGAATGTCCCAACATCATTTACATTTAAGTGTCACTAACCAGGACTCAGTCACATGCCAAATTAACTGCTGTGTACATCATACTTCAGACAAGTCTGGGGAATGTAGTTTTTAACTGTGTAGCAATGTTCTCAGCTAGAAATACAGATTGCACCACAAAAGTAGAAACCCTGTTAGGTAATGCATTCATATTCTATTGCTGTGTAATGAATTCCCACACATTTAGTGGCCCCAAACAATGCCCATTTATCATTGTGCAGTTTCTGTGGGTCAGAGTTTAGGCACAGCTTAGCTGGGTTCTCTGCCGAGGATCTCACCAGCTGAAATCTTAAGTGTCAGGTGGGCTTCATTCTCATCTGGAGTCTCCAGTAGGGAAGGATCTGCTTCAAGGATCTCTCAGGTTGTGGGCAGAATTCATTTCCTTGTGGCAGTTCATGGTTGCTTGCCTCTTCAAGCTGACAACAGAGAAGGTGTCTGTGTTGCTTTGTTCTCTAACTTCAGGGAAGGTCTGGATCCTCCTTTGAAGGTTTCACCTAGTTAGTTCAGGCCCACCCAGGATAATCTATCTTTTGATTAAATCAAAAGGGTTGAAGAGGGTTATTTAATAAGATTGTAACATCTGCAAAAATATCTTTATCTTTGGTATATTCTGTTGCTGAGAAGCAAGTTGCAGGTCCTGTCCATGCTGAAGGGGAGGGATTACACATGGAGTGACTCACTGGGGATCACCCTCCTGTATGTCCACCACAGATAAGCAAATAATGACTGTTGCTACACACTTGTATATGATTCTTTCTTTTTCTCTCTTTCTCTCTTTCTCTCTTTCTTTCTTTCTTTCTTTCTTTCTTTCTTTCTTTCTTTCTTTCTTTCTTTCTTTCGCTACAATCTTCCATTAAATAGTGGCATGTCAGACCCCAAGAAGAACTGCCTGTGAAATTACCTTATGGATTTTGGGGCGCCTGGGTGGCTCAGTGGGTTAAGCCGCTGCCTTCGGCTCAGGTCATGATCCCAGAGTCCTGGGATCGAGTCCCGCATCGGGCTCGCTGCTCAGCAGGAAGCCTGCTTCTCTTCCTCTCTCTCTGCCTGCCTCTCTGCCTACTTGTGATCTCTCTCTGTCAAATAAATAAATAAAATCTTTAAAAAAAAATAAAAAAAAAAGAAAAAAAAAAAGAAATTACCTTATGGATTTATGTAAGATGTTTCAGCAATTCATTGCTGCATAAGCAAAATTTAGCACCTGCCAGTAAAACTAATGCTTATCACTTATTCAAAGTATGAGTTTATTTTATAATTTTCAACTTATGGTTGTAGCATTTTATTGAGTGAGTTTCTTTTTTGAATTTGTTATTTTGTAATGAAATTAAAAACTGTTTTTGCCATTTAATCTAAGTACACATTATATTTTATAAGTGCTGGTTCCTCATTCCATCCAAAAACATGTCTCAATGTCAGAAGAACTTGAGAAACACTAGCCTTGGCAACACAGATGGATTCTTCAGTAGAGGTTAGGGTGGGTAGGAGTCCAACTCTGTCCAAAAGAGGAAGTCTCTTTAATGGCTCTTTCACTTTAAGAGGGTTATTTAATAAGATTGTTACATCTGAAGCAATAAGACTGCCATTAAGAATAAGCAGTGTATCCATAGGTCTCCTGGCTTTATTTCTACCTAAAAGAACATGTAATAATGAAGAATAAAAAGGCACCTGAGCTATGAATGTAGATATTAAAAAGCTAGGATATAAATGCTCATATTCTTACTCAAGGGAGAGACTTTCTCAGAGGTTTTGCCATTTGCTTTATAATTCTATTAGTCTTAGTTACCTGGTTTCTTTGTCCTTAGGAGAGAAGTAATGGAAAGAAATGAGGTATTGCAAGTTGAGACCCCAAGGGTGTCAAGGGGTGACCTCTCTGGGAAAGACAGAATAAATACAAAATAGAATCACAAGTTCAAAAAGCACAGAATTGTGAGGCTGTTTAGTTCAGGGACATATGGCAATGTGTTACCATAACCCTCTTTATAAACTCTACACAGTTTACCGGTAATCATCATGATGACCTTGGGTTATCCAAAGTGATGAATATCTTTTAAAAGTTTCCAAAGATAAACTTTTTTTCCTCCAAAATCCTTTCTCACAACATTATACCAAAATGATGGCTATAAGGTTCATGACAGATGAGCTTAATGTAGTAAATCCTCAATGATATTAGATATTATTCTCTATTACTATAACTATGGTCATGACTATTTTTGCTTTTTCCTGGCTTGTCCCAGCCAGACTGGATAGTTCTCAGTCCTAACCTCATCCGTTCTGTACCAGCATATCCTGATTCCATTCTTAAGCCACAATTAACCCAGGAGTTTAATAGTAGTGTGGGGTTCATAATGCCCCAGATAAGCACACATACTCCTATTTTTCTAAATAAAAGTCTTTCAGAAGATTACTCTGGATATGGGGCCAAGCCACATCAACTTTGAGCACCTTGTGCATCCTCATTACTGAAGCTGCTTGGTGATTGAACTCTTACTTCTCTAGGTATGTCAAAGCTCCATGTGCGGACATACAATTCAAGAAATAAGTGTGCAAGGGACAATAGGTTGCTATGGAAGCTGATATTACAATACCCAAAGTCATCTAGCTCTAGACGCTGATGCATTAATAAGATGTTTTATCAGTTAGTATGCCCTGGGAGTGTACGTGAATGCAAGGCTATGTTCTTCTCTTAATACTTAACATAAGAATCTCATCTTCAGGTAGTTACTTTGGACATCATCATGTGAGATAAAATGAAGATGGATATTTTCATTATGCATCTTCTTTTTTTTTTTTTTAAGGAAAGCAGATATTGCAAACGTATCACTTTATTGTTCTTGTTATATATCCTGTGGGTTTAAGAATAACGGCTCCATTAGAGTTTTATGTATCTCCTGAACCAGGGAATGGTCAATTATTGGCAACAATCACATTCCCCACACCTACCTAATGGCTGGTGGCCCACGCTGTAAATTAAATAGGAAACATAGAGCAAGCAGAAAATGTGGACCCCTGCTTTGGCTAATTTAAAAGGTGTTTCATAACATTAACCCTGCATAGAAAAATCCCTGCCAATTGCCAGGGTACTATAGAAATATGTGTAGAGTATGGATTTCAGTTTTGGGCGCTACATTGTGAGACCATCATTAAGTATCTGGATGGTGACCAGGATAATGAAGGAAGTGGAAATCATACTGGATGATTGAATAAATGGTTGAAGCAAATAGGATGGTTTTCCTAGGAGAGGGGGACATTTGGAGAAGACTTAATAGCTATCTTTAAATATTTGAAGGCCCGTGGGAAGGCGTTGACATATTCTGTTTTAAGAGGTCATAATAAGAGCCATGGTTAGAAATTACTAGTGTTCAGGCTCAACATAGAAAAGGAGCTTTAAAATAATCAGAGCTCTCTGACGAAGGAATGAAAGAATTAAGGAATCAAAGAATTAGATGTTTCTTCTTTAAAAATGTTCAAGCCAGCCCTGATGAATGTGGTTTATAAATGGATTCATTGCATAGCAGGGTGAGTCAGACTAGATAATATCTTCAATGTCTTTGATCTCGGGATTCATCTGTTCCCCCATGTCACTGATGTCTTGGTTTTGCATCATATCCTTCAATGGGAGGTGTTTTGAGCAAAGAAATGGAGAGAGATGGACACTAATACTTTCTTCATTCACTAGCCATGACTGTGTGGCTGGCATGCGTAAGCACCTGTGCTTGGGAGAACTGCATGCAGGCCCTGAAGACTTGTTTTTATAGGTTGGTTCTATACCAGGATACTGGAAGTTTGCTTTTTGTGCATTGTCTAATGAAAAAGAGATCAATGAAAGAATGAATGAGGATGACACCAAATAGTTTCTTGGAGTTGTCCAGTAATTTAAACTAAGCAGTAAATTTAGATAGTCTCTTCTCAGGTTTTAGAAGAGATGATATACATTGAGAGTTATTAGAAGAAATATGTTGGACAGATGGTAGCTTAAATGAAACCAAGAGCAGCCCCATATCCTCACTACTCATTTTGAATGGAAGGGAAAGGAAGCAAGAAGTAGGTTGATGCCTTGTATGTTTGGTCATTCTGTTGGCAGAAGTAGTGAGGGAAAAAAAAACTGACTTTGCTCTGTCCATTTCTTTTAACTGACTACATAGCCCAGGAAGCCATAGATACCACATGGGGATGACATGTTGAAAGTGTTCTTGGTGCCTGTCAAGAAGAAGGAAGTGTGGCAAAGAAAACTTTTATAGTGTGTGTTATTTGAACCTAGGCTGCATTTCTGACCCCAGTGAGGTATTCTTTCTGCCTCAGAACTGCCAGACTCTGTCTTTGTGGGTTGACTATAGGCAGCTTGTTGTAGTTGTCCAAACCAAAGTCAGCTTATGTCAATCCATCTCATTTTCAGCTCTGTGTAAAGCTATTCCCTTTATTATTTTTGACACACATTCTTAGATTAGATCCATATGTTTATTAATTCCAAGAGAAATCCATTGGAAATCAGATCTGGGCAATTTATGACTCCTCAAACCCTGGAAAGATTACGGAAATCTTTTAATAATAAAATACAATATGCAGTTATTCTAAAAATTTTTGCTCACTTATCTTCATAATCATAAATTATTTCATACCTAATTACAAATAGGCAGACTGAATAATTGTCTTCAATGAGGGATGTTTGACACTGAGAAAATACAGCCTTATTTTATAAACCTTTTAATGTTCAGACTATAAATATGTCACCGCTAAGGAGTACTGCATCTTTAAGTGTATTAAAGTCACTCTTGTGTAACCAAACATAATGGAATTTTTAAATGAATTATAACTAAAGTAGTTAACAAACAACTTTTTAAACTTTCAACATGTGTACAGCTATTTAAAATTGTCCTTTTCATATTAAATGTCCCAGCATATATTCAACTCATAGCATTTGGCAAAAAAAGTTATATTGGTAGAAGCTTTTCCAAGATATAGATTTAATAGAAAAAATAATTTGATAGGAAATTTGATACATGTTCTCCCCTCGTATGCACAGGGAATCACATCAATGAGGTCTTGGAGTGTTGTTTGTGTTTGGGAGGGTGTTGGAGCAAGAGCAGTGCACGTGAATTTAATTTAGCAAGAAGATTGTCCATGTGTGCTCTCCTGCCTGGGACGTAGAGGACCAAAACTGTAAAAACATGAACTCTTTCCTTCTGTTTGAGATCTCAATTCACACCATGGATGGGATGGCCAGCCCTTGGAAAGTAAGAGTTTACACATTTATCTAGTTTTCATTTATGTCCTATGTATCTTATTTCATAATTCTTGTGACAGATTGGAATGACTGGTTTATATAAGTCCTTGGTTGCTATTGAGATTGGTTTCTAAATTCCAAGACAGAAAGATTTTTATCTATTTCAGTCACCACGGCATCCTAGGAAATAGTAGGAGTTGAAGGATTTTTTTTTTTTTTTTTTTTGTTTTGAATGAGAGAAAGAACAAGCATTTGTTGAAGTCTTGCTTCTTAGAGTTTGGAAGTATAAGGACAAGCAAAAAGTCTTTGCTTTTGAAAAACCTACTCTTTAGAAGAAAGAATGGTTCTAACAACTCATAAATCTGGAGAGCTTGAAAGAGAATTGCTGTTAATCAAAGCATCATTTTCTGTTGCTTTGGTGTTTAACAGGCAGTGATGTGACTTAGTATAAGAGAAACGGAGGGTCTGCGGACAGTGCTGTTGGCCTGGTATCCCCAGAGGTTTGATAAATAGTACTCGGACCTGATTCAAGCATGGACAGAAAGACCCTATTTATGGGAAACCACTGTGCTGGAAAATTCTTTTGATAATGGAACAAGGACACTGCCTCTATCTGGCAATAGACATCATAGTCACCATTTCCATCAAAACTTGTTGAGGTGGCACAGTCTTTGTGAGTGGCATGAGGGACAGTACAAATGACCCTACTGTGGAATCTCTCTGTAGTATCTGAGCCCCACCCTCAGAACAGGAAGTTTTCTATCAGATTCACTGTAACACCAGTCACTAAGGTACCTGGTGTGTGTCCTTCTAGTTTTAATATATTCCAAACCCAGACTGGGGACTGGTTATAATCTATGTGGATTCAGACAAGAACAAATTGTTGAATGTGGGCAGTCTACAGGTCTCAGCTGTGATTCCCATGAGCTAATGAGAGCTCAAGTCTAAACAAAATGAGCCAGTACTATGTCCTTAAGCACCATTCTGCTCCAACAATGAGACATAATCTGCTACATGAAGCAAAACCTTTGTCACTAGGAACTTGGTACAACAATTTGGATAGGAAAAAAAAAATGGCTCCTTTTTTGCACCTTCTCTCATGATTCTCTAAATTCAGAGTATAAGCATGGGTAGCTTCGTCTACAAGGTGGTTGGTGATAACAAAACTCTCAGCCAAGGGAGGAAATTCTGACTGAAATAAAGCAGAGGGACTTAAGTTTTCTCCCCTTTCCTCTACCCCTTGTAGTTAAATGAAAGCCTTAAGCCAGATATTTCTTACTGGCCAATGGTGTCTCGTTCTCATCATTACCATCAGGAAATATGAAGCTGAGATGGACTGAGCCTCATGCTTTTTACTTCATCTTTCTGATGCTACTTTTAGAAGTGTGGTTTGCTGAGAATAAAACATATTCTTTGGCCCCAGTTGTGGTGGGAAAGAGTGCTCCATTCCCGCCATCTGGCATCCTAGGTTGACATGGATTAAAGAAAGGTTCTAGAGCAGAGCAGAGCTAAACAAGCAGGGATGGTGGTGCTAGACAGCATGGTCTTCTGCTGCTATATTTCAAAGAAGGGCTCCATAGAGACATTTCTTTATTTAAGGGAGTTTTGCTAAAAAATATGCACTTTCCTTTTTCCTCCCATCAACTTTGTCCTCTTATCTCACCCATTCATTCCCAATAAAGTTGATTGCTGCCGTTATGGTTCAGAAAAAGCTAGCGACCTCTGTAGACTTCTCCTCTTGCCTTATTTATGATAGCAAGAGCCCAAACAGATAGAAGCTGTCAGACTTATCAGTGAAAAGTCAAAAAGAGTTTATTTTAAGCTATGAAGAATGCAAAAGTCTTTAATTTTTTTTTTATTTAAGCACTGAATATTTATATTCCTTCTTCCCAAACTCAATGGGTAAGAAGTGATGTGAATGGGATTCAGTGGGTTAGTAGGGGTGAGCACAGTGGAAGAATAAGTCGTACCAGCTATTGTCATTTTTGTATGTTTGTGCGCACAAACCCACTCAGGAAAAGAAGCATATAAACTGTGACCGCGAAGGCTTCCATAATAATTCTGAACCCACGGATAAATCACAGAAGGCTCCTATTGGCTTGCATATTTGACTTAAAGTTGATGACTTATATTTTTCCCAATGCACCGTACATTGGAAGTTTTAACAAGAAAAAGTCTGGCAAAGAGGTACAGTTAGGTTCCATGGAAGGCTTCCGTTGTTCTATGGGATCCTTGGCACAAAGGACATTACGTGTGTTTTCTCTTTCCCAAGTACCTGGTGTGAAGGGTAGGTTACTTTATTCTTCTCTACCAAATCCTTATCCCTGTGAAATGGGAATCTCTGGGGCATAGTGATGAACATTGAGTCAGTCAAACAAACTTCTTTTATGTCTGACAGTGTAGTATCTGAGTCAGGAGCATGGAGTCTAAATCCAGAGTGCTGGCTCCACATCCCTGGCTTTGTCACTTACTAGCAGCCAGCCCGGAGCTCCTGTAAGGCGAGGGATAATGATCGAGGGTACCTGGAACAAAGTAAGTACCTTATGACTAATTGTCATTGATGTTATTGATATTCTTATAGTTCACTAGTTCATGCATTTCTTTTTTTTTTTTTTTTAAGTTTTTCTTTATTTATTTGAGAGAGATAGTAAGAAAGAACATGAGAGGGGAGAAGGTCAGAGGGAGAAGCAGACTCCCCATGGATCTGGGAGCCCTATGCAGGGCTCGATCCTGGGACTCGATCTGAGCCAAAGGCAGTGGCTTAGCCAATTGAGGAGCCCCTCAATTGGCTGAGGGGCCAATTGGAGCCCCTAGTTCATGCATTTCTAAATTCAGTAAATATTCACTGAGTGCCAGCTACAGGCAAAACCCTATGCTAAGATTTAATCTCTACTAGTAAAAATAAATAGAGCTTCTCTTTCGTGGAGATTCCCATCTGGTATGAAGGGGCCAATGTATAGGAAAGCATATTTTAATGATAATTTCAGATTGTTGTAAGTGTTAATGATAAATTATAGGTGTGATGAGAAGGAGATGAGACAGGGTAACTTTGGAATGTAAGTAGTAGGCGTTTTTTTGAATCAGGGGGCAGCTTAGGCCCTTTCCAAGGCCTGAGTCCTGTTTTAATATGTGGTTGTGTACTCTTCTTCTCAGAGGGGTTCCCCTGAGTTATATAAGCCTCCATAAAACCTGGATTTGCCTCTGCTGAGCGATGATAAATGACAGACCACCTTACTATAGAGTAAGAAGTGCTGATCCATGTCCAGACCCAGGGGCAGTGTCTTCCACATAGAAGGGACCACATGAGCAAAGCTCTACAAATGACTCTACAGGCTTGAGAGACATTAGAAAGGCCAGTAGAGTCAGGGTGTGGTGAGGTAAGGTCAGAGAATGGACAGGGGCCAGATCCAATAGAGAATTGTCAACCAATTTGACAAACTTAGAGTTCACTTAGGTTGGTGCTATGAGTTGAACTGGATCATCTCCAACTCAAAAGAAAAATGATATGTGGAAGTCCTTACCCCCCAGGACCTCAGAATGTGAACTTATTTGGAAATAGAGTCAGCTATCATCGAGTCAACATGAGGATATTAGGGTAGGCCCTAAACCAAAATGACTTGTGTCCTTATAAAAGGGGAAATTTGGACACAGAGACAGGCATGCACAGATGGAGGGTGAGTGAAGGCCCAGTGAGGACAGCGCACAAAGACAGAGGGTTGGAGAGATGTACCCACGTGCCAAGAAATGCCAACAATTGTCAGCAAATCTCCAGCAGCTAGAAGAGGGAATGAAGGATTCCCTACATGTTTCAGAGGGAGCAGGACCCTGTCGACACCTTGACTTCAGACTTCTAGCCTCCAGAACTGTGAGACAATACATTTCTGTCATTTTAAGACACCTAATTTGGGGTGCTTTTTTCCTGTAGTTATAGGAAAAAAATGTAGATGGAAAGATATTGAGAATTTTAAGCCAGTGAGTGACAATTTATTTTATACATAAATATATCATACACACACATACACATATATACATATACATGTACATGTATATGTGTGTGTGTGTGTGTGTGTATATATATAAAGATTTTATTTATTTATTTGAAAGAGACAGAGAGAGAGGGAGAGCGCACAAGCAGGGGGAGCAGCAGGCAGAGGGAGAAGCGGGTTCTCCACTGAGCAAGGAGCCCAATATGGGACTCGATCCTAGGACCCCGGGATCATGACCTGAGCTGAAGGCAGATGCTTAACTGACTGAGCCACCCAGGTGCCCCATCACAATTTATATATTTATAATACACATATATATATATATATATTATAAATATATCATAATATATTTATATTTATAAGATGCCTTTGTAAGGAGTACATTGAAAGTGAGCAGAAGGAGGGAGGCCAGACTGCAACTTTTAGAGAGCCAGGTCTTAGATGAGGTACATAGGGACTGTGGGAATAGATAGAAGTAGATGGATCCTTGATTAACTTTGTCAGTGGACCCATGGTATTTGGTAGTGGGTTGGATGTGTGGAGCAGAGAAGGGAAGAGCCCAAGGATGACAGAGTCCCCGAGTCCCTCTCTGTCTTACCTATAATGTCTTTTTGCTGAGAAATATTCACAGTGTCTCTGAAATCCTTGCTCACCAATTTCATGGCATCATTTTACTTAACAATCTCTCTTGTTTATTAACTTTAATAGTGTTGTATTTAGTTACCGTGTTATGAGGGTAGCTATTATGCCAGCTGGTTCCACAAATAATTATCTTCATTCTTCCATGAGTGCTCTATTTATTTTTGCTGATTATTAGTGCGTTTTTGAATCCATTAAAGCCCTAAAGCTCTACCAATAGGCACCTAAATAAAGCCCCATAATCCTGAAGAAGAAGAATTTAGTATGTGGTAGTTGAGCTACTAAAATCTCCCTAGCTACACTACTGTTTCAGTCATTGAGAGTTTAACGGAGGAGAAAATCAGAATGTATTGATTTCATCTTATGTCCCTTGGAGGAGGCATTCCAAGTTGTTTTTATGATGTTTTGAAACACACATGACAGTGCCTCTTAAAATATTTGAGGAAGCCCAAATATGCTGGGTGAGCCCATGTCCAGCTTTCCCCTGAGGTCTGGCTCTATGTTGATGTAAAGCCCTTTATTAGAGCCTGGAGGCATGAGAGATAGGACAGATTTTCTCTGCTGGGAAGTGCGTATCCTCAGACCACAGACCACAGGTTAGATTAGAATATCATATTCTCCATGCTGACTCCAAGGACTGCACCCTAACTCTGTTGAAACCTGTGTCCATTTGCTCATAACTGTCTTACAGTTTTGTAGGTGAAAATTTCACCAGAAACAGTCCCTTCTGGTTTTAAATCCCCCTAAGCCTGCTGCCAGACATTTCTTCCTTTCTTCTCCCCTTCCTTCCTCCCACAATCCTTGCTTTTCTCTTTCCTCTCTCTTTCTTTTAACTTAGATCAGGAGGGCATGTTTTGGGAGTCATGGGTAGTAAAGATAGCAGAACCTTGCCCAAACGGTCATCTTCTAATGATGAGCGTGTGTCAGGTGGTCATAAGTCAAACTGAGTAGGTGTTTGGAGGCAAAGACACATCGTTGGAATGGTGCACAGCTAGATGGGTGGGAGTGCTTGGATGGTGGGCATAGCTGGGTTTTACTTCTGACTTTTTTTTTTTAAGATTTTATTTATTTATTTGACAGATGGAGATTACAAGTAGGTAGAGAGGCAGGCAGAGAGAGAGGGGGGAAGCAGTCTCCCTGCTGAGCAGAGAGCCCGATACGGGGCTCAATCCCAGGACCCTGAGATCATGACCTGAGCCGAAGGCAGAGGCTTAACCCACTGAGCCACCCAGGCGCCCCTTACTTCTGACTTTGACAACCTCTCTGACCTTTAGATTCTTTATCCTTGATGCATGTGGATAATGATCCACATAGTGAAGGTCGGATGAAATAATGTACGTGAAAGGACGTTATGAGCTCTGAAGTGCTAGATATATGTGAGGGAGGAATGTCTAAGACAAAATAAGGGAGAGCTCTATGTCCTGACCTGGAAAGAATTGCAGGACTTATTGTTAAGTCAAGTAAAACAAAACAGTCTGGACGGCGTGATGCACATTTATGCAAATTTGTATACAGTCAAAAGAAACCGTAAAAAAAATGTGTGTTTGTGTTAACAGACGATTGTCAGTGTATGGAGAAATGATGGGATGTGTGGGGATGGCCACACAGTGGACAAAGTTCTGTGTGGGGAAGGAACAGGCTGGAGGGGCTGAGGGGAGATTTCCACACTTTGTACCCCCTTATTGTAAAACAAGAAGGTTTTCTGTGTAACTCTATCTACCGTACCAGTATAGTTGTACAATATTACTTGTATTAGTGATGTAGTACTTCCGTAGAAATACAATAAGACCAAATAAAGCCTTTTTTTTAAAGATTTTACTTATTTATTTGATAGACAGAGATTACTAGTAGTCAGAGAGGCAGGCAGAGAGAGAGAGAGAAAGAGGAGGAAGCAGGCTCCCCGCTGAGCAGAGAGCCCAATGCAGGGCTCGATCCCAGGACCCTGAGATCATGACCTGAGCCGAAGGCAGAGGCTTTAACCCACTGAGCCACCCAGGTGCCCCCAAATAAAGCCTTTTTAAGTTAAAAAAATACTGTTAAGAAACTATGGTTAGCAGCAGAGTTCATCACACTAAAACTCCTCTTTTGCTGTTTATCTGAGTCACATTTTTCATTCATCTTCTCAGCCAGCCATAAACACTTCTTCAGTACTTTTAAGTTATACACTGTGCTAGGCACTGGGCCTCCCCCAAATGTAATAAAATGTCCTCCCTGTGGTTGGCATTATTTACAATGTTTAAGTTCTGGGGAGGTCCTGGCTTATAAGGGAAACAACGATAAGATTGCAGGATCCCCAATAGGATGAAGATAGAATTATATTTAAAGACAAAGAATTCTGGCAGACTTCCTACTCAGTATTCATTTCAACCCAGATACAAAGAAGATCTCAATTTTGTTCAGGCAGTAATGTGCCCAGCATCAGGAGGTAGATCATGACTGGTCTAAGTTTATGTGAGATCCTGTTGTTTCTTACACCCTGTCTAGCTGGGAGTGTCCATGTGACCTGGGCTACTCAGGTAGTTCCTAGAGAAGCTTTTGCTTTCCTAACCCAAGGAACAGAGCTGGCTCCTCTCCTTCTCCCTCTTCCTGCTGGGTTGTCAATACAAAGGTTGGAGCTGTAGCAACTATCTTGCTGTCTTAAAAGAAAGATCCAGAGGACAACACAAGTGTGGGCTTTAACCCCATTGAACCACTAAATCAGTGTTATCAACATTCTATCTTCAAACTCCTTGTCCTGTGAGAAAGTAAACCATTTAAGAAGCACTGTCCGCTAATTGCAACTAAATGCATTCCTAACCAATACAGGAATGCACTAAAAATATCACACTCGGGTACGATAAAAAAAAATAGTAATTGCACAGTACATTTAAACCCAACTTTATATAAGCAATCCCCCAGTGAATCTGGTAAACTTTTGTAGAATACTAATGTGAAACCTAAGTTTAGACTATGTCTCTGACAGGAAGTTGGGAGCCAGAGGGACATAATGCTCAGATCTAGCTATTGGTGCTAGGATAAATTCTGGTTGTACATGCATGGAACCATGAGGAAGAATGAGGCTGTGGTCAGGAACCCAGAGGGGCTGTCTCCTGTGGTTGTACTTAGTATGATTGCTAAATATTTTCCATTCTCCTATTTACAGGTAGGGTTGCCGGATTTAAAACATAAAAGTATAGGATGCACAGTTCAGTTTGAATTTCAGATAATATGACAAGTAATTTGGGGTAGAAATATGTCCCATGACATATTTGGGATTTGCATTCATGAGAAGACACACAAATATGTCAAATTAAGTGAGCAAATGAGCTTGAAATAGGACCTTTGGTCTCCAAAAGTAGGTTATCCTGCTTGTCAATTAGTTTTTCCAGAAGAGTTTGTTCCCTTCTCTCTGTATGTGTGCTGTTGACTTTTTTCATCATCTGTGCTTTCTCTGTATGTATTTAAAGATTAAAAAAAAAAAAGTGAGCCACAGCATATTAGACCCACTGTGGATTCTCTGGCGTGTTTTCTTTGATTTTCTCTGGAAACTTGGGTAGGGGCTAGAAGCAGAGAGAGGGGAAGGCAGCAGCCACCACAGGAGGGACGGGCAGAGATGGGACTGGCTTGGCCCCGTACTTCAAACCAGACCCTGGCGGGATGTCACGGCTCCCATGCAGAGCAGCTGGCAGCACGTACTGAGAATTGAATGCTACTGTAGTTATCAGACGAGTCACCCATCAGCACAGTGCCTGATGCCGTTTGGCTCCCCAGACCCTCGCCCATAAATCTCCACCTAAATTAGAATGAGAAGAGATATTCAGCTTCAGATTTCTGCCAGGCTTTCATTAATCCTCTAGACACTGGCGGGATCTGTCTCGCCTTCTCCTTTTCTTTGCCAGTGAAATGACACTTAACGAAGAAGATACCTCAGAACACGCTGGTACATCCCTGACAAACTTTCATAAATATACCCAGCTGTTTCTCCAATCTCGGCTCTGTGTATCCTCCAAATCGCTGATTAATTTGCACACAGCTGCTACAGATTCTAGGGAGACAAGCTCCTGAAAACATTCAGCGGTGCTGGGATGAAGCCTCTAATTTCCTTAAGTGAAAAGTTTCTAAAGCTGTTTAAATTGTCTGAGGAGGCTGCCGAGGCAGGACTCCTGGGCTCCCTCCTGGCTTGTCTGACAGTCTCACGGTTGTGCAGAAATATCCACTTAACTGTTGAGTGCGTGTGTTGCCGATAGCTCAGAGCCGCCAAGCCTCTGCTTAGCATCTTTTCTTTCTTTCTTTTTTTTTTTTTTAAAGATTTTATTTATTTATCTGACAGAGAGAAATCACAAGTAGGCAGAGAGGCAGGCAGAGAGAGAGGGGGAAGCAGGCTCCCTGCTGAGCAGAGAGCCCGATTCGGGGCTCGATCCCAGGACCCTGAGATCATGACCTGAGCTGAAGGCAGCGGCTTAACCCACTGAGCCACCCAGGTGCCCCTGCTTAGCATCTTTTCTTGAAGGATTATTGGGCATCTATGTCTCCCAAGGCACAGAAGGAGACAGGGCATTTTTGCCGATGGGACCCTGACCTTTACCGTTGAACAGACCCAGATGTAAACTCTACTTCTCTTCTTAACTCAGGCCTTGGGCCATGTCCTTATCCATAAGAACGGAGTCTATATCAAAGGGCCCCTGGGAATAGATAATGCATTCAGCAGGAACAATTTGAAGTGTTTTACCTAGCCTTTCGCCTATCTGCTGCCTTAAGGAAATTTTGGGCTCTCTTGGCTGCTTTGTTTGTGCAAGTGGGGATAATGGGTAGAGAAGGCAGTTTGGAAAGGTCTAGAAGACCATCTGCAATGACACTGGTAAGACCAGAGATATAGTCCTGGAAGTGACTTGTAATTATAGCCAGAGGAGAGAAGAGGCAGGGTGACAGACAGACTGATGTCTGAGAACGCTTTTGGAAACTGGGAGAATAGAGAGCTAATGAATATCTCCTATGCTCTGCTCTGTGACATATGGGGGACGAAAAGGGGAAGAAGGAGAGAAAATGTGTTGCTGTGGGTTATAAATCAGTCTTCTGGAGTTGTTCGATGCTGTTTGGATGTTGGAGCCACTGATGAGTTGTGGGCGTGGAATGCTTTATGATCATTTATGATTATTTCCAGGCAGGGGGCAAGAAGGGCTGGGAAGGGGAGCTGGGCAGGAGGTGGGATATCAGAAGGATAGACTAGACCTGACCTGATCAGACCAGACTAGGTGAGGGAGGCAATGAGCACTTTCTAATCACAGAATGTCTATAAGATCTTCAACTCTATCCTGAGATGGTGGGTCATAAATAGAATCATGTCTCTCCTCTTACCAGTCTCTTAATCTAGGGTACTTTCCCCATGAGACCCCACCAGGCCATATTCATCTCCTTTAAGATCCAACCCAGTCTCTTCCACCTCCTACATCTCTCCACCATGCTCATCTCCATGACTTCTGAAGTTCAATTTTGGACTCATAGTTTCTTCTACTGTCTTCATACTGAGACACACTGTTGGATTATTTCCTGGGCCTCACTTTTCCTTCTAATTAGATCATGAGCTCCTGGAAAGCAGTGGTTCTGTAACTCTCTCTTTTATCCTTGGTGCTGAGCACTGCTGAAAACAAATAATTAGCTGTGGGATTGGAAGCAAGTCGGGTTTCAGTGTGTACCATGCATCATGACCACTACAATCCTATGTCTTAGAAGAATGAGATACATACAGATAAATGTAGAATTTTCCATGGAAATCATCCTGCATTGTCTTTGAAAAATTTGGTAAGTCAACTTAATATAATATAAATCTATAACAGAAACTTAGAATTGTTCTATCGCTGGGCTAAGCAATGACCCTCTTCTAGAAACAGGTAAAAGGACAAACAAGTCACTGTTTGGACACACCCATGTACAAATGAGCCAAGAGGCTTAAATAAGCCAAGAGGCTTTAATTTATTCATATAGATTGTTTAGGCGGTTCTGTATTTATTGAATTTCTATAATCTCATGTCTCCAAAAATCCTGAAATTATGCCTGGAGAAGACTGCATCTGAGTTTAGATAAGAGTTGTTGTTGCTGTTTGGTTGTACAGGTTGAGGCAAGGGAACAGAGGCCCTAAGAAGCAGGAATCAAAAGCCCTCTATGTCCCAAGAGTCACAAAGGTGAGGTCTATGTTGACAGTGACCAAGAGAAAATGCAGAGGAGGAGGAATGTGGAAGAGAAAACAAACGGCTCATTTGGTAATCATTGGGGGATTTGATTTGTGTGTGCTTTTCAAGAAATGAATTCAGAGAACTTAAAAAAAAAAAAAGACATTCCAATAGTGAGGTTGGTGGCCAGCAAACAATCATTTCCCCGGTTTCATGTGGATAAACTGAGGTACAAAAACATGAAGACCATTTGAAAATAATCAGTTAAATAACCCTGGTTCGGTCACTGAGAGAATTTGACTTGAAGAATATTTATCATGTAAAAACTTACAAGATCTGTACATGAGGGGAGGTCCTATGACAAAGGAACTATTTGCTTTACAGAAGGATTTTTCCAAAGTTCCTTTAAAAAACAAAGTGCTCAGTGTACTTGAATTTTGATTTGATTTTTAGATATTTGATTCACCCACAATTTTTCACGAACTCTGCAATTGCATAAAAACACATTGAAATGGAGGTAAAGCCAGGCCAGTTCAGTTTCAACTTGAATTAGAAGTGGCCCAAGTGTCTGAAGGGTGCTATTTCTTCCAGATCAGTTTATATTTAACTTTATTTCCTTACAAAATGGAAAAAAAATTTTTTTTTGACTTTGTGTGACTTTCCATCACAGATATATATATATTCTTAGGTGTGATTCCCCTTTATCTTCTATTTTCTTATCTGCCTAAGAAGATGCAGTTGTTCAAAACCAATTTACTTGGCTAATTCTTTCCTCTGTCATCTTTGTAATTATTTCCGATAGGCCTTGGCCAAACAATTCTTTCTCCATCATGTGGTTTCATCTGGGCTGAAAGTTTGTGTCCGCAGTTTGTTGCTATGGCAACAGCTGGGCTGTTACCAGCTCAATATTATGGTTTTACTGCAAGAAAAGGAAAAGAAAAATGAGCAGGTTTGGAGGGGAACTTTTGGCCATTTCCACATATCTGTTTTTAAGTAATTGATCTTACCTCCTCTGTCATAGTTAATTTTTTTGCATAATTCTCTCCTCTCAAGGACCTTGAGATCTGCTAAATGAGTCCTCTTATGCACATTGATAATTTAATTAATATTTATTGAGAAGGGACCATGCAGTGTGGTCTAGCATAGGCATAATGATTCATTGATTTGGGCAAACAGTCCATAAATATGTATTGAACAACTACCCTATGCTGAGTAAGGTTTTAGGAGCTGGACCCAGCAGTAAGTATATCAGACAATGGCATGGCTCTCCTAGAACCTACATTCTCTTAGAAGAGACAGAAATTGAACAAGTAAAGGCATACATGAGGTGCATTCAGATGATTACATGTGGCATGAAGAAGATAAAATAGCCTGGTATGACAGAAGGATGGGGGAGCGGGGCAGGGGGCTCTCAAGGGAAGTCTGAGACTTGACATTGGAGCTGACATCTGAATGATGAGGAGTGGAACATGTGAACATAGTGGGAGAAGGCTTTCCAGGCTGAGGGAACAGCAAGTGCACGAAATTGCTTGAAATGTTTTAAAGTAGAAAAATGCGCAAAGAGTCTGGAGCATGGTTAGCAAGGGAACAGAGAGCAGGAGGGGAGATCTCAGAGGTCATCAGGGTTCTAATGATTGGTGGTGATAGGTAGGAGGGTCAACTTCACAGGTGAACGACCCATACAGTCAGTCACTCAAGACCTCGTGATCTGACTTAATGCTATGCTGTTTCTGTGTTGAAGTTTGTAATGATTTTACCTTCGAACTTGTGTTTCTTAGGTGAAGTCTAGTGAGATAATGGATCACGTCTGTGAGGAGACATGGTATGTGTCTTTCTGCTGTTCCTTACCAGCCACTTGAATATAGCCTTTGTGATGACCCATAAACACAGAATTCCAGCAGACCCCCCATGTGTGGAAGTTCAGCAAGGCTCCAAGTGAGTGCAAGTTAATTGTGTTACATCAACGACTCAGTAAGTGGGGCACTAACAGCCCAGAGTGACCATGTACTCTGAACTAGAATTCTCTTGGAACATGGAAGGCAGGCAACAACATTCTAGGAAGCACTAAGGATCAAAGAAGCATATCCTATCCTTTCTCACTCATGTTTCTTCCCCGAGCTGCCCAATGACTGCCATTGAAAGTCATGACACCGGAGGAAGAGGAAAGATAGAGCAACTCATTTTCATTTTAGTCCTTCCTTACTCATTCACCAATAAGCCAAAGGTAGACAGTGTTGGTATAACATGCAGTATCTAGAAGTGAAGTAAAAACAGTTAAATTAGTTTTGTGCAGAATTTCCACTCTTCTGGTAAGAAAGGAATACATATACATGTACGAGGTACTAATTACAGATTGTATAATACCTGTGATTTCACATGCTAATTACATGCACTTACATATGTCTGTAATACTGACATTGCATAATGTAAAGGTGAGCATTAAAATTCATGCCCAATAATTTAAAATTTTCATGTTCCTTTACTGAGAATGACATTAAGTAACAAATTAAGAAAAAAAATCATGACACATTGAGAAATTGTGGAAGAAAGGAAAAAAGCCTTATATATTAGTGCATTGAACAACACGCTTTTCTTCCTGCTTTTTTGAACAGGCGGTGTCTTAGTTTATCCAGGCTGCTCTAACAGAATACCATGGACTGAGTGGCTTATAAACAACATAAATTTATTGCCCACAGTTTTGGAGGCTGGGAAATTTGGTATCTGGGGAGGGCCCTCTTCCTGGTTCATGGATGGTGTCTCCTTGCTGTGTCCTCACACGATGAAAGGGATGAGAGACCTCTCTAGAGCAGAGCCTTCTCACCTCCAAAAGCCCCACCTCCTAATACCATCCCCTTTGGGTTAGGATTTCAACGTACGAATTCTGTCAGTATCTAACAGGGGGCCCTTCATTTTCATTTTTCTCTTCATTTTCACTTTTCATTTCAGTTTTCATTCCACAAATTAAGTGGCCATCCCTGGTAATAACATAAGTCACATAACATAACAACAGACATTATTACCTATTGGAACTTGGGGAAATTACTTAGCATTTCCAAGCCTTGATTTTCTCCCCTTTGCCATACAGATAAGAATACCCCATAAGTGTGCTTATGATGAAGTTCATTTACGAGATGCCATGCATCCGTCACTGGGCAATCTTTTGTTTTCGGCAGGCATTCAATGAGCAGTAATGCAGGGCTCATAAACAGCCCCTGTAGGATAAGATATGAGGTTCCCTGTGGATATGAATTATCTTAGCATGAGAGGGATAAGAAAGGCCTTCTCAGTGTAACAATTTCTACATCTCCATAGAGAAATTCTTGTTTTAAAGGAATTTGAGAGGGAGCACACTGCTAATATATCCCATAATACCTTGGCTTCAGTAAAGCATTTGACAAATTATTTTATGTTCTTTTGTGGAGAAGAAACATAGGCTAGGTGGTAAATCTGATAGATTTGTGTCAGTTCAGTAACTTTACTCAGAGAGTTTGATTAATGGATTATGGTAGCCTGGAAAGTGGATTCCAGTGATAGCTAGAGAACTTTGTTGTTGGTTCTGTTCTGTTTAATATTTAATTCATGGATTCATGGAGGACACATCAAACATGATTATGGAATATGTGACTGATGCAATGTTAGAAGAAAGAGATAAAGCTTTTGTGACTAATGCACAATTCAAACATATTTTCATAGACTGGCATCATGAACCAAATCTATGAGGGTGGAATTTAACATGGTTTAAGGTAGTTAAAAGTAAAATCAGGATAGACAATCCTAGGCTTACAAGAATATAAGCTGCGACAAAGGCCTAGAGGTCAGACTGTCTGTGAGTTATTCGTTAAAGCATGTATTTTGGCTCAACAGCTAAAGTGCCAGTCAACATTCTGGTTGCTATGAGGAATATATGAAGGTGTTAGAAATAGGGAGTATAATAGTGAACATGGCAGTTACAACACAACTCGGCCATGGAAGTGATTGGGGAGGGCAGGCAATGTGGATGACAACCAAACATGAATGTCATTTACTATTTTATTTGACTCGCATGATCATAGACTTATTATATAGTCTCATTAAATATGGGGACCAAATGGGAGTATTCAGAAAGAATATTGCAAGATGCATCCAGAGGAGGGTACTATGAACAATAAACATTTTAAAACTCTGTCACTTGAGGAATGAATGGCTGATTGAGGGTTTCCTATTGCCATCACTACTGTAATCGATGATACCTTATTATAGAAAGTGAAACCAAATCAAAAAGAATCTATGAGTCAGCTAATTTTGCATATTTAGCTCGGAAAAAGGAGCTGGGAAATGCTCAATTGCGATCTTTAAATATTTAACAGACTTTTATGTGGAAAATAAAATTACACTTTCTCTGCGTTGAATCTTATTTAGAATTAAGACAAATGAGTGGACATTGTAGGAAGATGGATTTCGACTCAATGTACAGAGAGCCTTTCTGCTGAGAGTTGATCTTTCCATAAATGGGATTGTCCTTTTTGGGCCTGAATGACCATTTTTCAGGCATGCTGCTCAATTAAAGATTGAACCATACAGTTTCTGTGGTTGTTTCCTACAGTAAGATTCCATCATGTTGTTACAGAATTTAATGCAATTCAACAACCGTTTTGGCCCCTCTTATGTGGTGTCTACTTCTCTGGGCAATCCAGAAGTTATGCAAACACTCAAAAAACATTCTGCCTTCACCAGATGTACTTTTGTCTACATGACTGACCAAGAATATTTAACCAAGAGAACTATCCCGAAGACATACAGCTTGAGTTAAAATTTGAATGAAGCAAGGATTTTAGTTCTCAGAAATGATTGGGAAAAATGACAAAATAGAGAAATGTTGAGGTATAACAGTAGATACTTAACTCTACCAAAGGTGGAGGTAGGTCATGAGTTGTCTACCACAAAATGATCTGTCAGTAAAGTTAAAAAAAAAAAAGTCTTTAAAACATGTATTTCCTCATGCCATGAAGGGTACATTGAGGGGATGCAAAGGGTCAGGAACTGTGAAGATGGCTTGGGGACGTTGATTTCCAGATGTTCCCAATGCTTATACCACATCCTCACCCCTGTCTGCATGGCTCCTTGCACCAGGTCACCATTCTTGGCACCACATGACCCTGGCCACCACATCCCACACCACATCCCAGCCACGGCCAATGGGAATGAGGACAAGTACAATAGGGAGGCCAATGTGGTCTAGATGTGGGTTGGTGTGAGAGCTGCAGTCAGTGCAGGAAATGAGCTGCTGGACCCAACATGTGTTTTCTCTTTGCAAGTGTGAATATGAAACATGCAAAAGAGCCAGCCCAGCAGGGTATGGCAGAAACCAGAACATGTGCAGAGGAACAGCAGAGAACAGATTCCATGAGGGGGCAGAAGCAATGGCATGAAGATATTGAGAGCAGAGAGCCCATGAATCAAGGCAGGAACAGCTGAGGTGGAGTAAGCATGAGGTCATGTGTATGATGTGAGAGCACTAGATGCCCAAACAATGGGTGCCAGGAGCACAGAAAGCAACATACCAATACAAGAGTGTACCTAAGTGTCAACTTCTGTGCTAGATATGAAAACTCTTGTTGGAAAAATCAGAGAAGGAAAGATCATGGTGGTCTTGGGAATGAGGGAAGAGGTGAGAATCAAGGTGGATAGAAGTTGAATTGCCAAGAATGCTGTAGGTGGAAAGTAGAAATGGGAAACCTCAGGTATGGGGATGCAAAGAGCAGCACTACTAAAAGATGATACTTGGGAAAAATGGATGAAGTGTGCTAAGCGAGGGCAGAAAGGACTACTTTCCCCAAATCCATTGGCCTCTTTGAAAATGCCAAAATGGCCTCCATGGGGCACTTTCACAGGTGAACACTCTCTTCCAGAGAAGGTCAAGTTTCTGCTAGGGACAAAGCATCAACATAGAATCCCTCCTGCATGTCCTCGCAGTCCTTAAGGTCTTTTCCGCAGTCACACTGAACTCCAAGCTTTTGCATTCACCTCTACTGTGACAGGGTGAAAGGCTTGTTCTGACGGTTTAATACTCTCTACCAGCAAAGGTGTAAATTGTGAGGGTGATCTGGGGGACTGTGGACAGCTGACCACAGGACCAGGGTGGAGAGCTTCTAATCATTTTCTATAAATAGCTGAACTCTTTCCAACTGGTAATGATTTTCTGTCTCTCTCTCAGCAAAGCCTGAACTGGAACCAAGAAGTGAATTGTTCTGACTTTTTCCACAGGTCCTCTGACTAAAAACAAAGTGAGGTCAGTCATCAGCCTGGGATGGTTAAGGAGAAGAGCATTGTTTTCTCTTGCCACTGATGGGTTGTAAATAAATGTGATTGCTAGTCTTTAACTTAGAGATTCATCGCAGCTCCAGGAGAGGTGTAGACAGAGCTCCCGATTCTCTGCTGCCTGCTGAGGGTTGGACAAAGTGGTTTCTGTGTTTTCCTGAATAGGAAATTTTAGCCGAGGGTCAACATGATGGGTCAAAATCTCAGCAAATGCACAACACTCAAAGCAAGGCCTGGTTTATTAAAATCCTATTAACTGGCTCACAAATTTCCCATTTTCACAAAAACTGCCAAGTTTGCCTGTTAGTTTATTATTCATACATGAAGATAGTCTTCTTAGAGGAGCTCATAAATATGATTTCTGTCAGCCAATGAGACTGAGGGTTTCCCATGAAGTGATAAACACAGTAGAATTCAGGGGGTTCAGATGTGAGGTGGAAAATGAAAGCCGAGTTAGTTTCTGTGAGTTGCCTTGTGGGAAGCAGCCAAAGAGATGAAATGGGTTACAGAATATAAAAATGTCTTCATAATCCTACTGAGAGTAGGAAAGTGGGCTCCCAAACTCTCTGTTCTCCCAAACTCTCTGTTTCAAGAGCTGATAAGAAGCCCTTGATATACCAGGAATAAGCCAGGAGCATTGAACCCTCTTTTCAACATGTCTAGGAGGTTGGTACCATAACCCACTAGAAAAGCCCAATCTTCCGTGTTGCCCTTTTTTTTTTTTTGCAGTGAATCTTCCAGAATATTTATGACTCAAGGTTACCTAGTGAGTGAATCTGCATTCTTACTGAAATCACTGTCTGTTCCAGCATGTGGAGTCCGGGGAAGAATTATAGTGGAAACGTGGTCACAGGAGATAAAGTGGATTTCTGTAATTGTAAACTATAATACTTTCTTGGGGGTGTTGGATCAATGGGCGTTCCAGGAGATTTATTGCTAGGCCAGTGTGATTGCCTAAAAAGGGTTGAGTTTTCATCTGCTTAGAGAACAGGAGGAGGGATTGGTGACCTCAGTTCTGGTCCTAACTCCTCCTCTGGAGTGTTGTGGGAATTTAGTTAAGGGAAACCACCTTTGTGCTCTGAGACTTTGGATGACATAATGACTGTACTGATATTTATAGGTCTTTAGCTGGGGGACTGCTACCCAGGTCCCTCTTGCTTCCTGCCATAAGGATGAAGGATACTAACCTGATTGATGAGCTTAGTAGATGCTCTAGTACTTGGTCTAGTACTTGGGGAGTCCTCCTGACCCCCCAAACTACTTGGAGTGTTGCTTATTGACAGCTCCCTGATCTGTCCCTCCCAGGAATTGTCCCTGGCTAAAGGGTGCTGCCTTGCCCCAGGTCATGTCTCTTCTCCAGTGACTTCTGATACCAGGATACAAAAGTCCGGGCTTCTTGCCTCAATACAGGACGACTTGGAAGAGACATGCCAGTTGCAGAGCTCCTTATGGCGTCTGTAGAGGCCTCTGTCACCACTCCACTGCAATTCAACATCTGTCTCTGCCCAGTCTTGCTTTTTTACTGTCCCACCCTTAACATACCCAAGGAGTGATCCTGAAATACCTTCCAATATTCTCTCTCCTGTAAATCTCTGCTTCAGAATCTATGCTCCGGGAGGACCAAGCTGAGAGAGTGAAAGGCTAGGCTATGGATTATGTCTTATTTATTTCAGAGCTGGGTCATTGTTTTTTGGTAAGTGATTTAATTTAAATTTTAACTCTTAAGTAATATTGCAGGAGGTCTTGAGATATGCTTATCCTAAGAGGTCATGGGTTTGAAAGGCTTAGCCACACTCGTATAATTTCACATACCAGCATGTAGCAAGTAGATGGGTTTTTCGGACCTGAGAATTTTCTACCACTTTAAAAATCGTACCTAACAGCTATGTGTCAGGCAGGTTTCCAGGATGAATATAGCTGCTTGTTTACTGACTGTTAAAGCGTCTTCTACAAAGCACTTATTTTTCGTTAGCTGCCTTGACTGCTACAGACCTGCTAAGAGCAGCCACGATCCTCTCCCATCCAAGCTCTGAACACTGGAGTAGTCTCACCCCCTGCTGTCTTCTGCCTCTTCCCCTCCTCCACAGGAAAGTTGAGAACTTTGTGTTCTTTTGTCTCCTCTTACTGAAATAGTTCCACACAGAGACAACATGCTGTTTCCAGGGAGACCGTGAAAAGCAAAAGTTAACTCTGAGAAGAGGTGCCGTTAAGTACATGAGATGGCGTCTGTTTTAGAGGAAGGAAAAATAACCCTGAGATGTTTGGGGGGGCGGTAAATAGAGATCTTTTAAAAGGATGTAATGAATATTCAAAGGTCTTCACAGAGCTGAAATATATTTATTGAGTGAGTATAATCACGGAATAATATTTACCACTAGGGAGACTATTACTCATTAGTTGGGGGAAAAAAATCACTATCCATGTGGGTACAAGAAGTCAATTATAGATGATACATTTTCTTACCATCTCTCTTTGAATGCAGTGGAAAGTGACCCATCTCTTCCAGTTCCCATCCATCAGTATAATACCTCTTGGCATTTACTATAGGTCACTATTTTATTCTCCCTAGTTGCTTTCACTTCTTTAATGCTGCAGAATTTTTGGACTTTTTGGAAGAGAGTAAAGATAGTTATTATTATCCAGAACTCATGGGTTCCTTTATATTTAAATCAGAACAGGGGGATTGTGTGGTTCTGTCAGATATACTCCAATACCGCTTTTGAGGAAACAGCGTGGGAGATAGATTGCTGGTACACAGATCAGCAGGTGAGTGGCCCCAGAGAGGAAGGGAAGGGACAGACTAAGGTGAAATTTGAAGTGTAGGCTAATAGGAAGTGGGGAATGAAGATGGCGGAAGAAGAAAGTCTTGAAGTTATCTGTGTCAAATTCAGGCAAATGAAGAAGACAAGGCAAACTTCTCAGCTCCTCAAAAAACAGCTTTTCCTAAACAAAACAAAACAAAACAAAACCCAAGAAAATTACACAACCCCCACCCAAACGTTGAATTACTTAATAGGGATAAGGGAAGCAGAAGATACAGTTTCTTGTTTCTTGTGTTGGTGTGTGCATACTTAAATACTAGCTGTTGTTCATCTGGGCAACTGCCCCCAGCTTTGCAGGGAGGGCAGTTGGTGTTCCAGGAAAAAGAACAGTGTGGCCAGTGACCACCAGAGAGCAGCAGAGAGCTGCTCTGAGACTGTTCTTAAACCGAGTACTCTGTGGAGGACTTCAGCTCACCAGGGTTACTTCCCTAGACACTCAGCCACGCCAGAGAGATGGACTCTGTTGTTTACAGAAGATTTTCCGATCGAGGATCAAGACTCTTTTCCCAGATTAAACACAGCTGCGTTACCAAAGAGTTTTAGTTGTAAAACTTCTCTGAGCCTCAGTGTTCCCATCAGTAAAATGGGGATAATAATAATACCTAGCTCACAAAGTTGTTATGAGCAGGAAGCACAAAGATACCAGCTCTGGGCAGTCACTCCACAAATGCTGCCCATTACCAAACTAACACTTATTTTTCTATGTGCCTGGACTCTTTCAGAGAGTTTGGGATTAGGATTTCTTCAGATAGGAGATCTAGGACAGATTTTGTAATCAGTCTTAGTTCTGTGTCCTTCTGAGCTCAGAGAAAGTTCCCAGTGGGCCTCTCCACCGCCCTCCAGCTGCAGGCAATCACTCCCAGAGAGCATTTCCCCAATGAGGAGACCAGCTGTGAGAGACCATATAGTTCGTTATCCACAGAACTGATGTGAGAAGGAACTAAAGTCTTAAAGAACATGATATTCCTAAATGTGATATTCCCTTTTGAAAGTAGAGGAGGCTGGTTTAGAATAGCAAAATTAGAAAATCCAGTTTCATCAACTCTACATCCTCAACCATCACTTTAACTGCATATGCATACGTGTATTAGAAGTTTTAGGGTCTTGCTGTTTCCAAAACTTTGGTCCTCAAGGTTAATATCATTGCAACAAAGGTGAATTCTTCATTCGTTCTTCATTTGAGAGTTCCAGCAAAATAAGGGCTTCCTGAGCCCCTATTCTGGGGATGGTATTGTGTTCTAGCATTTGAGCCCCTATTCTGGGGATGGTATTGTGCTGGGTTCTGTGGGAGATTCAGACAGTATGGAGGAAGTGGTCCAGGATCCAGCACCCTGTGTCAGTGATAATTCCAAGACACTTTCCTGTACTTGTTACTTCCTGGTGGATGTTTCTGTGCCGAAAGGTAGCTGGAAGATGTAAGTCGCCAAAGTCTTCCAAGTAGTGAGTCATAGGGTTAGGATCAAAATCACGATGGCAGAACCATCTTTCTTTTATTCACACTCTGAGGGATGTCATAAATACCACCAACTATTGACTTCCCACTACCTGTTTTCTCTTTTTCTCTGGTTAATGATGCATCCAACTCAGCTTAATGGACAAAGTTACTCACTAAACACCAGGACAGACAAATAAACTAAAATGATCTACACTGAAAGTGTAATGGGGGGAAAATAAATTAGAGTTTTGGTTGAATTAAGCTAAATATAAGTCAACTGTGGGATGTGGTAGGGAAAAGAGATAATGCAATCTGACATTACTCATGTACAGCTTCTGAAGGGGGGATGTGTTAGACCAGTGGCCCTCAATATTCTTGGAGTTACTGATGTCTCTGAAAATATGAAAGCTAAGAGACTCTCCTTAGAAATAGTCATGCACATATAAAAATTTGAAGAGCCTATTACGGAGTGAATGTTCTTATTGAATAGTCATGTACTGTCAGTATTTAATTTCATATTCAGCAGTTCCTATGCATGAGCATTGCCCATGCCCATGAAAAAGGAATCACTCCCCCATTCTTTCACCCTCCCTGAGAGTAGGTAGGTGTTTCATGCAGCACCGTGACTCTAAGTCAAGAGCCTGCCAGGCACAGCAGGAGGGAGTCATTGCTGGGATTTCATGTGTCCTTACATGACCAGCTTTGCAGATCAGGCTTAATTTACATGCAAGGTCAGCAGAGGCAAGGATAGAACCCTAGAGCCACAAACCACAGTTGTAATCAGGAGACACAGAAAGCAGGATGTTCCATTGGAATTTAATGAGAGGCATGTGAAATGTTTAGGGGAAAATGTGTGGATGTCTGCTACTTACTCTGAAATGCATCAAAAGATAAGACGGACCTGTGGATGCATGGATGCCAAGTAAATAGACAGGTAAATAATAAACAAGTAGAGCAAAATATTAATGGCAAAATCTAAATGTGATCAATGTAAAATTTGTTTATTTTTCTGTTTGAAAATTTTCATATTAAAATTGGGAAAAAAATAAAGTAATGTGGGATTCACTCAACCAGGTTGATGGCAATAACTAACTGAATGAAAATATTACACCATTGGGGTTATTTCCAAGAAATGAAACTTAATAATCAATGCAGGTTGCCCTTGTCATTAATCTTTTTGGGACTTGTCTCGCTGTGTGCCTTCAGTTCTGTATGGCAGTCAGTCATCAGAGAATCTGGTTTCGTAGAATAACTGTTTCTCCTCACGTAGGCTGCGAGTCAGTGATGGTGTGGTGGAAAATAGTACGTGTGGAGAGCATCTGCTGTTCTAATTTCCTTGATGGGCAAATATGGTAGAAAGATCAAATGTTCATGGATGTAAATGTGAAATGTTTCTGTTTCTTGATAGCATAAAACCACTTGTTTTTAATCAAGATAAGTAAAACCAACCAAGTCCATATTATAGGAATTTGGTCTTCCCTTCTTGTACCTTCCAGAAGTTATTTATACTGTGTCCATGCTTAGCTC